>NC_084572.2:3170000-3377500 GCF_033978685.3 Nerophis lumbriciformis | reverse complement strand
TCTGTTGTGGCATATGCAGCAGGTGCCTGCTCGTTTTTCGTATGTGGGTAACAACGTTTAACTATGTATATATATTTCCGAATTGGTTTAACTGCCACCCGCCTGAATCTATTTAAAATCTAATTTTTTTTAATTTCATCCGCCCGATCCGCGGATAATCCGCGGTTGTGCCCGCAAACCGCGCATCTCTAGCGCACGACACTCACTGGTCCAATTTAAAGTGATACACCAGGTGCACTTCACAAAAGCAAAATTAGCAAAAATATTTCCCCATATTAACCCATTATGTGATAGATGTAAACTAGATAACGCAACATTAAGACACATGTTTTGGCTTTGTCCGAAGCTAAAGGGGTACTGGAAGTTCATCTTCGAAGCACTCTCCACGGTTTCAACAATTCAAATCGATCCAAACCCTTTAATTTCTGTATTTGGAATCATTCCTGAAGGGTTGGAACTACCTGTCGGGGGTCACAAAATAGTTGCCTTCACCACCCTCCTCGCACGCCGCCTGATATTGTTGAAGTGGAAGGAGGCTGACCCACCCTTAGTCTCCCACTGGATAAGGGAAGTACTAGCAAACCTGAAGCTGGAGAAAATAAGATACACATTACGGGGCTCTGAAAACAAGTTTTTTAAAGTGTGGAGACCTTTTTTGACTTTTTTTGACCAATCTTCTACACAAGTGTAGGAAGAGCCCTAGATATGTACCTAGATATGGCTTTGTCATGCTGCGTCTACATTATGTTTCAGTTTTCAATTACTGTGTTTTAAGTGCCTTGTACTGAACTTTATCTATTTATTTATTTATTTATTTTTTACTCCGGGTACTTTTGTACTTTTACTTTTGTTTGTTTTTTTGTTTTGAGTGACAGCAGGGGTAGGGGATGAAGAGGGTTTGAATATGTTGTTAATGTGAATGTGAAATCAATAAAAAGAACTATGAAAGAAAGAAGGCATAAGAAAAAGTATCTGCATTTGATTGTTTACATTTGATTATTAACAATCCGGGGAGGGTGTTAGTTTAGGGTTGTAGCTGTCTGGAGGTGAACTTTTATTGCGGTTTTGAAGGAGGACAGAGATGCACTTTCTTTTATACCTGTTGGGAGCGCATTCCACATTGATGTGGCATAGAAAGAGAATGAGTTAAGACCTTTGTTAGTTCGGAATCTGGGTTTAACGTGGTTAGTGGAGCTCCCCCTGGTGTTGTGGTTATGGCGGTCATTTACGTTAAGGAAGTAGTTTGACATGTACTTCGGTATCAGGGAGGTTACACCTTTCAAGCATAGGTTGCATCTTTTATTACCACTATTGTAAGGTGTGCTGGATGCAAGAATTTGCCATGTTATTGAATATTCAACATTATTGTCTTTGAGGTCCCAAATGTGTTTGCTGAGTTCTGTGGTATTCCGCAGGTTTTGGTTCCTGAAAGAAGCCTTGTGATTGGACCTCAAAGACAATAATGTTGAATATTCAATAACATGGCAAATTCTTGCATCCAGCACACCTTACAATAGTGGTAATAAAAGATGCAACCTATGCTTGAAAGAGAAACTGTTTATTATTTACCGTCCAGACCTGTCATCCCTCAACAAGCGCAGCGAAATTGTAACAGCATGCCGCCACAGACGGAAACACCTCCTAGGTAACACATGAGCCAATCACCACGCCCCTACGCCAGCCTGTACCCACCCATTCTGTGCCCTATATAAACCATGGTATGTGAATGCTCCCATTAAAATCTCCTGATGATTGAGGGAACCCCCCCTCATGAAACAGGCCTGTAGAGATGAAATAGTCTTGTGATTTTTTTCCCACACATACATATATATATATATATATATATATATATATATATATATATATATATATATATATATATATATATGCAACCCCAAAAAGGGACAAGCGGTAAAAAATGGATGGATATATACTTGCTGCTGACTTTAAAAAAAAATAAAAATAATATTTAACAATTTAATCTTAAAATATGGGAAGACTCCGTATTATAAGGTACGGGTGGCAACCCTATACATGTGTTCATTCATAGTTTTGATGCCTACAGTGACAATCTACAATGTAATAAAGAAAACGCATTGAATGGGAAGGTGTGTCCAAACTTTTAGCCTGTCCTGTATATTGTGTCCTAATTGTCCTACTTTTCCTGTTTGCTTCTTTTAGTATGCCTGCTGAACGTCGGCGCTCAATAAACATGGACGAGAAAGATGTGGCCTCCTTCAGTGCCAAGGACAAAGAGAAAGACAAAGATGGGGAGAGGAAACCAGCACCGCCGCGGGACAAAGCAAAAGACGAGGCCAAGATGAGCAGCAAAAAAGACGGCGGAAAAGACGAGAAGAGGAAGCGCGTGGAGGAGGAAAAGAAGAAGAAAGAGGAGAAGGAGCGAAGAAAGAAAGAGGAAGAGAAACAGAAAGCAGAGGAAGAGCAGAAGCAGAAAGAAGAGGAGGAGAAGAGGCAGCAAGAGGAGCAGGAGAGGAAGCTTCAAGAGGAGGAGACCAAGAGGCAACGTGAGGAGGAAGCAGCTCTTCTGAAGTACGTGAATGAGCATCATATTTCCCTATATTTATAATAACTTACTATTTTGAGTAGAGATGTCCGATAATTGCTTTTTTGCCGATATTCCGATATTGTCCAACTCTTAATTACAGATTCCGATATCAACCGATACCGATATATACAGTCGTGGAATTAACACATTATTATGCCTAATTTTGTTGTGATGCCCCGCTGGATGCATTAAAGAATGTAACAAGGTTTTCCAAAATAAATCAACTCAAGTTATGGAAAAAAAATGCCAACATGGCACTGCCATATTTATTATTGAAGTCACAAAGTGCATTATTTTTTTTAACATGCCTCAAAACAGCAGCTTGGAATTTGGGACATGCTCTACCTGAGAGAGGTTGAGGTGGGCGGGGTTGGGGTTGCAGGGGCTGTATATTGTAGCGTCTCGAAAGAGTTAGTGCTGCAAGGGCTTCTGGGTATTTGTTCTGTTGTGTTTATGTTGTGTTACGGTGCGGATGTTCTCCCGAAATGTGTTTGTCATTCTTGTTTGGTGTGGGTTCACAGTGTGGCGCATATTTGTAGCAGTGTTAATGATGTTAAACATGGTTAAAGTTGTTTATACGGCCACCCTCAGTGTGACCTGTATGGCTGTTGACCAAGTATGTGTTGCATTCACTTTGTGTGAAAAGCCGTAGATATTATGTGATTGGCCTGGCACGCAAAGGCAGTGCCTTTGAGGTTTATTGGCGCTCTGTACTTCTCCCTACCTCCGTGTACACAGTGGCGCTTTAAAAAGTCATACATTTTACTTTTTGAAACCGATACCGATAATTTCCGATACTACATTTTAAAGCATTTATCGGCTGATAATATCGGCAGCCTGATATTATCGGACATCTCTAATTTTGAGTCAAATATTGTGACACTCAGAGAGAGCAGTAAAGATTGTCTCAAATATGTTGTCTTTTGCTCACAAGATTAGATTAGATTAGATTAGATTTATTGGTCCCCTTGGGGAAATTCATTGTCACTGCCGTACATTTAAACACTAGACATTACACATCACACAAAAAAAATAACAAAAAGACATCATACATGACTAACACACATTTACAGGCTTGTCAGACAGGTCGGCCGGGCCTGCTGTTAAGGGCGGCTATAGCTGCAGGGATCAGGCTTTTCCTGAGGCGGGCCCTCCGGAATTTGATTGTTCTGTACCTGCGCCCTGATGGTAGTGGGATGATGTATTGGTGTAGTGGGTGAGTGATATCCTGGACTATTGTTTTTGCCAGTCGGGTGATGGACCTGTGGTTTATGTCTGAAATGTTGGGTGTGGGTAGGCCGATGATTTTAGCTGCTATGTTTGTAATGCGTGTGAGTTTGGTCCGGTTGGTTACAGAAAGCATGGTGAAAAAACATGTGGAACAGTACAGAAGGATGGGTTGAACAATGCTTTGGTAAAGTAATAACAGGAGATGAGGTGCAACGTATAGTCCTTTAAGTTTCCGGATGGCTGACAGTCTTTGTTGACTTCTTTTTTGAATGTCCGTGGTGTGTTGATCAAAGGTGAGTTTATTGTCCAAGGTTATGCCCAGGTATTTAAAAGTGTCAACTGTTTTAACTGTTTGTGTGTTTATGATGATGGGGTTCTGAGGTGAGGGGGGGGTTGAACCATATTTTATTTGTTTTATTGACATTGATTTCCAGATAACTGGCTGTGCATGACTCTGTGAAATGTTTGACTGTGTTATGATAGTCCAGGATGGATTGACTGTTGGAGAGGAGTGCGAGAATGGCTGTGTCATCTGAGTATTTTAAGTATGTTGTGGTGGGTGAGATGCTACGGCAGTCATTGGTGTAGAGTGTGTACAGGAAAGGGCTCAACACACATCCCTGTGGGACCCCGGTGTTGATGGTAAGCATCGGGGATGTGTTTGAGCCCACCCTTACTGCTTGCAATCGGTCGGTGAGGAAGTTGTGGGTGAGGTGGATCAGCTGAGGGGGGATGTTGAGCTGGTGTAGTTTCCGGATCAGTAGATGCTTCTGTAGGGAGTTGAAGGCGGAGCTGAAGTCCACTAAGAGGATCCTGACAAAGTTGCCTGGGGAATCCAGATGCTGGAGGAGGAGATGCAGCAGGCAGGCCACAGCATCCTCTGTGCCCCTCCTGGCCCTGTAGGCAAATTGGAAGGGGTCCAGGTGTGGGGTGACAACTTCAAGATTAAATGAATATGATCTCATTGTTGCAGGGAACAGGAAGAGGGGCATCAGCTGCACCAGGAGGCCTGGGAGCGCCACCACACCAGGAAGGAACTGCGCAGCAGGAACCAGAATGCCCACGAGGCTCGGCCCGAAGAAGCCTTCTTCAGCCGACTGGACTCCAGTCTGAAAAAGAACACGGCCTTTGTCAAGAAGCTGCGCACGCTCACTGAACAGCAGCGCGACTCGCTCTCCAATGATTTTGCCTCCCTCAACCTGAGCAAGTACATCGGCGAGGCGGTGAGCTCCGTCGTGGAGGCCAAACTGAAGATCTCCGACGTGGGCTGCTCCGTCCACCTGTGCTCCCTCTTCCATCAGAGGTACGCCGAGTTTGCTCCGCTACTTCTGCAGGCCTGGAAGAAGCACTTTGAGGCCAGGAAGGAAGACAAAGCGCCCAATGTAAGCAAGTTGCGCACAGACCTGCGCTTCCTGGCCGAGCTCACCATCGTGGGATTCTTCACCGACAAAGAGGGTCTGTCTCTCATATACGAGCAGCTGAAGAACATTATCAACACCGATCGCGAGACGCACACTCACGTGTCGGTGGTGATCAGCTTCTGTAAGCACTGTGGCGACGATATCGCCGGCCTGATGCCCCGCAAGGTGAAGGTAGCTGCTGAGAAGTACAAGCTGACCTTTCCTCCCAGTGAGATCATCAACACGGAGAAGCAGCAGCCCTTCCAGAACCTTCTGCGGGAGTACTTCACATCCCTCACTAAACACCTGAAGAAGGACCACAGAGAGCTGCAGAACATTGAAAGGCAGAACAGGTGAGACCAGTTGTTCTTTTGTCCCACATTGAATATTTTTAAAAGACCCCTCTAATGCTGACAACATTGGCACTTATTTCATAGTCCTGGACCTAAAAATTGTCTGCTTATAAAATTCCCCTCCAAAATAGTCAGAATGGTGATTTGAGGCTTGTTTTATAAATAAATGATAAATGGGTTATACTTGTATAGCGCTTTTCTACCTTCAAGGTACTCAAAGCGCTTTGACAGTATTACCACATTCACCCATTCACACACACATTCACACACTGATGGCGGGAGCTGCCATGCAAGGCGCTAACCAGCAGCCATCAGGAGCAAGGGGTGAAGTGTCTTGCCCAAGGACACAACGGACGTGACTAGGATGGTAGAAGGTGGGGATTGAATAAATGATAAATGATAAATGGGTTGTACCTGTATAGCGCTTTTCTACCTTCAAGGTACTCAAAGCGCTTTGACACTACTTCCACCCATTCACACACATATTCACACACTGATGGAGGGAGCTGCCATGCAAGGCGCTAACCAGCACCCATCAGGAGCAAGGGTGAAGTGTCTTGCTCAGGACGCAACGGACATGACGAGGTTGGTACTAAATGGGGATTGAACCAGGGACCCTCGGGTTGCGCACGGCCACTCTTCCACTGCGCCACGCCGTCCCGTTTTCTGAAGTGTTTAGCACAGGGGTGCTCATTACGTCGATCGCGATCTACCGGTCGATCTCGGAGGATGTGTCAGTCGATCACCAGCCAGGCATTAAAAAAATAGTCCTAAAAATGAGCGATCATAAATCTTCACTATGACGTCACTTTCGTCACTTGATTGACATTCACGGCACCCGAGGGTCTTCTGAGATGACGCTGGCTGCTGCCAGCTCATTAAAATTACCGACTGGAAGGCGAGAAACACTTTATTTCAACAGACTCTGGCGCCGTACCTGTCGTCAAAACTCCAAAGACCGACTGCACAGTTGCGCTAACAAAATAAGAGTCTCAGAAAGCTGGCGTGCACAAGCTAGCAAGCTACGGAGTTTGCCGACAATGTATTTCTTGTAAAGTGTATACAAAGGAGTACGGAAGCTGGATAAATAAGATGCCAAAAACCAACCACTTTCATGTGGTATTGGACAGAAAGGAGGACTTTTTTTCTCCTCCATTCGAAAATGCGGACGTTATCATCACCACTGTCTGATTCCAATCAATGCAAGTCATCAGAATCAGGTAATACACCAACTTATATTCTTGTCTTCATGAAAGAAAGGAATCTATATGTGTTAAACATGCTTGTATTATCTTTAAACACCTTTAACTTGTTAACAATATTAACTATATGTGTTAAACATGCTGGTATTATCTTTAAACACCTTTAACTTGTTAACAATATTAACTATATGTGTTAAACATGCTTGTATTATCTTTACCCACCTTTAAGTTGTTAACAATATTAACTATATGTGTTAAACATGATTGTTTTATCTTTAACCACCTTTAAGTTGTTAACAATATTAACTATTTGTGTTAAACATGCTTGTATTATTTTTAACCACCTTTAACTTGTTAACAATATTAACTATATGTATTAAACATACTTGTATTATCATTAAACACCTTTAATGTACTAACAATATTAACTATATGTGTTAAACATGCTTGCATTATCATTAAACACCTTTTACTTGTTAACAAAAACATATATTTCATAAATAAGTAAATATAAATGATATATATGAATGAGGTAGATCCCCACGACTTGATCAATTGAAAAGTAGCTCGCCTGCAGAAAAAGTGTGAGCACCCCTGGTTTAGCACGTTTGGAACACCCACTTTTAGCTCCAAAATGTGGGCGAGCCTGCACCAACCTGCTAAAGCAGGGGTGCCAATTACATAGATCGCAAGCTACCGGTCAATCGCTGAGGGTGTGTCAGTCGATCGCCAGCCAGGCATTAAAAAAATAGACCTAAAAATTTGCGATCATCAATCTTCACTTTCGTCACTTTATTGACATTCACGGCACCCGAGGGTCTTGTGAGATGACACCGGCTGCTGCGAGCTCATTATTAAGAAAAAATGACCGACAGGAAGGCGAGAAGAAACACCTTTTATTTCAACAGACTCTCGTCTGCCGTCAAAACTCTAAAAACCAAATGCACAGTTCCTATCTTCACAATAAAAGCGCTGCTTCATCCTGCCTGCGCTAACAAAATAAGAGTCTCAGAAAGCTGGCGTGTATTTCTTGTAAAGTGTATAAAAACGAGTATGGAAGCTGGACAAATAAGATGGCAAAAAGCAACCACTTTCATGTGGTATTGGACAGAAAGGAGGACTTTTTTTCTCCTCCATTTGAAAATGTGGAGGTTATCATCACCACTGTCTGATTCTGCGTGGCGCAGTGGAAGAGTGGCCGTGCGCAACCCGAGGGTCCCTGGTTCAATCCCCACCTAGTACCAACCTCGTCATGTCCGTTGTGTCCTGAGCAAGACACTTCACCCTTGCTCCTGATGGGTGCTGGTTAGCGCCTTGCATGGCAGCTCCCTCCATCAGTGTGTGAATGTGTGTGTGAATGGGTAAATGTGGAAGTAGTGTCAAAGCGCTTTGAGTACCTTGAAGGTAGAAAAGCGCTATACAAGTACAACCCATTTATCATTTATTCTAATCAATGCAAGTCATCAGAATCAGGCAATACACCAACTTATATTCTTGTCTTCATGAATTAAAGGAATCTATATGTGTTAAACATGCTTGTTTTATCATTAAACACCTTTAACTTGTTAACTAAAACGTCCCTTTCATGAATAAATATAAATTATATATATGAATGAGGTAGATCCCCTCGACTTGGTCAATTGAAAAGTAGCTCGCCTGCAGAAAAAGTGTGGGCATCCCTGTGATAAAGTCACCGTCTGAAGACTGGAGGCAATTTAATTTAATATTGCATACGTTGTGTGTTGGAAGCATCTTCATCTCTAATCGCAATATTTTTGCGCACAATTTTAAGCAAATAGACAAATATGGCTGCCAGATACATTGTTGGAACACAACTAAAGGGTTCAGCCTGCCTACATTTCCAAACGATGGGAATATGAAATGGTAAATGAGTTGTACTTGTATAGCGCTTTTCTACCTTTTTTAAGGAACTCAAAGCGCTTTGACACTATTTCCACATTCACACACACACATTCACACACTTGATGGCGAGAGCTGCCATGCACGGCGCTAACCAGGCCCATCAGGAGCAAGGGTGAAGTGTCTTGCTCAAGGACACAACGGACGTGACTAGGATGGTAGAAGGTGGGGATTGAACCAGTAACCCTCAGATTGCTGAAACGGCCACTTTCCCAACTTCGCCACGCCTCATTTACTAGTAATAATCGCCCTGAAAAAAACCATATCAGTCGATCTAAAGTTCCCAGTCGTTATTTATCTACCGTATTTTCTGTACATTATATACCTCAGCTAACTAAACTATGGAAATGTATAATATAGTTCATATAGCAATACAGTCTCACTGCACAGCAGGCCAGCAGTTGGCCGAGTCCGCAATCCATGTTGAGGCACTGAGTGACGTGCCTCAACTGGCTGCTGTTCACCGCACCGTCTCTTCTCAGTATTTGAACGGCAAATGTGAAAATTCAGCGATTTTGAATAAAAATAATCTAAAACTGGTGAAGTTACCGTATTTTCCGCACCATAAGCCGCCCTGGGTTATAAGCCGCGCCTTCAATGAACGGCATATTTCAAAACTTTGTCCACCTATAAGCCGCCCCGTGTTATAAGCCGCATCTAACTGCGCTAAAGGAATGTCAAAAAAACAGTCAGATAGGTCAGTCAAACTTTAATAATATATTAAAAACCAGCGTGATGTGGGCGCGCATGGAGTCGTATATCAACATGGACGGAGCTGCGTGAAAAAAGCCACCCGGCCTCTTCGCGTAAACTTCCCTTAACCACTCGCTCATCTTTTCTTCATCCATCCATCCCTTCGAGTTAGCTTTTATGATGACGCCGGCTGGAAAGGTCTCTTTTGGCAAGGTCTTCCTTTTGAATATCACCATGGGTGGAAGTTTCTGGCCATTAGCATGGCAAGCTAGAACCACAGTGAAGGATGACTTCTCATTCCCTGTGGTGCGAATATTCACCGTACGTGCTCCCGTTGTATCCACAGTGCGGTTCACAGGAATATCAAAAGTCAGTGGAACCTCGTCCATGTTGATAATGTTCTCTGGCCGGATCTTTTTTTCAGCTATCTTGTTTTTACAATATGCACGGAAAGTAGCCAGCTTTTCTTGAAAGTCTTTAGGCAGTTGCTGTGAAATAGTAGTCCGTGTGCGGATGGAGAGATTGCGTCTTTTCATGAACCGGAAACCTGTCGCTTAGTAGGAGCCATTTTGTGGTCTTTACAGATGTAAACACACAAAGGAAATGAAACGTAATATCCGCGCGCTTCTTCTTCTTCTACGCGGGCGGGTGGTTGCTTACAGTAGAAGAAGAAGCGCTTCCTGTTCTATGGGGGCGGGTGCTTACCTTGGCGGTTGCTTGCGTAGAAGAAGAAGCACTTCCTCTTCTACGGGGAAAAAAGATGGCGGCTGTTTACCGTAGTTGCGAGACCGAAACTTTATGAAAATTAATCTTAATATTAATCCATATATAAAGCGCACCGGGTTATAAGCCGCACTGTCAGCTTTTGAGTAAATTTGTGGTTTTTAGGTGCGGCTAATAGTGCGGAAAATACGGTACTATTTACTTAAAAACGAATTGATAATACTGCCAGATTCATTTTGAGGAGCAAAAATACATAAAGAGAACTTGTTAGGGAAATTTCAGTCATCAGGACACTATGGATACATTAAGATCAATTTAACTTCCTGTGCTCTTCAGGCGTATCTTACATTCAAAAGGGGAGCTGAGTGAGGACCGCCACAAACAGTACGAGGAGTTTGCAACCTCCTATCAGAAGCTGCTGGCCAACACTCAGTCGTTGGCTGATCTGCTGGATGAAAACATGCCAGAGTTACCTCAGGACAAGACCGTGCAGGAAGGTCAGTCTGCTTTTCCACTCCTAATCCGCGCTCAGCGTTAACTGACATGTGCTGCCGTGTTTTTCTCTCAGAGCACGGTCCTGGCATTGACATTTTCACCCCTGGTAAGCCGGGAGAGTACGACCTGGAAGGTGGGATCTGGGAAGATGAAGACGCTCGGAACTTCTATGAGAACCTGGTGGACCTGAAGGCTTTTGTCCCCGCCATCCTCTTCAAGGACAACGAGAAGAGTGGCCAGGCCAAAGACAAGGATGATGCCAAAGGTGTGTTTTGAATGTACAACTGTCAAAGTGGGCTCACTCATCCTGATCGTCTTGATGCTGCCTGTGTCAGACGGCAAAGAGGGCAAGGAGGCCGCCAGCACCACAGAGGAGCTGGAGCTGGAGCTGGAGGCTCTGGACATCGCAGATGAGCCTCTAGAACTAGAGGGAGCCGACGAAGCAGAGAGTGAAGAACTGGCCAAAAAGCTGATGGATGAGCAGGGTGGATTTACACAAACATTTTTAATCATCTTAGCTTTTAAGATACAGTATACTTAATAACATTGTATTTATGTTTTTTAGAGCAAGAGGATGAGGAGGCCAACACCGGATCGCACTTGAAGCTGATTGTGGACGCCTTCATCCAGCAGCTTCCTAACTGTGTGAACCGTGACCTCATCGACAAGGTGACCAGAAACAACTTAACAGTAATACCTCGGTTTCTGTTAGTAATCCGGTTCAAAATGTCAGAAGAAAACCAAAGCAATTTTTCCATAAAAAAATCATGCAACTTTAATTATCGTTCCAGCCAACCAAATATTGGAAGACAAAACACATTTATAGAGAATATTGATAGTTTTCAGGCATGTGAATTTTCCGCGTTTTTAAACATTTATTTTCACGTCAAAATATAACTTTTTTACTAAAATATCAATAAAAATGTCATATAAACAAAATGTGTTCAACGCTCGACTCAGCCCCAGGTACTCGCTGTTCCGCTTGCCTAAATGTCGCACTGAGGTGCAGGGCAGAGAGACGATCAGGAGCACCGAAAAAAGCTCACTCGTTAGCGACCAATCTAGTTAGCTTAGTTCAGGGATGTCAAGGTTTGCATTGAGGGCCACATGGCAGTTAAGGCGGCCATCAGAGGGCCGTTTGTAACAGCGAATAATGTATGAATTTGCCTCTGGATTTCATTATTAATTATATCAAAAAAATTAAGTAGACTGTCAATTTTACAGTAAAAACTTTACATTTACAAAATGTTACTGTAAAATATAGTGTTTTTTAAATTTTTTAAAAGTAAATGGAAAAACAGTACCACTGTTTTTTGGGGAGGTTTTTACAGAAAAGGTTGGCAGCTTAGTTGCCAGAATTTTTCTGTTAAATTTACATTGTTTTTTACAACATAAACATATTGTTAATGGAAAAACTGTACATGCCCTTTTCTTAGTCTGGCAACTTAGCTGCCAGTTTGTACTGTCTTTCCATTTACAGTAATAAATACACTGTTAAAAATAACAGATTTTACAGTCAAAAACTGGGAGCTCAGTCAACGGAATTTTAACGCAAAAAAACAGTACTATTTTTTTCAATTTACAGTAACATTCTGTAAAGAACAACGTAAAATGTATTGTAATTTTTTTAATTAATTTGATGGGTAGTTTGCTGTAAAGTTAAGTTTTTTTTTTTTTTAGACAACATTTTTTTGGAAATTATGATAATATACTGTAATATTTGTTGCAATATTGGATACTATTAAAGTTTAAAAGGCTTGCAATTTCAAGCAGTACATATATTTTTTTCTGTCCAAATGAAAAAAATCCATTGTATTTAGTGAGAAAATATTAAGTACTTCATTGAAATATAATTTCCAGGTACCGTATTTTCCGCACCATAAGGCGCCCTGGGTTATAAGCCGCGCATTCAATGAACGGCATATTTCAAAACTTTGTCCACCTATAAGCCGCCCCGTGTTGTAAGCCGCATCTAACTGCGCTAAAGGAATGTCAAAAAAACAGTCAGATAGGTCAGTCAAACTTTAATAATATATTAAAAACCAGCGTTCTAACAACTCTGTTCACTCCCAAAATGTACGAAAATGTGCAATCACAAACATACGTATATCAACATGGACAGAGCTGCGTGAAAAAAGCCACCCGGCCTCTTCGCGTAAACTTAAACTTACCTTAACCACTCGCTCATCTTTTCTTCATCCATCCCTTCGAGTTAGCTTTTATGATGACGCCGGCTGGAAAGGTCTCTTTTGGCAAGGTCTTCCTTTTGAATATCACCATGGGTGGAAGTTTCTGGCCATTAGCATGGCAAGCTAGAACCACAGTGAAGGATGACTTCTCATTCCCTGTGGTGCGAATATTCACCGTACGTGCTCCCGTTGTATCCACAGTGCGGTTCACAGGAATATCAGTTGCTGTGAAATAGTAATCCGTGTGCGGATGGAGAGATTGCGTCTTTTCATGAACCGGATCCCGGTCGCTTAGTAGGAGCCATTTTGTGGTCTTTACAGATGTAAACACACAAAGGAAATGAAACGTACGGTGATATCCGCGCGCTTTTTCTTCTTCTACGCGGGCGGGTGGTTGCTTACAGTAGAAGAAGAAGCGCTTCCTGTTCTATGGGGGCGGGTGCTTGCGTAGAAGAAGAAGCGCTTCCTGTTCTACCGGGAAAAAAGATGGCGGCTGTTTATCGAAGTTGCGAGACCGAAACTTTATGAAAATTAATCTTAATATTTATCCATATATAAAGCGCACCGGGTTATAAGGCGCACTGTCAGCTTTTGAGAAAATGTGTGGTTTTTAGGTGCGCCTTATAGTGCGGAAAATACGGTATTTGCGGGCCAGATAAAATGATGTCGCGGGCCAGATCTGGCCCTCGGGTCTTGAGTTTGACACCTATGGCTTAGTTGCTGACGACTGTCAACTTTACTGCTAATCATATTTGGATGATTACAATCTGAACACTGTTAGTTCCGAACCAATTGTAGTTCCAGACTCTTTTTAGTAGCCAGAGAGAAGGTATATTTTTGACGTGACAAATTGTAAACAGAGGTCACAACACCTGAAGTATATTACCCAGAGGGGCATGGCTACAGAATCGAGTTGCCAAGTGGGAAACGTTTTCTGAGTTCTTTGCATGAATGTTATAAAATGTTACATTACATTTTAAATTATCTACTAAAAAATTAATTGGACAGGTAAGTGTCAAAAAGACAGCCAGAAGAGGTTGGTAGATGAGAATTAATCTAAAGGTGAATATATTGTAGTAATGCACCCAATGTGAAGAACTGTAGACCAGGGGCCGTATTTATCAAGCGTCTTAGAATTACTCTTAAGAAGTCTGCTAAGAGTTGACTTATGAGTAAAGAAATTCTTCGCTGAAAGCTGCACTTAAAAGTTAGTTAACAAGCGTCTTACTCACACTTTCAGCGAAGTGTAGGACTGAATCTTAAGTGTCACACTCAGAGCTGAATTACGACATTACTATGGAATTTTAGGTGACGTCATTTCTGTGTCCATAGAAATGACCAATCACGGAAGGGAATCCCTTGTCTAAGAATAAAGAAATATCTTAGAAATATTTAAGTGGACAATGGGAGTGTATATTTTGACAATAAACTACAAAATAATACAAAACAAACAAACAATATTGGCAATGAATCAAAAATAAATGTTTCCTTTTCTTTCCAATTCATTTTCCCAGTGGCGACATATCGAAGCATTGTGATGACCTTTAGTTCTGCTGTGAAAGCTCTGCTGCGTGATGTTGCTGATGAGATGACGGCCCTTATTAAATCTGTGACAAAAATAATACCCGCTCTGTCTAAACGATACCGTTTGATCAGCTGCTCGTCATCAAACAAAGCCAGGACATCCTTCCGCTCCCTGAACGTCCGCGCACGTCTCTCTTGCCTCTGTGATCCCCCGCTGGCAATTCCTAACCACTTAGGACACCTCTGAAGGTCTCTTAAATATCGTGGAGAGTAGGAGTGATTCTTAGACTTAAGTAAGTTGATAAAAAGCTTTTATTCTTAAGTTTGAGAGTAGGACTAAATTTCGCAAATTCTCAGGACTTAAGTGTAAAATGGCACTCTAAGACGCTTGATAAATACGGCCCCAGATTTTTAAAATTATCTTACGGGTTTGCTTGGTAGCACTTTGTGCTGATAAAAATATTCCTCTTTTTTTCCCTCAAAGGGCGCTCAAGTCCATGAGTTTTACATGCAGAAAGCAATGTGAAATACATATAAATGATGAATAAAAATATAAATTAATAGGGGTGTAACAGTACACACAAATTTCAATTCTGTACGTACCTCGGTTTAGACGTCACGGTTCGGTTCATTTTCGGTACAGTAAGAAAACAACAAAATATATATATTTATAAATATTTATTTACCGAATTTGCAAAATCTTCCACCAAAAATATTTTTCTTAGTGGAATATTTGATGCGAAGTACCGTATTTTCCGCACCATAAGGCGCCCTGGGTTATAAGCCGCGCCTTCAATGAACGGCATATTTCAAAACTTTGTCCACCTATAAGCCGCCCCGTGTTATAAGCCGCATCTAACTGCGCTAAAGGAATGTCAAAAAAACAGTCAGATAGGTCAGTCAAACTTTAATAATATATTAAAAACCAGCGTGATGTGGGCGCGCACGGAGTCGTATATCAACATGGACGGAGCTGCGTGAAAAAAGCCACCCGGCCTCTTCGCGTAAACTTACCTTAACCACTCGCTCATCTTTTCTTTATCCATCCCTTCAAGTTAGCTTTTATGATGACGCCGGCTGGAAAGGTCTCTTTTGGCAAGGTCTTCCTTTTGAATATCACCATGGGTGGAAGTTTCTGGCCATTAGCATGGCAAGCTAGAACCACAGTGAAGGATGACTTCTCATTCTCTGTGGTGCGAATATTCACCGTACGTGCTCCCGTTGTATCCACAGTGCGGTTCACAGGAATATCAAAAGTCAGTGGAACCCTGACGCTTAGTAGGAGCCATTTTGTGGTCTTTACAGATGTAAACACACAAAGGAAATGAAACGTACGGTAATATCCGCGCGCTTTTTCTTCTTCTACGCGGGCGGGTGGTTGCTTACAGTAGAAGAAGAAGCGCTTCCTGTTCTATGGGGGCGGGTGCTTACCTTGGCGGTTGCTTGCGTAGAAGAAGAAGCACTTCCTCTTCTACGGGGAAAAAAGATGGCGGCTGTTTACCGTAGTTGCGAGACCGAAACTTTATGAAAATGAATCTTAATATTAATCCATATATAAAGCGCACCGGGTTATAAGGCGCACTGTCAGCTTTTGAGAAAATGTGTGGTTTTTAGGTGCGCCTTATAGTGCGGTAATCGAAACCTTGGATAGGTCAATAATTCATAATAACATTGATTTTGATTCAATATTATGTTTTGAGCAATGACAGTTTGAAAGAAAAAAAAACAGCTTTGTTTTATTAGTCAACATTGCAACTTTTTCTAAATTACATTTAACCTTTAAGCTTTTTTATTCCACTTTTGTTATGTTTTTGTTTATTTTAATAGTATTTTTAGAATGTGCCGTGGGCCTTTAAAACATTAGCTGTGGGCCGCAAATGGCCTCCGAGGCACACTTTTGACACCCCTGCTATAGATAATAAAACATTTAATTTGATAAATCTATGGATAAAAAGCAGAGCCTGGCGACGCATGCGCGTTTATTATAACTCTCTCGCTCTCTCTGTCTCTGCCCCTCCCTCACCAATGCTGCTGCGCGCACACACCCACAATTTGTTTTGTTTTTAACCCCTTCTTAACCCTGAACGTACATTGAAAATACACGCAACCCTAACTCAAAATGCCGGACATTTGAGGCATTTAAGAAACTCCGCCCGGACAGCCCCGCAAAAGAGGACATGTCTGGTGAAAAGAGGACGTATGGTCAGTCTATCCTAGCCCGTTAGCTGCTATCATGCCGTGTGTTGTGCCTCGGTGTGCATTGTTTACACAACGTGCGTTACGCTACTTAATATGTTCGTGTGGGAACTCGTTCGGTACACCTCCGAACCGAACCGAAACCCCCGTACCGAAATGGTTCAATACGAATACACGTACCGTCACACCCCTATAAATTAATGTTTAACATTACTTTTACTTGAATAAAAACTCTTGTTTGGCGAAGACAGCGAGGAGGGAGGGGGGGGGGGCAGGCAGACGCCACCTTCGTACTTTGCTATGAGTTCTTTCTTAAATTTGAAAGTGTTTTCACTTTCTTTATCAAAGTGCTGGCACACACAACTTTATTTGGTGGATTATTTTGCAGTTGTGGTGTGACTGAGTTAGTTAGCAAAGAACTCCTAGTCAATCAGTGATGATGGGGGGGTTTGTGGGTGGAGTAGAGATCATGGAGGTCTGTAATAAAGACGCGTCAATGATACTTTAGATCAGTTGCGTTCATCCTCTTTAATAATTAGTAGAAAGCGCTAACTCCTACCTGCTGACAGGTTCGGCTGTCACATCAGCTTTCATCAGAGTCGTTCGTTGCTTCCTGGTGTAACCTGTCTAAAAAAATACAGCCATATCTGTTCTTTGCCCTTGTGCTGCTGACAATCGATGGTGTCCCAGGTGTGAGAAAAGCATATATGCACCCTATCAAACCCCCAAAATATGCAAGAAAAACCTGCAAGACATTTCAACAGCCGGCTCAAGAACTATGAAATATTCATATCTCAATACGACTTTTTATTATGCACAAAAAACCCTGCAGATGTTACTTTGCACTAGGGTTGTCCCGATACCAATAATTTGGTACCGGTAACAAAATGTATATCGATACTTTTCAAAGTAAAGGGAACTACAAAAAAAGTACACATTGGCTTTATTTTAACAGAAAATCTTACAATGCAATAAACATGTTTCCTATTGCACTCAAAGAACAATTTTAGAAGGTTAAAATAAATTAAAGGGCATTAAACACATTGGGCTTTTCTTGTTGCACTCAAAGAACAATTTGCAAATTTCTATATTACATATAGTTTGCCATAATCAAAGATTAGGTTAAAAATCTAATAAAAAGCTTTATTGACATTATATTAAATGCTTAATGATTTATGGTTGCCACTCCTGGTCTGTGCTTTAAGATACAAAACAATACAATTATTAGTAAGTACTAAAAACAAAACTATGGATAAATGTACACAGATAAGCCATGTAATAGGTAAAACACACATTTGTTAAAGATAAAACACAAATTGTAGCATTTTGTTACAAAATTCAGTCATTTCACTTGCATTAGTTGACGTTAGATGGGTCTTGACTGCGCTAATATTTGGCAGCTGTGTGCACATCTAATATCTACATGTGCACAACAGAGGAGCTGGTTCATTTATGAGAGTAGTGTATGCGTCTTTAAGAGAATGGCAACGTGTTGGCTGAGTGACGTCAGTGAGTGAGTGGGCGAGTAAAAAGAGAGAGAGGTAGCACTGCACTGTGCAGTAGAAGAATGAACAGGTCCAGTTGTGTCCTGCAAAACTAAAAATAAAGCAGATTGTTACCTGTGACTATTTAAACTCCTTGTGCAGATCTGAATGCTTATTATGGAAATGTTTACCTAAGTTTGAAGCAAAGGTGGTAATACTAATCGCCATATTTCGCGAGGCATGTTTTAAAGCAACACTTGAAGCGCGGCGCATCCTTGTTTAAAGCGTCACCTTTTATCGTTAGTTTTGAAACCCAAATACCTCCATATTGCGCTTCACGCACCCTCTTTATTAACCAGTAGAATTGTCGTTTTTTGCCATTCTTCCTCTCCAAGATGTTATTGCTTGTATGCACTTTGTGTGTGCATTTTGACACACTCAACATCATGCGCCTCGGCTCTATAGTCACCGCCGCAGATAAAACAACGGTACCGGTACTTTTCAAAGGCAGTATAGTACCGATTTCAATCATTAGTTTCACGGTACTTTATTAGTACCGGTATACCTTACACCCCTACTTTGCACATTGTCACTGAAACAGTTAAAGAATATTGAACACCCGCACAAACCTGACCATTGATGACATTTCTACCAAACATTTAGTTTCCAAATCATCAAAGAGTGTTCTTTCGATTATTAAGTTCCAAATCCTATGAAAAGTAGAGCATACGTTTCGACACAGATGCACCCTGTGACACGCAGAGAAGAAATTCTATTGTTGAGCACTTTGTCAACTCCTGCAGGCCGCCATGGACTTCTGCATGAACATGAACACCAAATCCAACAGGAGGAAGCTGGTGCGAGCACTCTTCACTGTGCCCAGGCAGAGGTAATTTCTCCAAGTTGACGAGTGTGTTGTGCTTTTTCCAATGATTCCACTGCTAGGACTTGAAAGGGGTAGAAACACATTCACGTTCATATGCTGCAGTGTTTCCCACAGAACTGCACTCTATTTGTGGTGCTGGGTTTCCTGGTCATTGTCTAATTTGCATAATTGGCCATGGATGCATAACAACTGAGGCAAACATTTTTAGTTAAAGTTAAAGTACTAGGTGTGGTGAAATTATCCTCTGCATTTGACCCATCCTCTTGTTCCACCCACTGGGAGGTGAAGGGAGCAGTGAGCAGCAGCGGTGGCTGCGCTCGGGCATCATTTTGGTGATTTAACCCCCAATTCCAACCCTTGATGCTGAGTGCCAAGCAGGGAGGTAATGGCTCCCATTTTTATAGTCTTTGGTATGACTCGGCCGGGGTTTGAACTCACGATTTTAGGGCGGACACTCTAACCACAAGGCCACTTAGCAGGTCTTTAGCGAAATAAACAAGTACAATATCTTATTAGTCTGTCTTTAAATAGAATAAACACAACACCTACATCTTATATGCATATGAAGTGAGTATTTGCATAAAATATGGAAGCAAATTACAGAGCGATTAATACTTAGCAAATAATACTTAAAGTGTAGTCTTCAATCCGCATTCGCGGGCTAGCTATCATACAGGTAAAAGCCAGTAAATTAGAATATTTTGAAAAACTTGATTTATTTCAGTAATTGCATTCAAAAGGTGTAACTTGTACATTATATTTATTCATTGCACACAGACTGATGCATTCAAATGTTTATTTCATTTAATTTTGATGATTTGAAGTGGCAACAAATGAAAATCCAAAATTCCGTGTGTCACAAAATTAGAATATTACTTAAGGCTAATACAAAAAAGGGATTTTTAGAAATGTTGGCCAACTGAAAAGTATGAAAATGAAAAATATGAGCATGTACAATACTCAATACTTGGTTGGAGCTCCTTTTGCCTCAATTACTGCGTTAATGCGGCGTGGCATGGAGTCGATGAGTTTCTGGCACTGCTCAGGTGTTATGAGAGCCCAGGTTGCTCTGATAGTGGCCTTCAACTCTTCTGCGTTTTTGGGTCTGGCATTCTGCATCTTCCTTTTCACAATACCCCACAGATTTTCTATGGGGCTAAGGTCAGGGGAGTTGGCGGGTCAATTTCGAACAGAAATACCATGGTCCGTAAACCAGGCACGGGTAGATTTTGCGCTGTGTGCAGGCGCCAAGTCCTGTTGGAACTTGAAATCTCCATCTCCATAGAGCAGGTCAGCAGCAGGAAGCATGAAGTGCTCTAAAACTTGCTGGTAGACGGCTGCGTTGACCCTGGATCTCAGGAAACAGAGTGGACCGACACCAGCAGATGACATGGCACCCCAAACCATCACCCAACCATGCAAATTTTGCATTTCCTTTGGAAATCGAGGTCCCAGAGTCTGGAGGAAAACAGGAGAGGCACAGGATCCACGTTGCCTGAAGTCTAGTGTAAAGTTTCCACCATCAGTGATGGTTTGGGGTGCCATGTCATCTGCTGGTGTCGGTCCACTCTGTTTCCTGAGATCCAGGGTCAACGCAGCCGTCTACCAGCAAGTTTTAGAGCACTTCATGCTTCCTGCTGCTGACCTGCTCTATGGAGATGGATCCCTGTCGCTTAGTAGGAGCCATTTTGTGGTCTTTACAGATGTAAACACACAAAGGAAATGAAACGTACGGTAATATCCGCGCACTTTTTCTTCTTCTACGCGGGCGGGTGGTTGCTTACAGTAGAAGAAGAAGCGCTTCCTGTTCTATGGGGGCGGGTGCTTACCTTGGCGGTTGCTTGCGTAGAAGAAGAAGCACTTCCTCTTCTACGGGGAAAAAAGATGGCGGCTGTTTACCGTAGTTGCGAGACTGAAACTTTATGAAAATGAATTTTAATATTAATCCATATATAAAGTGCACCGGGTTAAAAGCCGCACTGTCAGCTTTTGAGTAAATTTGTGGTTTTTAGGTGCGGCTAATAGTGCGGAAAATACGGTACTTAACAAAAAAAAGATGAAATAACTGAAAACATGTTTTATATTCTACTTTCTTCAAAATAGCCACCCTTTGCTCTGATTACTACTTTGCATACTGTCAGGTTCAAACACTGATGACATCTATTAAACAGACAAGAAGCGAGGAATTAAACAGAGACTGAATTCAATTTAGCTCATTGAGGAGAAACGTCTGGGCTGTACTCTTTGCACAGTCTTCCACCACGCTCTGACGAAAAAGGTCCATGCCTTCTCTTTTATTTGGATATTCCCTGATTACATAGCAACAGCTGTTTAAAGAAACTAGAATATAAAACATGTTTTCAGTTATTTCACCTTTTCTTGTTGAATACATAACTCCACATGTGTTCATTCATAGTTTTGACGCCTTCAGTGACAATCTACAATGTAAATAGTCATGAAAATAAAGAAAGCACATTGAATGAGAAGGTGTGTCCAAACTGTATGTACACTTCATGTGTATGTTAATAATATAAATAAATAAATGTTAATAATATACTTTCCTTTGTGTGCTTAGTTTTTCAGTAACTTTATTGTAGAGACTAATAATAAACAGGTTTGAAATTTTTCAGCTTTAATTTAAAGTATTGTTTATTCCAACGATCAGGGAAGGCAGAATAATATGTCAATAAACCAGAGGTGTACAAAGTGCTGCCAGTGTTACATTGTAGTAATAAAATAAGCAGCAACAATTCATAAATACAGCAAAACAAAATCATGTACGGTAATAAGAAAAATATATGTTGACACTAACAACACAGGTTTGTCTTTAAATGATTGTATAACATTTTTTTTTTTTTGCCTTTACAAAAAAATGCATGAATCATAGCCAATTACCGGTATGCAAATTTTGACAAGGTGTCATTTTGACAAGGTGTCATTTTGACAAGGTGTCATTTTGACACCGCCCCAGCTCCTACCACATCTGTGGCCACTACCTTGCCACCACTAATTAATTACCTGTTTGTCATGTCATTTACCTGTCATGCACTGACTTTCTTTGATTGTTTTTGAGCTATTTTTAAAAGTCTATTTGTGCGCGTGTATGTGTGTGTACGTGAGTGCGTGTGTGCGTTTTGGAAGATTAATCAAGTCTATCTAGTATCTTTGCTGTTTACCAAATGAACCCAGATCAGAACATAAATAAAACATCCCTCATACTGAGGAGAAGCCATTAGTGCTACAATTATATTTCCTAAAGCATAGTTGCCCGCCACATCATTTTATTTGGCCTTTGAAAGCCTGGAAATAATATGTATCAATACAGTACTGTAACTTTTCTTACTAAATGTAGGTAGTATTTTTTTCTATTTTGGGACAAAAAAAATATATGTACTCCATGTAATCGCAAATTATGTTAACTTAAATCTTGTCTAATTATGCAAAAATATATTATCAAGCATTCAAACCATTTTTTTTAATATAAATAAATACTAATAATAATGATTTCAAAGCAAGTTATCCATCAAATTGTGCAATGTAAAATATGTAATGTAAAATGTAAAAATAGCAATAGATTTCATGGTAAAATTGTAACATTTACTGTGATTTTTACAGCATTTTTATCTTCATGAAAAAACTGTCCTTTTTTTACTGTAATAAACTGTGGTGCCATTTTGGCATTTATAGTAACACACCGAAAAATCTACAGTTGTTAAATTTGTGGTAAAAAAAAACAAAAAACAAACTGGCAGCTCAGGTGCCAAAATTTTACTGTAAAATTGCAGTTTTTTTTAATTTACAGTAAAAAAAACTAATGTAAATTTTACAGTAAAATTCTGACAACTTAGCTGCCTTTTTTTTTTTTTTTTTTTTTTTTTTTTTACCGCAAATTTAACAACTGTAGATTTTTCGGTGTATTACTGTAAATGCCAAAATGGCACCACAGTTTATTACAGTAAAAAAAGGACAGTTTTTTCATGAAGATAAAAATGCTGTAAAGCACAGGTTTCAAACTCAAGGCACGGGGGCCAGATGTGGCCCGCCCCATCATTTTATTTGGCCTTTGAAAGCCTGGAAATAATATGTATCACTACAGTACTGTAACTTTTCTTACTAAATGTATTATTTTTTTCTATTTTGGGACAAAAAAAAAAGATGTACTCCATGTAATCGCAAATTATGTTAACTTAAATATTGTCTAATTATGCAAAAATATATTATCAAGGATTCAAACCTTTTTTTTTTTAATATAAATAAATACTAATAATAATGATTTCAAAGCAAGTTATCCATCAAATTGTGCAATGTAAAATATGTAATGTGAAATGTAAAAATAGCAATAGATTTCATGGTAAAATTGTAACATTTACTGTGATTTTTACAGCATTTTTATCTTCATGAAAAAACTGTCCTTTTTTTACTGTAATAAACTGTGGTGCCGTTTTGGCATTTACAGTAATACACCGAAAAATCTACAGTTGTTAAATTTGCGGTAAAAAAAACAAACTGGCAGCTCAGGTGCCAAAATTTTACTGTAAAATTGCAGTTTTTTTTTATTTACAGTAAAAAAAACTAATGTAAATTTTACAGTAAAATTCTGACAACTTAGCTGCCTTTTTTTTGTTTTTTTTGTTTGTTTTTTACCGCAAATTTAACAACTGTAGATTTTTCGGTGTATTACTGTAAATGCCAAAATGGCACCACAGTTTATTACAGTAAAAAAAGGACAGTTTTTTCATGAAGATAAAAATGCTGTAAAGCACAGGTTTCAAACTCAAGGCACGGGGGCCAGATGTGGCCCGCCCCATCATTTTATTTGGCCTTTGAAAGCCTGGAAATGATATGTATCAATACAGTACTGTAACTTTTCTTACTAAATGTATTATTTTTTTCTATTTTGGGACAAAAAAAACATATGTACTCCATGTAATCGCAAATTATGTTAACTTAAATCTTGTCTAATTATGCAAAAAATATATTATCAAGGATTCAAACCATTTTTTTTTTAATATAAATAAATACTAATAATAATGATTTCAAAGCAAGTTATCCATCAAATTGTGCAATGTAAAATATGTAATGTGAAATGTAAAAATAGCAATAGATTTCATGGTAAAATTGTAACATTTACTGTGATTTTTACAGCATTTTTATCTTCATGAAAAAACTGTCCTTTTTTTACTGTAATAAACTGTGGTGCCATTTTGGCATTTACAGTAATACACCGAAAAATCTACAGTTGTTAAATTTGCGGTAAAAAAAACAAACTGGCAGCTCAGGTGCCAAAATTTTACTGTAAAATTGCAGTTTTTTTTTATTTACAGTAAAAAAAACTAATGTAAATTTTACAGTAAAATTCTGACAACTTAGCTGCCTTTTTTTTTTTACCATAAAAACAGCAGTGCTGTTTTCTCATTTACAGTAATGTACACTACATTTTGAGGTGAAATTATTGCAACTTACCATATTTTTTTTTTTACATTTTAGTTAAAAAAAAAAATCTACTAATAAAATACATAAAAAAATTGGGTAATAGTAGTATTCACTGTTAGATGCGGCCCTCTGGGGCCAAACATAACTGTGATGTAGCTCTCAGTGAAAAGGACTTTGACACCTCTGTCCTAGAGTGTTAGAAAACTTCTGCACTAAAAGCAGGCGCCGATTGTATTATAAACTTAGACGTAGACTTCCTTTTTATTGTCATTCAAATTTGAACTTTACAGTACGATAAGAACGAAATTTCGTTGCATTAGCTCATGGTAGTGCAGGATAAAAAAGCAATAAGATGCGTATATAAATAAATAGATTACTGTACAGATATCTATATTGCACTTTTGCATATGCATCCACGTTTATGGATATATGTTATATTGTCTTTTTATTCCAGCGAGTTAACCCATTTTGGGGGGAATTGAGGGGATAATTATGATGCGTTCAAGGTCAAGGTTCAACTTTATTGTCCCCGCGGGGAAATTTGTCTTGGGCACAGTGCATCATTGCTTTCTTAACATACCCAAAAACAACAGAACAAAAACACAAGCACAGACACAACCACAACCATACAACTAACATTTAAACATCAGAACATGGAGCTTGATAGACATAGGTGGCACTTTGATGTAGGCATAAAATCTACAGTATGGAGATAAAGATAAAGTACCAATGTGCATTGCACTAGAGCTCATGGATAAAGTGCTGTGTGCTAAAGTGCTTAGTTCTAAAGTGCTATGTGCTAAAGTGCTATGTGCTAAAAAAGTGCTAACCTATGTATTAAAATTCTATTGCACATTGTTGGTCAGCTTAATGGAGGCTGGAACAAATGATAATTTAAGGCGGTTAGATTTGCATAGTGGGACCCGGAGTCTTCTCCCTGATGGCAGGGTTCCATATTCAGGAAAGAGTGGGTGTTGTGAGTTGGAAATAATTTTCTTAGCTTTTTTCCTAACTGCCTGCTCATAGATGCTCTGTATAGGCTCATATTCTTTCCTCCCTACGATTTTCATTGCCGTTTTATGCATGCCGGCCGGTTTGCTTTTTAGCTTAACGGTTAGGTTGCCAAACCATGAGGTGATCCCGTATCTAATGATGCTCTCTACAATGGCACGGTAGAAAATCATCATGATATGGCTGCTTACGCCGTACAATCTTAATCTTCGCAAAAAATATAGCCTCTGTTGCAGTCTATTGCACAGTTTGTCAATATGTGTCTTCCAGCAGAGAAGATTATCAATATGAACCCCTAAATATTTATATGAGGATACCTGGGTGATTTCCTGATTTTTGATGACCACTGGCTCATGGTCAGTCACTTTCCTCGGATCCAAAACCATTTCCTGTGTCTTGGTCACATTTAAAATAAGATGGTTAGTGTCACACCACCTAATAAATAGGTCTATCTCGTCTTGGTACACAGAGGGGTCCGTATCCTTGTGTAGAAGGCTTAGGAGCACGGTATCGTCCGCAAATTTCACCATATAATTGTTAGGGTGCACAGTCCTACAATCATTGGTGTACAATGTAAATAGTGTTGGTGATACGACGCAACCCTGTGGGACGCCTGTGTTGCAGTGTTTGGTGTCTGACAGTGTTCTGTTGACCTTCACTTGCTGTGTTCTGTTTGTTAAAAAAGAGTGGAACCATTTGATCAAGGTGGAGTTTACACCCATGTCTTTGAGCTTCTCTAAGAGTATGTGAATTTGCACTGTATTAAAAGCTGAGCTGAAATCAACAAATAAAATTCTAGCATAAGCTTTTGTGTTTTCAAGGTGCTTGGAGATAAAATGCAAGGTGCAAAGGATTGCATCATCAGTACTGCATTCCTGCTTGTACGCAAACTGGTACACATCTAAATTTGGCTTGACATCCTTCATGAGCAGTGACACAACAAATTTTTCAAAACATTTCATAGCAATCGATGTGAGAGCTACGGGACGAAAGTCGTTGTTTACTGTGACACCGGGCTTTTTAGGCACTGGAGTTATAATTGACTTCTTCCACAGAGCTGGAACAGTGTGAGTGTTAAGTGACTGTTGGAATATTGGACACCATGCTGTAGTTAGTTCCTCTGCACAGCTTTTGAGCAAAAAGGCTGGGAGGCCGTCAGGGCCTGCGGCCTTGCCCGTACGTACTCTACTAAAGAGACGGCGGATGCTGGTCGGGTCGACTTCCAGGCAGCAGGTGTCATCAGTGTCTGGCAGGGACTGCAAAACACTGTCACACTCCTGAGAGAAGTTTTGACGGTCGAATCTCAAATAAAAGTCATTTAGCTCATTTGATTTTTGCTGCTCATCCAGGGTGATGATTTGTTTCTTTGCAGGGTTCATATTAGTGACTGAGGCCTGAGGGAAGAAACAGAAGCACAAGTGAAAGTTTCAAATTAGAAGGTTTCAAAATAAGAGTGTTTGCATAAACATGGAGAAATCTTAACTGGTAGCTTCAAACCTATTCATGGCGCCGCTCAAATAAATCAAAGTATTTGGGATCACTGCTTTGTGACGATCCTCAAAATAGTGACTTTTGTCTTCTGCTAGGTTGGATCTTCTGCCTTTTTACTCCCGCCTGGTGGCCACTCTTCATCCCTGCATGTCTGACGTGGCCGAAGACCTGTGCTCCATGCTGAAGGGAGACTTCCGGTTTCACGTAGGTCCAGGTTGAGCAAATGAAATCAGCTTTAAAAAAATGTAATTTCCTTCATAATATTAGTTGTTTGTTTCTGCAATAGATTCGCAAGAAGGACCAGATCAACATTGAGACAAAAAATAAAACGGTCAGGTTTATTGGAGAGCTGGCCAAGTTCAAGATGTTCTTGAAGACGGACACACTTCATTGTCTCAAGGTGTGTTAGACTTGTTTCTTGGGCTGTCAAATGATTAAAATATTTAATCGCTATTAACCAGAGAAGGGATTTTTTTATATTTGATAACTGTACCTTTAACAGATCATTTTCAAGTTTGAATTACAAACCCCGTTTCCATATGAGTTGGGAAATTGTGTTAGATGTAAATATAAACAGAATACAATGATTTGCAAATCATTTCCAACCCATATTCAGTTGAATATGCTACAAAGACAACATATTTGATGTTCAAACTGATAAACATTTTTTTTTTTGCAAATAATCATTAACTTTAGAATTCGATGCCAGCAACACGTGACAAAGAAGTTGGGAAAGGTGGCAAAATTACTGATAAAGTTGAGGAATGCTCATCAAACACTTATTTGGAACATCCCACAGGATGGGAACAGGTGGGTGCCATGATTGGGTATAAAAGTAGATTACATGAAATGCTCAGTCATTCACAAACAAGGATTGGGCGAGGGTCACCACTTTGTCAACAAATGCGTGGGCAAATTGTTGAACAGTTTAAGAAAAACCTTTCTCAACCAGCTATTGCAAGGAATTTAGGGATTTCACCATCTACGGTCCGGAATATCATCAAAGGGTTCAGAGAATCTGGAGAAATCACTACACGTAAGCAGCTAAGCCTGTGACCTTCGATCCCTCAGGCTGTACTGCATCAACAAGCGACATCAGTGTGTAAAGGATATCTCCACCTGGGCTCAGGAACACTTCAGAAACCCACTGTCAGTAACTACAGTTGGTTGCTACATCTGTAAGTGCAAGTTAAAACTCTCCTATGCAAGGCGAAAACCGTTTATCAACAACACCCAGAAACGCCGTCGGCTTCGCTGGGCCTGAGCTCATCTAAGATGGACTGATACAAAGTGGAAAAGTGTTCTGTGGTCTGACGAGTCCACATTTCAAATTGTTTTTGGAAACTGTGGACGTCGTGTCCTCCGGACCAAAGAGGAAAAGAACCATCCGGATTGTTATAGGCGCAAAGTTGAAAAGCCAGCATCTGTGATGGTATGGGGGTGTATTAGTGCCCAAGACATGGGTAACTTACACATCTGTGAAGGCGCCATTAATGCTGAAAGGTACATACAGGTTTTGGAGCAACATATGTTGCCATCCAAGCAACGTTACCATGGACACCGCTGCTTATTTCAGCAAGATAATGCCAAGCCACGTGTTACATCAACGTGGCTTCATAGTAAAAGAGTGCGGGTACTAGACTGGCCTGCCTGTAGTCCAGACCTGTCTCCCATTGAAAATGTGTGGCGCATTATGAAGCCTAAAATAGCACAACGGAGACCCCCGGACTGTTGAACAACTTAAGCTGTACATCAAGCAAGAATGGGAAAGAATTCCACCCGAGAAGCTTAAAAAATGTGTCTCTTCAGTTCCCAAACGTTTACTGAGTGTTGTTAAAAGAAAGGCCATGTAACACAGTGGTGAACATGCCCTTTCCCAACTACTTTGGCATGTGTTGTAGCCATGAAATTCTAAGTTAATTATTATTTGAAGAAAAAAAATAAATTTAATGAGTTTGAACATCAAATATATTGTCTTTGTAGTGCATTCAATTGAATATGGGTGGAAAAGGATTTGCAAATCATTGTATTCCGTTTATATTTACATCTAACACAATTTCCCAACTCATATGGAAACGGGGTTTGCACTATCAACATGGGACTGGACAATTTATCTGCTTTATGCAAATGTTTATTTATTAAACATTGTTCTTTTGACGTAAAGGACACAAAGCTCTTTTACGGACACACACAGAAACACTTTCACACACACACTAGCTCTCATACAAACTGTCTCACACATGCTTGTGACACAAGCTCACTTTAAAAACAACCCTATTATAATGACGATTGAAAAAAATTAACTGCAGTGCGCCAGCACCGTCTTCAGCTCAGCTGAGTGTGTAACCTCCTCAGTCAAAACATGCCCTTTGTCTTCTAAAAAAAGAATCACTAAATTAAAGCTGTTGCAACCCAGTTAGTAGTTGCTTGTGAAAGTACAGTACAGGCCAAAAGTTTGGACACACCTTCTCATTCAATGTGTTTTCTTTATTTTCATGACTATTTAATCTACAATGATTGTCACTGAAGGCATCAAAACTATGAATGAACACATGTGGAGTTATGTACTTAACAAAAAAAGGTGACATAACTGAAAACATGTTTTATATTCTAGTTTCTTCAAAATTGCTCTGATTACGGCTTTGCACACTCTTGGCATTCTCTCGATGAGCTTCACGAGGTAGACACCTTGAAATGGATTTCACTTCACAGGTGAACTTGAAGCTCATCGAGAGAATGCCAAGAGTGTGCAAAGCAGTAATCAGAGCAAAGGGTGGCTATTTTGAAGGGTTAGTGCATGTGCCTCACAATACGAAGGTCCTGAGTTGTCCAGG
This sequence comes from Nerophis lumbriciformis, assembly GCF_033978685.3. NCBI lineage: Eukaryota > Metazoa > Chordata > Actinopteri > Syngnathiformes > Syngnathidae > Nerophis > Nerophis lumbriciformis. The sequence continues at coordinate 3,347,870 of NC_084572.2, read as the reverse complement.
GTGTACACCGCCTTCCGCCCATGTGCAGCCGTGAGAGGCTCCAGCACCCCCCGCGACCCCGAAAGGGACAAACAGTAGAAAATAATACATATTGGTACTTAAGTACATACAGTGGGGCAAAAAAGTATTTAGTCAGCCACCAATTGTGCAAGTTCTCCCACTTAAAATGATGACAGAGGTCTGTAATTTTCATCATAGGTACACTTCAACTGTGAGAGACAGAATGTGAAAAAAAAATCCAGGAATTCACATTGTAGGATTTTTAAATTATTTGTAAATTATGGTGGAAAATAAGTATTTGGTCAATAACAAAAATTCTACTCAATTATTTGTAATATAACCTTTGTTGGCAATAACAGAGGTCAAACGATTACTATAGGTCTTTACCAGGTTTGCACACACAGTAGCTGGTATTTTGGCCCATTTCTCCATGCAGGTCTTCTCCAGAGCAGTGATGTTTTGGGGCTGTTGCAGGGCAACACGGACTTTCAACTCCCTCCACAGACTTTCTATGGGGTTGAGGTCTGGAGACTGGCTAGGCCACTCCAGGACTTTCAAATGCTTCTTACGGAGCCACTCCTTCGTTGCCCGGGCGGTGTGTTTGGGATCATTGTCATGCTGGAAGACCCAGCCACGTTTCATCTTCAAAGCTCTCTCTGATGGAAGGAGGTTTTGGCTGAAAATCTCACGATACATGGCCCCGTTCATTCTTTCCTTAACACGGATCAGTCGGCCTGTCCCCTTAGCAGAAAAACAGCCCCAAAGCAGGATGTTTCCACCCCCATGCTTCACAGTAGGTATGGTGTTCTTGGGATGCAACTCAGTATTCTTCTTCCTCCAAACACGACGAGTTGAGTTTATACCAAAAAGTTCTATTTTGGTTTCATCTGACCACATGACATTCTCCCAATCCTCTGCTGTATCATCCATGTGCTCTCTGGCAAACTTCAGACGGGCCTGGACATGCACTGGCTTAAGCAGGGGGACACGTCTGGCACTGCAGGATTTGATTCCCTGTCGGTGTAGTGTGTTACTGATGGTAACCTTTGTTACTTTGGTCCCAGCTCTCTGCAGGTCATTCACCAGGTCCCCCCATGTAGTTCTGGGATTTTTGCTCACCGTTCTCATGATCATTTTGACCCCACGGGATGAGATCTTGCGTGGAGCCCCAGATCGAGGGAGATTATCAGTGGTCTTGTATGTCTTCCATTTTCTGATAATTGCTCCCACAGTTGATTTTTTCACCCCAAGCTGCTTGCCTATTGTAGATTCACTCTTCACAGTCTGGTGCAGGTCTACAATTCTTTTCCTGGTGTCCTTCGACAGCTCTTTGGTCTTGGCCATAGTGGAGTTTGGAGTCTGACTGTTTGAGGCTGTGGACAGGTGTCTTTTATACAGATAACGAGTTCAAACAGGTGCCATTAATACAGGTAACGAGTGGAGGACAGAAGAGTTTCTTAAAGAAGAAGTTACAGGTCTGTGAGAGCCAGAGATCTTCCTGGTTTGAAGTGACCAAATACTTATTTTCCACCATAATTTACAAATAATTTCTTTAAAATTCCTACAATGTGAATTCCTGGATTTTTTTTTCACATTCTGTCTCTCACAGTTGAAGTGTACCTATGATGAAAATTACAGACCTCTGTCATCATTTTAAGTGGGAGAACTTGCACAATCGTGGCTGACTAAATACTTTTTTGCCCCACTGTAACTCCACATGTGGTCATTCATAGTTTTGATGCCTTCAGTGACAATCTACAATGTAAATAGTCATAAAAATATATAAAACGCTCGCAACATCGAGGGAGACAAGCGGTAGAAATGGATGGATGAATTGAGGATATATCAAGTAGCTTTTGCGATTTCTCATGGTGTAAAGGTTTTTTTTTTTGGTGATTTTCCTCCGCGTGGTGCGACGTGACCGGCTGGCTTTGTTGCCTTGGAAACACTCAAGATGAAAGTAGAACTCCGACTTTTTTTTTACCTCCGCCAAAGAGTTTGTAATTTTTCGTCAGGGTTTTTTGTGTGTTTGTTTGCAACACAACTGTATTAGTTATGGATACATTTTGATGATTTTTTCAGGAAATGTAAAAAAACAAAAACAATTCCTCTTATCTTCTATAAACACACTTCACTCCCTGGTTACGGCGTTCCACGCCCCCAACTTGTCAGCCCCGCACTGCGCAGAGGATTCTGCGATATTATTTTCAGACCCGGCCAATGCAGCGCCAGATAAAACTACACGCCGAGTGTTTGTTTGCTATTGTCATGAGTCACTGTATTACTGTGAAAACTTTGAAACCAAAATACACCCCTAATTACCTCGATTAATGATGCAGTCTTGGTGTGCATTAATAAACAAAATAGTTCCATTAAAGGACATTTTCGTTACTGGTTATTATCCAATTAACGTTAAAAGCCCTACTTGGTTAATAATTGTCATACATGTGGTAATGTTTTGATTGTGTCTCAGATGCTGCTGTCAGATTTCACCCATCACCATGTGGAGATGGCCTGCACCCTGCTGGAGACGTGCGGCCGCTTCCTCTTCAGGTCCCCCGACTCTCATCTTCGCACCAGCGTCCTGCTGGTCAGTACCACCTGGCTCTGCCTTCCCCCCCCCCCCCCAAGTTGTATTTTCACATGAGGCTGGTATTTCTAGCATCTCATCTTCTCCGAACTATATGTGCCAGAGGTGTGGACTCGAGTCACATGACTTGGACTCGAGTCAGACTCGAGTCATGAATTTGATGACTTTAGACTCGACTTGACAAAATGTAAAAAGACTTGCAACTCGACTTAGACTTTAACATCAATGACTTGTGACTTCACTTGGACTTGAGCCTTTTGAATTGACATGGCTTGACATGACTTGCTACTTTCCCCAAAACCCAAAGATGAAAAAGTTATTCGGGAGCGCTCCGTATTTTTCATTGTGTACTTGTCTATCAGCGTTGCGTGTGTCAGCTGGTGTGCTCTCAGTACAACAGCCAATCAAATTAGATCTACTTTGTTTTCATCACACAGCATTCATCCAATCAAATTGCAGGACAACCAACGAAGAAGACATGTCCAAACCACACGCCAGTGAACAAAAAATGATACCTAAAATAATTTCGTTTGGGTATAAAAATTACGAGGTGGTCAACACAAAACGGTTTGCAGTATGCAACACATGCGGTTCGAAAATTACTGATGGAGAGGCAACAACTTCCAACTTCGTCCGGCATTTGAAGTTGCACAAAGAACGGTAAGTTTTGAATGTAAGATAACGTTTATTGGCTAAGTAACGTGACTTTTATTTGCTGTGTAGTTAAATCAGTGAGGCTGTAAACTCACTGCTAACGTTATAACGTTATTGCAAACACGGGAATCTGTTGCAGTTCACTACCTTATTCATACTTTTTGTTCAGTGATTTTTTTTAAGCAGGGTTACGTTAGTCAATATATCACACGTAACGTTAGACGGCGGTCAGCAGCACCGCGTATTTTAGCCATCTAAAAAAAGACAAAAATAGTAAAATAAAGGTCAGTTAAAATGTATACTATATTATGAATATGTGTACCGTTTTAGCTAGCTTTCTGACATACTGTTGGTTGTTTACCTCAGTGGTCCCCAACCACCGGGCCGCGGCCCGGTACTGGTCCGTGGATCGATTGGTATCGGGCCGCACAAGAAATATATATTTTTTTATTTTCTTTTTTTAATTAAATCAACATAAAAAACACAAGATACACTTACAAGTAGTGCACCAACCCAAAACAACTCTCTCCCCCCTTTTGTTCTGGGCATTGAACATGAAGACTCTTCCTTCACTGTTCCGAGTGGCCATGAGAGTCTTGGCAGTGCCTGCCTCCAGTGCTCCAGTGGAGCGAGTTTTCAGCCATGGTGGCATCATACTACGCCCCCATCGTGCACAAATGACTGACAGACTCTTGGCTAATTTGGTCTTTTGCAAATGCAATGCAGCATAGGGCCCTGACATATAAAAAGTACAACTTTTTTGTTATGTTCACGTATATGTCATGTTTTTTCAATGTTAACACTTTTGTACAAATAAGTACATTTGCACTTTATTTTCCAATGTGTTTGTTCTGTAAAGGAATGAGTTAATGTTTAAAATGACTGGTTAATAGTGCTATTATAAAGTGCAATGTCAGCACAATTTTCTTTCCTGCAATTTCAAATGCACTTGTTTTAATAAATAAATACAGCGTTTGAAAAGCATACACAATCTGTGTTAATATATTAGTCTGTGGTTAAAAGGACTTGAAAGGACTCGAAACTCAAAATGCAGGACTTAGGACTTGACTTGAGACTTTCCAGTCTTGACTTTGGACTTGACTCGGGGCTTGCCTGTCTTGACTCGGGACTTGACTCGGACTTGAGGGCAAAGACTTGAGACTTACTTGTGACTTGCAAAACAATGACTTGGTCCCACCTCTGATATGTGCATTCCAGGAGCAAATGATGCGCAAAAAGCAGGCGCAACATCTGGATGCCCGCTATGTGACAATGGTGGAGAACGCTTACTACTACTGCAACCCCCCACCCATTGAGAAGACAGTGAAGAAGAGACGGCCGCCGCTGCAGGAGTACATCCGCAAGCTGCTCTACAAGGACCTGTCCAAGGTCACCACGGAGAAGGTGCTCAGGCAGATGCGGCGGCTGTCCTGGCAGGACCCGGAAGTCAAGAGCTACCTGATCTGCTGCATGGTCAACATATGGAACGTCAAGTACAACAGCATTCACTGTGTGGCCAACCTCCTGGCTGGCTTGGTGGCCTACCAGGAGGACGTGGGCATCCACGTGGTGGACGGGGTCCTGGAGGACATTCGCTTGGGCATGGAGGTACATTATTGATAAATAGGTCAAAACAAAAACAATGACATAATGTGCTAATGTCTGCACCCTGTCATACTCATTAATACCAGGTCAACCAGCCCAAGTTCAACCAGCGCCGCATCAGCAGCGCAAAGTTCCTTGGCGAGCTGTACAACTACCGCATGGTGGAGTCAGCCGTCATCTTCCGCACCCTCTTCTCCTTCATCTCCTTCGGTGTCAACCAGGATGGCAGCCCGAGCACGCTGGACCCCCCTGAGCACCTCTTCCGCATCCGACTGGTGTGCACGCTGCTCGACACCTGCGGACAGTACTTTGACCGCGGTTCGAGCAAGAGGAAGCTTGATTGTTTCCTTATCTACTTCCAGGTGAGTCCTACGACTGGAATACATACCTGCCAACTACTCCGGTTTTCCCGTAATTAGTACGGTTTTCATCAACCTATTCCGGGTTATGGTTGCAGTGATAAAAAAGATGTTTTTTCATTAATTAAAAAAAATTAAAAACATTTTAGTTTTATTCACGAAATCGCGTAACAACAATGACAATCGACACTGCTTCCCGTAACTTCCTATCGAGCCATTCCGAATGCCATGCGCGAGGCTATTTATAGCACCGCTGCCAAGCACGAGGCACCAGTTGCCATTGTTTCCAAACGAGCGAACGATCATGGAATCAGCCGGAGAAAAATGGCAAACGAGTCTTAAACCGAAAAGAAAACTGCAGTCATTCCGTGAAGAATATTCAAAAGCCTATCCGGGAATAATTATCCGTTCCAAAAAGGGTGAAAACTACGCGAATTGCACCTTGTGCAGACAAGATTTTTCGATCGGACACGGAGGAATTAGCGATGTAAAAGACCACGTTGGGACAAAAAAACACAAGTCTAATGCCGTTGCTAGCGATACAAGTGGAAAACTTTCAACGTAAATTTGGATTTTAGCCACAAAAAGGTAATGACACCAATGTTATCTATTGGAATTGTTTAGTACTGTTATACTGTTAAAAGTGTTTATACTATTTATGCTTTCAAGTCCAAGTTGAAGAAATCTTGTTAAATGTTGACAGCATAACTACCAAAATACAGAAGTATGTCCTTAATATTTTTGCAGTGCTATTTCTGTTGAAAAGTTCAAATGATTACATTAGAGATGTGATGTGCCACTTTTCAAGTGTCTGATGGCTTAAATTAATTTTCATGAATTTTTCATATTTTGAATTCTTTTGAAAGGCTTACAAAAAAACTACATTTGAATTGTAATTCCATGCTATTGACAGGACTATTAATTTTAATGAAGTTAGCTTACCATGTTTACAGTATGATAATTGTGATAGAAATGTGAATTTTAGGCACAGAATATTTTTTACAATTGAACAAGGCAGTAGATTATACAAGCTTGGACAGAAAGTTAATAATGACACCAATTTTTTTTTAAATGGAATTGTTTAGTACTGTTTTACCATTTGTTTACTGTAAAAAGTGTTTATACTTTCAATTAACAAATTGAAGTTTTGTGAAAGGTTGACAGGATAACTGGCATTAACTGTCAAAATAATTTCAAACTATTGAAGTTAGCTTACAGAATAAACATGTCAATCAACCCATATGATTTTTGCTGTAATATTTTTGTTTTGAAAAGTCACTGTGACTGATAGAAAAGTGATGGTTTTAGCAACATTTTAACCTGTCTGAATGCTAATAATCATTTTGCGTCGGGGGGCGAAGCCTGAACCCCCCACCAGGACTTTGTCCTGGACCTACCGGGGCCTGTGGCCCCTGGTCCCTGGCTACTAGGTTTTTCTGATTTCAAAAGTTGGCAGGTATGGGAATGTCAGAGTCTAATCACAAACACTAGAGCACAGGTGTCGAACTGGTTTTCATTGAGGGCCACATGGCAGTTATGGCTGCCATCAGATGGCCGCTTGTAACAGCGAATAAAGTTTGAATTTACGTCTGGATTTCATTAGAGTAGACTGTCGATTTTACAGTAAAAACTTTACATGCACAACATTTTACTGTAAAATAGTGTTTTTTTCTTTTTTTTACAACATTTTACGGTACATGGAAAAACAGTACCACTGTTTTTTGGGGGTGTTTTTACGGAAAAAGCTGGCAACTTAGTTGCCAGAATTTTAGTGTTAAATTTACATTGGTTTTTACAACATTATATTGTTAATGGAAAAATAGTACAAGTTATTTTTTTTTTATTCTGGCAACTTAGCTGCCAGTTTTTCTACCGTAAAAACAAATGCACCGTCTTTCCAATTACAGTAATACACCGTTAAAAACAACAACCGTAGATTTTACAGTCAAATACTGGCAGCTCAGTCAACAGAGTTTTAACGCAAAAAACAGTAGTAATTTTTTTCAATTTACAGTAGGGCTGCAGCTAACGATTATTTTTCTATCGATTAATCTATAGATTATTTTTTCGATTAATCGGTTAATCTATAGATTATTTTTTTCGATTAATCTATAGATTATTTTCCTTTTACCGATTATTTTTTTTATTTAAAATGAAGAGGAAAAAATAAATGTAGGCCAGTTTTTTCAAAAGGCATGGCTTTTATTTACAAAAAAAAAAGTATAGCCACTCAGTCAACATTGACAACAACATGACAAAATATTCTGTAACAATGTAAACATTTAAAACTTTTAACATTTAACAAAATTAAAAGTAGCTTATTTGCTTTTTAATGTGCAAATATAAAAGTAAACATCCAGTGCAAATCTTAATATTCTGGAATAGTATAAGCATTTAAAAAGTAAAAGTATTGCTTATTTTGCTTTAAAATGTGCAAAAATAAAGATAAACATCCAATACAAAAAAGTGCAAAACGGAAATATTCTGTAACAAGTGTAAACATTTCAACAAAAGTAAAAGTATTGCTTATTTGCTAAAATGTGCAAAAATAAAGCTAAACATCCAATACAAAAAAGTGTACAGTGTAAACATTTCAACAAAAGTAAAAGTATTGCTTATTTTGCTTAATAACACAACAATGATAGTATGATTAAAGTGAAAGTTAATTGTTGGTTTGTACATAGTATATGTAACTGTTAATGTTGTAAAAGGTATTTGCACAACTAATTAACGTTAGCGTTTGTGACACGTCTTGTGCCGTGGGGTTCTTTCAGGACCGACAGACTGAACGCCAGACGGCTTTGCCAGGTTTACAATCTTTTAATTTTACACAAAGTCTTTTCTCTTCCAACTCTTTTCTCTTTCTTTCCTCGCTTTTCAGCTCCTCTTCCTCGCTCGCTCGTCGTCCCCTGTCTCTTGCGGCCTCGCTCCCGGCGCGCCTCGCCGCTCGCTCGCCGCCGCCGCCTCTCCACAGCGTTAAAGAGGAGCGCGTCTTTGTAAACACTGAACAGGCACGCCAAACGCGCCTCTCAGAGCAAACGGTGCTTTAGTTTATGAATTTACAACGCAGATACAAATGACACATTCATGTTTTTGTGTAATGATGACAACGTATACTCACGCGGACCATTGACTAGTTGATGGTGATGGCAAGAACGCTGTCGGGGGTTTTCTTTTCAAATGTTCGTTCATAGCCGTTGTGCTGCTATGATAGGCCATTTCCGCTCGACACAGTGTGCATACAACAACATTATTAGGCCGTTTATTGAAATACTCCGACACTTTTGACGACTTTTGGCGTGCTTTTTTCCCCTCGCTCGCATCGTCTGCTTTGCGCTCCGCCATGACAGTAGTGTGACGTAAATATGCGACGCACAAAAACGGCGTCGACGTATTTACGTAACCGATGACGTCGACTACGTCGACGCGTCGTTTCAGCCTTAATTTACAGTAATATGCTGTAAAGAACAACGTAACATTTATTGTCATTTTTATTAATTTGCTGTAAAGTTAAGTATTTTTATTTAGACAAAAACATGTTTGGAAAGTATGATAATATACTGTAATATTGCTGCAATAGTGGATACTATTAAAGTTTAAAAGGTATACATTTTTTCTGTCAAAATGAAAAAAATCAATGAGAAAATATTAAATATAAAATTGACACATATCATTATCAGGTGTTTGCGGTCCAGATAAAATGATGTCGCGGGCCAGGACTGGCCCCCGGGTCTTGAGTCTGACACCTGTGCACTAGAGAGACCTATGGATAGCCGACATTGTGAACAAACACTCGTCTTGTTTGTGTGTCTGCAGCGCTACATCTGGTGGAAGAAGAGTGTGGACACTTGGACCAAAGACCACCCGTTCCCCATCGACATCGACTACATGATTACCGACACTCTGGAGCTGTTGCGGCCCAAAATGAGACTGAGCTGCTCCCTGGAGGAGGCCAGCAGGGAGGTGGCCGACCTGGAGAAGGAAGTGCTGGTCAAACTAGGTAAGGTGTTCTAATGTAAGGAATATACAAAGTGTGTAAGTGTGGGAGATAGCTTTGTACACGTGGCTGTTCATGGCTGCTCAGCTTGTCTGACCGCTTGAGTGACATTCCCTAACAGATGTGTGCCATCACTCCTTAAAGGCGCAGCTCGACAAAGGAATAATCATAATTAAATGTACACCCACTAGAATTTTTCAGGTGTGTGTCACTTCTGTCTTTGTTTTTGTCTTCTTCCCATTTCGGAAGTGGGTGTCACTCAGCAGCCTGTTGAAGGGCTGGCGTTGTTTTACAGTTTTAAGGTGTAGACTGAGAATTACCAGGAAACCGCCATGTCCAATCAGTGAGAGTGACTCAGGGCTTTGTACTCAAGTTAATTAGGTCATTGTCACCATGTTTAGTTCCTTACGTATGTTACCATGTTACATTTGTTATACAGGTAAAAGCCAGTAAATTAGAATATTTTGAAAAACTTGATTTATTTCAGTAATTGCATTCAAAAGGTGTAACTTGTACATTATATTTATTCATTGCACACAGACTGATGCATTCAAATGTTTATTTCATTTAATTTTGATGATTTGAAGTGGCAACAAATGAAAATCCAAAATTCCGTGTGTCACAAAATTAGAATATTACTTAAGGCTAATACAAAAAAGGGATTTTTAGAAATGTTGGCCAACTGAAAAGTATGAAAATGAAAAATATGAGCATGTACAATACTCAATACTTGGTTGGAGCTCCTTTTGCCTCAATTACTGCGTTAATGCGGCGTGGCATGGAGTCGATGAGTTTCTGGCACTGCTCAGGTGTTATGAGAGCCCAGGTTGCTCTGATAGTGGCCTTCAACTCTTCTGCGTTTTTGGGTCTGGCATTCTGCATCTTCCTTTTCACAATACCCCACAGATTTTCTATGGGGCTAAGGTCAGGAGAGTTGGCGGGCCAATTTAGAACAGAAATACCATGGTCCGTAAACCAGGCACGGGTAGATTTTGCGCTGTGTGCAGGCGCCAAGTCCTGTTGGAACTTGAAATCTCCATCTCCATAGAGCAGGTCAGCAGCAGGAAGCATGAAGTGCTCTAAAACTTGCTGGTAGACGGCTGCGTTGACCCTGGATCTCAGGAAACAGAGTGGACCGACACCAGCAGATGACATGGCACCCCAAACCATCACTGATGGTGGAAACTTTACACTAGACTTCAGGCAACGTGGATCCTGTGCCTCTCCTGTCTTCCTCCAGACTCTGGGACCTCGATTTCCAAAGGAAATGCAAAATTTGCATGGTTGGGTGATGGTTTGGGGTGCCATGTCATCTGCTGGTGTCGGTCCACTCTGTTTCCTGAGATCCAGGGTCAACGCAGCCGTCTACCAGCAAGTTTTAGAGCACTTCATGCTTCCTGCTGCTGACCTGCTCTATGGAGATGGAGATTTCAAGTTCCAACAGGACTTGGCGCCTGCACACAGCGCAAAATCTACCCGTGCCTGGTTTACGGACCATGGTATTTCTGTTCTAAATTGGCCCGCCAACTCCCCTGACCTTAGCCCCATAGAAAATCTGTGGGGTATTGTGAAAAGGAAGATGCAGAATGCCAGACCCAAAAACGCAGAAGAGTTGAAGGCCACTATCAGAGCAACCTGGGCTCTCATAACACCTGAGCAGTGCCAGAAACTCATCGACTCCATGCCACGCCGCATTAACGCAGTAATTGAGGCAAAAGGAGCTCCAACCAAGTATTGAGTATTGTACATGCTCATATTTTTCATTTTCATACTTTTCAGTTGGCCAACATTTCTAAAAATCCCTTTTTTGTATTAGCCTTAAGTAATATTCTAATTTTGTGACACACGGAATTTTGGATTTTCATTTGTTGCCACTTCAAATCATCAAAATTAAATGAAATAAACATTTGAATGCATCAGTCTGTGTGCAATGAATAAATATAATGTACAAGTTACACCTTTAGAATGCAATTACTGAAATAAATCAAGTTTTTCAAAATATTCTAATTTACTGGCTTTTACCTGTATATTTACCTTTTTTTCCCAGATTATAATGCGCACTTAAAATCTTTTAATTGTATTTATGTTACCACGTTATGTTTGTTATGTACGTTACCATGTTAAGTACATGTTAATGTACAGCAGGGGTCTCAAACTCAATTTACCTGGGGGCCACTGGATGCAGAAACTGGGTGAGGCTGGGCCGCAAGAAAAAATGTATTAAAAAAATCTAACATGCACTTTTAAATGAATTCACCTTCTTTGAATGGCTATCCCGCCCTAGCAACATACTTGCCAACCCTCCCGATTTTTACGGGAGACTCCCGAATTTCACTATCAACACCGTGTATGGCGTGGATGGTGTTCTGCTGACCTCGACTGCGGATGTTGTGGATCGGTGGAGGGAATACTTCGAAGACCTCCTCAATCCCACCAACACGTCTTCCTATGAGGAAGCAGTGCCTGGGGAGTCTGTGGTGGGTTCTCCTATTTCTGGGGCTGAGGTTGCTGAGGTAGTTAAAAAGCTCCTCGGTGGCAAGGCCCCGGGGGTAGATGAGATCCGCCCGGAGTTCCTTAAGGCTCTGGATGCTGTGGGGCTGTCTTGGTTGACAAGACTCTGCAGCATCGCGTGGACATCGGGGGCGGTGCCACTGGATTGGCAGACCGGGGTGGTGGTTCCTCTCTTTAAGAAGGGGAACCGGAGGGTGTGTTCTAACTATCGTGGGATCACACTCCTCAGCCTTCCCGGTAAGGTCTATTCAGGTGTACTGGAGAGGAGGCTACGCCGGATAGTCGAACCTCGGATTCAGGAGGAACAGTGTGGTTTTCGTCCTGGTCGTGGAACTGTGGACCAGCTCTATACTCTCGGCAGGGTCCTTGAGGGTGCATGGGAGTTTGCCCAACCAGTCTACATGTGTTTTGTGGACTTGGAGAAGGCATTCGACCGTGTCCCTCGGGAAGTCCTGTGGGGAGTGCTCAGAGAGTACGGGGTATCGGACTGTCTGATTGTGGCAGTCCGCTCCCTGTATGATCAGTGCCAGAGCTTGGTCCGCATTGCCGGTAGTAAGTCGGACACGTTTCCAGTGAGGGTTGGACTCCGCCAAGGCTGCCCTTTGTCACCCATTCTGTTCATAACTTTTATGGACAGAATTTCTAGGCGCAGTCAAGGCGTTGAGGGGATCTGGTTTGGTGGCTGCAGGATTAGGTATCTGCTTTTTGCAGATGATGTGGTCCTGATGGCTTCATCTGGCCAGGATCTTCAGCTCTCACTGGATCGGTTCGCAGCCGAGTGTGAAGCGACTGGGATGAGAATCAGCACCTCCAAGTCCTAGTCCATGGTTCTCGCCCGGAAAAGGGTGGAGTGCCATCTCCGGGTTGGGGAGGAGATCTTGCCCCAAGTGGAGGAGTTCAAGTACCTCGGAGTCTTGTTCACGAGTGAGGGAAGAGTGGATCGTGAGATCGACAGGCGGATCGGTGCGGCGTCTTCAGTAATGCGGACGCTGTATCGATCCGTTGTGGTGAAGAAAGAGCTGAGCCGGAAGGCAAAGCTCTCAATTTACCGGTCGATCTACGTTCCCATCCTCACCTATGGTCATGAGCTTTGGGTTATGACCGAAAGGACAAGATCACGGGTACAAGCGGCCGAAATGAGTTTCCTCCGCCGGGTGGCGGGGCTCTCCCTTAGAGATAGGGTGAGAAGCTCTGCCATCCGGGGGGAGCTCAAAGTAAAGCCGCTGCTCCTCCACATCGAGAGGAGCCAGATGAGGTGGTTCGGGCATCTGGTCAGGATGCCACCCGAACGCCTCCCTAGGGAGGTGTTTAGGGCACGTCCGACCGGTAGGAGGCCGCGGGGAAGACCCAGGACACGTTGGGAAGACTATGTCTCTCGGCTGGCCTGGGAACGCCTTTGGGTCCCACAGGAAGAGCTGGACGAAGTGGCTGGGGAGAGGGAAGTCTGGGCTTCCCTGCTTAGGCTGCTGCCCCCGCGACCCGACCTCGGATAAGCGGAAGAAGATGGATGGATGGATGGATGGACTCCCGAATTTCAGTGCCCCTCCCGACAATCTCCCGGGGCGACCATTCTCCCGAATTTGTCCCGATTTTCACCCGGACAACATTATTAAGGGCGTGCCGTGAAAGCACTAACGTCCTCTACAACTTGTAGTCGCATCCGCTTTTTCACCATACAAACAGCGTGCCGGCCCAGTCACATGTTGTCTGAGGCTTCTGCATACACATGTAAGTGAGTGCAATACATACTTGGTCAACAGCCATACAGGTCACACTGAGGGTGGCCGTATAAACAACTTTAACACTGTTGCAAATATGCGCCACACTGTGAACCCACACCAAACAAGAATGACAACATAAACACAACAGAACAAATACCAAGAACACCTTGCAGCCCTAACTCTTTCGGGCTGCAATATACACCCCCGCTACCACCAAACCCCGTCCCCCCCAACCCCGCCCACCTCAACCGACGCACGGGGGGGGGTAGGTGGTAGCGGGGGTGTATATTGCAGCCCGGAAGAGTTAGGGCTGCATGGGACAGTCACTACAGTACACTGTACAGTACACACTACAGTCACCCCTGTATCCAGGGGTGACTGTAGTGTTCCAAAAAGAAAGTCTGCCTTCTCCCCATCTTTTTAATGTAACTGCACATTGTCCTTCAAATAAAACAAATACAAAAAAAAAAAAAAAAATCAATCAATGTTTACTTACAGTATTTTTCGGACTATAAGTCGCTCCGGAGTATACGTCGCATGGGCCGAAAATGCACAATAAAGAAGGGAAAAAACATATACCGGTATACGTCGCACTGGAGTATAAATCACATTTTTGGGGGAAATTTATTTGAAAAAATCCAACACCAAGAATAGACATTTGAAAGGCAATTTAAAATAAATAAAGAATAGTGAACAACAGGCTGAATAAGTGTACGTTATATGAGGCATAAATAACCAACTGGTATGTTAACGTAACATATTATGGTAAGAGTCATTCAAATAACTATAACATATAGAACATGCTATACGTTTACCAAACAATCTGTCACTCTCGATCGCTAAGTCCGATGAAATCTTCCTCCCCGGTGTCGCCTCCGGTATGTCCTTTCTTTCTGCTGCTCGATTGCCGTTTTCTGCTGCATATTTCACTACGTCCAGCTTGTAATCTGCAGTATATGATTTCCTTTTCGGTGCCATTTTAGTTCAGCCCTTCTCAGTTTTTATAAGTTACCGCCAATGTTGATGTGATCCATTTTAATAGCTACGGCAGTAGCATATAGCAGTTAGCATCCCATGACCTACAATGCACTTCTGCCATGACCCTCCCCCGCCAAATTCTTATTGGTTGACGTGTGAGTGACGATTGCTGCCATTTGCTTCGTCTCTTACGCGAATGAGATAAATATTATTTGATATTTTACGTTAATGTGTTAATAATTTCACACATAAATCGCTCCGGAGTATATGTCGCTCCCACGGCCAAACTATGAAAAAAAACTGCGATTTATAATCCGAAAAATACGGTACATAGCCCTAAATCCCGAGTTTCTCAAAGTCATACTTGCCAACCTTGAGACCTCCAATTTCGGGAGGTGGGGGGAGGGGGGTGGGCGTGGTCGGGGTGGGACGGGGCGTGGCTAAAAGGGGAGGAGTATATTTACAGCTAGAATTCACCAAATCAAGTATTTCATATATATATATATATATATATAAGAAATACTTGACGTTCAGTGAATTCTAGCTATATATATATATATATATATATTTATTTTATTATATATATATATTTTTTTTAATTATTTATATATATATATATATATATATATATATATGTATATATATATATATATATATATATATATATATAAAATAAATACTTGAATTTCAGTGTTCATTTATTTACACATATACACACACATAACACTCATCTACTCATTGTTGAGTTAAGGGTTGAATTGTCCATCCTTGTTCTATTCTCTGTCACTATTTTTCGAACCATGCTGAACACCCTCTCTGATGATGCATTGCTGTGTGGCACGCACAAAAGTGCTTTCATCAAATGCACTAGATGGCAGTATTGTCCTGTTTAAGAGTGTCACAACATTGCTGTTTACGGCAGACGAACTGCTTTACGGTATACAAAAAAGTGACTGCTGTTGTTGTGTGTTGTTGCCACGCTGGGAGGACGTTAATGAAACTGCCTCACAATAAACCCACATAAGAAACCAAGAACTCGCCCTCCATCATTCTATAGTTATAACGTGATTGGGCAGGTACGCTTTTTTATATTGTGGAGGACCTGAGTCCGCCTGAATTTCGGGAGATTTTCGGGAGAAAATTTGTCCCGGGTGGTTTTCGGGAGAGACGCTGAATTTCGGGAGTCTCCCGGAAAATCCGGGAGGGTTGGCAAGTATGCTCAAAGGGCTGCACAAGCCACAACATCTGCATGTAAAAAAAAAAAGAAGTTTTTTTTACATTCGGTATGCATGTTACTAACTTATGTACTGCATGTTATGTTTACGATATGCTTGTTAATTATGTTACCTTGTTATCATGTTACTTTGTTACATGTTACCATGTTATGTTTATTGTGTATGTTGCCATGTTATGTTTGTTACGTAAGATATGTTTGTTACCATGTTATATAAAGAACGGTAAGTTTTGAATGTAAGATAACGTTTATTGGCTAAGTAACGTGACTTTTATTTGCTGTGTAGTTAAATCAGTGAGGCTGTAAACTCACTGCTAACGTTATAACGTTATTGCAAACACGGGAATCTGTTGCAGTTCACTACCTTATTCATACTTTTTGTTCAGTGATTTTTTTAAGCAGGGTTACGTTAGTCAATATATCACACGTAACGTTAGACGGCGGTCAGCAGCACCGCGTATTTTAGCCACCTAAAAAAAGACAAAAATAGTAAAATAAAGGTCAGTTAAAATGTATACTATTTTATGAATATGTGTACCGTTTTAGCTAGCTTTCTGACATACTGTTGGTTGTTTACCTCAGTGGTCCCCAACCACTGGGCCGCGGCCCGGTACTGGTCCGTGGATCGATTGGTATCGGGCCGCACAAGATATATATATATTTTTTTTCTTTTTTTAATTAAATCAACATAAAAAACACAAGATACACTTACAAGTAGTGCACCAACCCAAAACAACTCTCTCCCCCCTTTTGTTCTGGGCATTGAACATGAAGACTCTTCCTTCACTGTTCCGAGTGGCCATGAGAGTCTTGGCAGTGCCTGCCTCCAGTGCTCCAGTGGAGCGAGTTTTCAGCCATGGTGGCATCATACTACACCCCCATCGTGCACAAATGACTGACAGACTCTTGGCTAATTTGGTCTTTTGCAAATGCAATGCAGCATAGGGCCCTGACATATAAAAAGTACAACTTTTTTGTTATGTTCACGTATATGTCATGTTTTTTCAATGTTAACACTTTTGTACAAATAAGTACATTTGCACTTTATTTTTCAATGTGTTTGTTCTGTAAAGGAATGAGTTAATGTTTAAAATGACTGGTTAATAGTGCTATTATAAAGTGCAATGTCAGCACAATTTTCTTTCCTGCAAATTAAAATGCACTTGTTTTAATAAATAAATACAGCGTTTGAAAAGCATACACAATCTGTGTTAATATATTAGTCTGTGGTTAAAAGGACTTGAAAGGACTCGAAACTCAAAATGCAGGACTTAGGACTTGACTTGAGACTTTCCAGTCTTGACTTTGGACTTGACTCGGGGCTTGCCTGTCTTGACTCGCGACTTGACTCGGACTTGAGGGCAAAGACTTGAGACTTACTTGTGACTTGCAAAACAATGACTTGGTCCCACCTCTGCTTGTTACTACGTATGTTACCATGTTACATATTGTACGTTTGTTGCAATGTTAGGGATGTGACTTATGTTACCAGGATACATATTTTATGCAGGTTACATTTGTTACCAGGTTGCATGTTTTACGTATGTTGTGTATGTTACATGACGTTTTTGGCGTTGTTACCATTTCCCCGAGTGTGGGGAAGAATCAATGAGTTTATGTTTCCTTTGTCAAGGAGAACAGTAAGTTGAGTTCATACTTTTCTTTACTATTCTATTCTATAAGTCCTAAGTTACAAGCGTCATGGACGCGTGTTAAAGGGCCTTCTAAAAACTTTATGAATGATGGCGGCTCTGAGTGGAACAAAGGTGCTATTGTGTGAGCTGGATCGGACATTCCTTGTTTGCCAGGTCACATGACGCCTGACATACAGCTCTTCTCTTTGCCTCATGTCTTTACTCTCATTCTGAGAAAAAGTGCTAACTGATAACTGCTAATTGTCAGCACATCACAGAAGATCCCCGCCTTTATCTCTTCTCATCTTCCAGGTATGGCCATGGAGAAGGACGGCCGCTCCAGTGCCATGAGTGAAGGGGAGGGCCTGGATGAGGAGGACGATGATGGTGATGAAGACGAGGAGGGAGGCGCCGAGACGGAGGAGCAGTCGGGCAATGAGAGCGAAATGAACGAAGCCGAGGATGACGTAAGTCCCTCATTTCAGTGCACCACATGCTGTCCTGCCGGCAGGCTCGTCAGCGCCCCCTTTCTTTTTTCCTCACAGGAGGCGTCTGAAAATGAGGAGGAGGAGAGAGATGAAGAAGAGGAGGAGAACACCGACTATCTGACGGACTCCAACAAGGAGAACGAGACTGATGAGGAGAGCAATGTGAGTTGACAGTGTGCAGACATGTCATCCATGCATTGATATGTAATGGTGTGTGTAGGAGGTGACCCTACGTGGCGGTGGACTGAAGCACGTGGCCTGTGCCGAGGACGAAGACTTTATTCAGGCGTTGGACAAGATGATGTTGGAGAACCTGCAGGCACGCCGCTAACATGCTGTGTTGGTTATTTATTGCCGCGAATGTCCATCCCTGAACGCTGTGTCTCTGGTCCCCGCAGCAGCGCAGCGGTGAGACGGTGAAGGTGCACCAGCTGGACGTGGCCATTCCCCTGCAGCTGAAGAGCCAGTTGAAGAAGGGAGGATCCAGCCAGCCGTGCATCAGCGAGGGCGACAGCGAGCTCTCAGAAACCATGCAGTTCGTCATGCTCACACGCAAGGGAAACAAGCAGCAGGTAGGAGGAGGACCTATAGGACCCACAGGTGCCCAACTGTAGCCAAGTAACACACAGACATGAGCAGTGGAGCCATACACACACACGCACACAGCCCAGCAATAATATTGACTCTACAGCTGTGCGTGCGTGTGTGTGTGTGTGTTCTTGTATTTTTCCCGTGCATGAGTGTGTGTTCTTGTATTTCTTCCCTTCTTGAGACATCAACAGGGAAAAGTACCTTCCGTATGAGAAGGTGTGAACAAGTTAGGACCGAAATCATGGTCCCAATACAGAAAACCATTGCATCTAATAGAGAATGTCTCATTTGCACCCCTGGTGGTAAAATCTATCAAAATTAGGGTGTTCCCAAAAAGGAGGGATTTTTCAAATTGACTGTGTGTCGGTTTTAAAAGTGCTCCCCCTCTGCTCAGCATATGAAATAACAAGTGTGTTAAAATTTGAAGTGCTCCCCCTCTGGCCAAACATATGTAATAACAAGTGTGTGTAAGAAATTGAAATGGGCCCCCTTTGGCCAAAAATGAATAAAATATATATATATATACATATATATATATATATATATATATATATATATATATATATATATATATATATATATATATATATATATATATTAGAGATGCGCGGTTTGCGGGCACAACCGCGGATCGGGCGGATGAAATTTAAAAAAATTAGATTTTATCCGCGGGTCGGGTCGGGTGGTTGAAATAAAAAAAAATTAGATTTTAAATAGATTCAGGCGGGTGGCAGTTAAACCAATTGGGAAATATATATACATAGTTAAATGTTGTTACCCACATACGAAAAACGAGCAGGCACCTGCTGCATATGCCACAACAGAAGAAAAAAAAAAGAAGAGATGGACACTTTTACGGAGCGGAGAAGGGACGCCTCGCCGGGGTCCGGGACCGAGGCCCCTTCCCCCGAGAGGGCCCCACCGGGAGCCGTAGCTGAGGCGATCCGCGAGAAGGGCCCGACGCACGTCCAGGGTCACCACCGCGCCCACCGCACCGACACCCCGCCTCGTCCGCCTTCGCCGCGGCCGGCGTCACGCGCAGCAGGTAAGCAGCTTACCTGCCCGCCACCTCCGTGGCCGGGGGCTCGTAACAGGAGTCACTCCGCCCGCGCAGCTTACCTGCCCGCCACCCCTGTTGCCGGGGGCGCGTAACAGGGGTCACTCCGCGCGCAGTGCGCTCACGAAAGGGGTGGGGCTCACCCTGGTTGATATAGACAGCAGGACGGTGGCCATGGAAGTCGGAACCCGCTAAGGAGTGTGTAACAACCCACCTGCCGAATCAACTAGCCCTGAAAATGGATGGCGCTGGAGCGTCAGGCCTATACCCGGCCGTCGCCGGCAGCGAGACGCGCTTGGAGGTGCGCTCAGCGCGGCTCCCATATGATTGCGCACTGGTGTGCGTCTGGGTCGTGACAGCGTGGCACGCGAATGTCTGTGCTGCATTGGATCAGTCTCCTTTCTTTAACAGGCAAAAGCTTTATAACCTCACTAATGATAAATGATAAATGGGTTGTACTTGTATAGCGCTTTTCTACCTTCAAGGTACTCAAAGCGCTTTGACACTACTTCCACATTTACCCATTCACACACACATTCACACACTGATGGAGGGAGCTGCCATGCAAGGCGCTACCAGCACCCATCAGGAGCAAGGGTGAAGTGTCTTGCTCAGGACACAACGGACATGACGAGGTTGGTACTAGGTGGGGATTGAACCAGGGACCCTCGTGTCGCGCACGGCCACTCTTCCACTGCGCCACGCCGTCCCCAAATGCCTTGCATCGTCTATATTAGATATATAACAACGGGCGGGTGCGGTTCTGATCAAATGTTACATCGGGTGGATGGCGGATGGTTGACGACTTTCTGATGCGGTTGCGGATGAAATAATTGCCTATCCGCGCATCTCTAATATATATATATATATATATAGAGACATACTGTAATAACTTGAAGTAAATAATGAAGATTAAAAACCAATTACAAACAGAAAAATCAAAAACTAAAAGGCTTACCTTTTTTATATTTGCATAGTATGTATATATACCATCTCCGGGTTGGGGAGGAGATCTTGCCCCAAGTGGAGGAGTTCAAGTATCTCGGAGTCTTGTTCACGAGTGAGGGAAGAGTGGATCGTGAGATTGACAGGCGGATCGGTGCGGCGTTTTCAGTAATGCGGTCGCTGTATCGATCCGTTGTGGTGAAGAAGGAGCTGAGCCGGAAGGCAAAGCTCTCAACTTACCGGTCGATCTACGTTCCCATCCTCACCTATGGTCATGAGCTTTGTGTTATGACTGAAAGGACAAGATCACGGGTACAAGCGGCTGAAATGAGTTTCCTCCGCCGCGTGGCGGGGCTCTCCCTTAGAGATAGGGTGAGAAGCTCTGCCATCCGCTGCTCCTCCACATCGAGAGGAGCCAGATGAGGTGGTTCGGGCATCTGGTCAGGATGCCACCCGAACGCCTCCCTAGGGAGGTATTTGGGGCACGTCCGACCGGTAGGAGGCCACGGGAAAGACCCAGGACACGTTGGGAAGACTATCTCTGCCGGCTGGCCTGGGAACGCCTCGGGATCCCCCGGGAAGAGCTGGACGAAGTGGCTGGGGAGAGGGAAGTCTGGGCTTCCCTGCTTAGGCTGCTGCCCCCGCGACCCGACCTCGGATAAGCGGGAGAAGATGGATGGATGTATATATTATTAATGTTGTAAATACAAATCTTTATATATCTAGAAAGGGTCGTCCAAAAGAGGAGGTCTCAAGAAAGTAACAAATACAAGACTGTGCATGTGTGTGTGTGTGTGTGTGTGTGTGTGTGTGTGTGTGTGTGTGTGTGTGTGTGTGTGTGTGTGTGTGTGTGTGTGTGTGTGTGTTTGGCAAGCGTCAGCAAGGGAGCGTGTGGTTTTAGAGGCAGAGATGGGCTCTCATACTGCAGGGCGTGTCCTGCTTTCAGAGTGCAAGTGTCTTACGCAACAGAAACAAAATTGCTGGAAAAGTGTTGGAGAACACAGAACATCCTTGTAGGTGGACAACACACACTGCATAAAGTATCCTTTGTGTGTGCCGGAATACTTCCTTAGACACACCTTTAGTGCATAACATTGTAAGCCAATAGGGATGTGAGGATCCTTTTACCGAAATACGTTGGCAAGAGTCATCTAATCAATCACTGGTTAGGCCAGTTCTCCTCAAATAGTGTGGTGCTATGCCATGGGGGCACGTGTGACCCTGGGGAAAAAATGCTTTATCAGTATCAAAAGCCATGCACTACAAAATGTGCTCATTGTAGCCAATAATCCTTTCTTTCTCATTCTGATTAAAACAACTTTTATTTTGTAGGTTAAAGTACTTTATGTGTTATGCTCCTGACTTAATGGTTCTGGTCAATTTGAATTTATTATTGATTGAGTTTATTTAATTATATTTTTTAGTATGGAATGGTTAAAGTCGGTCAAAAATGTTTATAGTTTGAATAAAGATTACATTTTTTGGAGAATTTTAGGGGAAATTATGCATTTTAGATCTTTTCTGTGACGGACTAAAAACAAAGTTATTAAAGTTATTATTTGCTGGACGTTGATCTATTTCAGGGGTGTCAAACTAATTTTAGCTCAGGGGCCGCATGGAGAAAAAATATGTGCATACGCGGGCGGGACTATTAAAAAATCATGGCATTAAAACTAAAAACTAAAGACAACTTCAGTTTGTTTTCTTTGTCTTACTTTGGCCAAAAATAGAACAAACACATTCTGAAAATATTACAATAAAAGTATAGAAAATAATACCGGCAGCGGTAAACTTTAGATCCATGAAGGAAAGAAGAAAGTGAATGAATGCCATCCATCCATCCATCTTCTTCCGCTTATCCGAGGTCGGGTCGCGGGGGCAGCAGCCTAAGCAGGGAAGCCCAGACTTCCCTCTCCCCAGCCACTTCGTCCAGCTCCTCCCGGGGTTCCCATGAATGCTTTTAACTGAATACATTTACATATGCATAAAAAAAATATATTTTGTATTTTTTTTTAATGAGTTAAGTAACGTTTATGAAAACCTTTTTCCAAAACACAATATAGTCTACATGTGTTTTGTGGACTTGGAGAAGGCATTCGACCGTGTCCCTCGGGAAGTCCTGTGGGGAATGCTCAGAGAGTATGGGGTATCGGACTGTCTGATTTTGGCGGTCCGCTCCCTGTATGATCAGTGCCAGAGCTTGGTCCGCATTGCCGGCAGTAAGTCGGACACGTTTCCAGTGAGGGTTGGACTCCGCCAAGGCTGCCCTTTGTCACCCATTCTGTTCATAACTTTTATGGACAGAATTTCTAGGCGCAGTCAAGGCGTTGAGGGGATCTGGTTTGGTGGCTGCAGGATTAGGTCTCTGCTTTTTGCAGATGATGTGGTCCTGATGGCTTCATCTGGCCAGGATCTTCAGCTCTCGCTGGATCGGTTCGCAGCCGAGTGTGAAGCGACTGGGATGAGAATCAGCACCTCCAAGTCCGAGTCCATGGTTCTCGCCCGGAAAAGGGTGGAATGCCATCTTCGGGTTGGGGAGGAGACCCTGCCCCAAGTGGAGGAGTTCAAGTACCTCGGAGTCTTGTTCACGAGTGAGGGAAGAGTGGATCGTGAGATCGACAGGCGGATCGGTGCGGCATCTTTAGTAATGCGGACGCTGTATCGATCCGTTGTGGTGAAGAAGGAGCTGAGCCGGAAGGCAAAGCTCTCAATTTACCGGTCGATCTACGTTCCCATCCTCACCTATGGTCATGAGCTTTGGGTTATGACCGAAAGGACAAGATCACGGGTACAAGCGGCCGAAATGAGTTTCCTCCGCCGGGTGGCGGGGCTCTCCCTTAGAGATAGGGTGAGAAGCTCTGTCATCCGGGGGGAGCTCAAAGTAAAGCCGCTGCTCCTCCACATCGAGAGGAGCCAGATGAGGTGGTTCGGGCATCTGGTCAGGATGCCACCCGATCGCCTCCCTCGGGAGGTGTTTCGGGCACGTCCGACCGGTAGGAGGCCACGGGGAAGACCCAGGACACGCTGGGAAGACTATGTCTCCCGGCTGGCCTGGGAACGCCTCGGGATCCCCCGGGAGGAGCTGGACAAAATGGCTGGGGAGAGGGAAGTCTGGGCTTCCCTGCTTAGGCTGCTGCCCCCGCGACCCGACCTCGGATAAGCGGAAGAAGATGGATGGATGGATGGAATATAGAATGTAAGATATAACAGGATAATACATACTCTTATCATCCATCCATCCATCCATCCATCCATTTTCTACCGCGTGTCCCGTTTGGGGTCGCGGGGGGTGCTGGAGCCTATCTCAGCTGCATTCGGGCGGAAGGCGGGGTACACCCTGGACAAGTCGCCACCTCATCGCAGATACATTTATCATTGGTTTTCAAAACGGTTCCAAATAGTGGGACCCCAAAGATTTACTGTGGCACCCCATTTTTATGACTTGATGGGGTCCCTGGGACCCCATTTTGTAAATTCCTAGCGCCAACACTGTTGTTGTTTGTTTTCTTTAATGTTATTAAGGACACAATGTTATGCTGTGGTGTACTCATAACAATTTAATGGACAAATTATATTATTTGTAGGCGAATGGGGGGGCGCAAAATGTTTTCTTCTCCCCAGAAGGGGCGTATCAAAAAACAATTTAAAAAGTTGAGTTGAGTTGAGTTTGAGTTTATTTCGAACATGCAAGTATACAACATGATACATCACAATCTCCAGTTTCTCTTTTCAACATGTTCGAAAAGGAGTAGGAAGAAGCAGAGCTTATTTAATCCTACCCCTTTTCTTTTACATAACAGTTGCTAAAACTTTTGTTCACTTCCTGTTCTCAATTTATTCACAATATACTCCATAAGTAATCACAATAAAATAAGTAAATAAATGATAATTGGTGAAGTAAGTTACATTTCATATGTTGAGATAAGTAAGATTATTTTGTGAGTGAAAGAATGAAAGAATGGATGAGTTAAATAAATTCAGAATGTTTATCATGGTTCTTCTTCTTTGTACTTTGTAAACACTTTAAGTTTGAAGAGTTTCTTGAAGTGGATCATATTAGTACATTGTTTGATTGCTTTGCTTAATCCATTCCATCATTTAATTCCACATACTGATATACTGAAGGTCTTAAGTGTTGTACGTGCATACAAATGTTTTAAATTACATTTCTCCCTAAGATTATATTTCTCCTCTTTTTTTGAGAAGAATTGTTGTATATTCTTGGGTAGCAGGTTATAGTTTGCTTTGTGTATAATTTTAGCTGTTTGCAAATTCACTATGTCGTAGAATTTCAGTATCTTTGATTCAATAAATAAAGGATTTGTGTGTTCTCTATATCCAACATGATGTATTATTCTAACTGATCTTTTTTGTAACACCGTTAATGAATGAAGTGTACTTTTGTAATTATTTCCCCATATTTCTGCACAATAACTCAGATATGGTAACACTAGTGAGCAGTAGAGAATATGAAGTGATTTTTGGTCTAGAACATGTTTTGCTTTATTCATTATTGACGTGTTTCTTGCTACTTTATGTTGTATATTTTTTACGTGAGATTTCCAGTTCAATTTATCATCAATCATTATACCAAGAAATTTGGTTTCATTTACTCTTTCAATTTCTATTCCGTCTATTTGTATTTGTGTTTGACTTTCTCTTCTACTGTTACCAAATAGCATTATTTTAGTTTTACTGAGATTCAACGATAGTCTGTTTTTGTCAAACCATCTTTTTAATTTGTTAATTTCTTCTGTTATTATTTGTAGTATCTTCTGTGTGTTCTCTCCTGAACAAAACGCTGTTGTATCATCCGCAAATAATACTAACTTTAAATCTTTTGTAACTTTACAAATGTCATTTATATATAGATTGAATAATTTAGGTCCTAGTATTGATCCCTGAGGTACACCACAGGATATATTTAGCGTTGTAGAGGTGTGTTCGCCTAGCTTCACGTATTGTTTCCTGTTCATTAGATAACTTCTTATCCAGTTTAAGACTAACCCTCTGATGCCATATCGTTCTAGTTTTTTGATTAAAATATTGTGATTAATTGTGTCAAATGCTTTAGTTAGATCCATAAAAATATATAAAGTCCTGGGTTAGGCGATGTACTGCTTTGTAAGATGCCTCTGTTACAGTGTGTGTGTGTGTGTGTTTACACAGTACAAGATCTTGAACGTGCCGCTGTCGTCCCACCTGGCGGCCAACCACTTCAACCAGCAGCAGGCCGAACAGGAAGAGCGCATGAGGATGAAGAAGCTCACCCTGGACATCAACGAGCGTCAAGAGCAGGAAGACTACCAGGGTAGGCACGCCGTCTTTAGTATTCATTGTTGACTGTGGAGCTTTGATAAGTGTGTGACTCATGTGTGTGTGTGTGTGTGTGTCGCAGAGATGCTGCAATCCCTCGCTCAACGTCCGGCGCCCGCTAACACCAACCGCGAGCGGCGGCCTCGCTACCAGCACCCAAAAGGCGCCCCCAATGCTGACCTCATCTTCAAGACTGGAGGAAGGTGAGTAAAAGTGTCAGTACACAATCAAAATTCCTAACATGGTCTTTTGATTTATTGATTGAAACTTTTATTAGTAGATTGCACAGTACAGTACATATTCCGTACAATTGACCACTAAATGGTAACACCCCAATAAGTTTTTCAACTTGTTTTTAAGTCGGGGTCCACGTTATTTAATTCATGGTACAAATATATACTATCAGCATAATACAGTCATCACACAAGTTAATCATCAGAGTATATACATTGAATTATTTACATTATTTACAATCCGGGGGGTGGGATTTGGAGGAGGTTGGGACGGGGGATGGGGGGTTAGGTTGGGTTGCTATCAGCATACCGTATTTTCCGCACCATAAGCCGCCCTGGGTTATAAGCCGCGCCTTCAATGAACGGCATATTTCAAAACGTTGTCCACCTATAAGCCGCCCCGTGTTATAAGCCGCATCTAACAGCGCTAAAGGAATGTCAAAAAAACAGTCAGATAGGTCAGTCAAACTTTAATAATATATTAAAAACCAGCGTGATGTGGGCGCGCATGGAGTCGTATATCAACATGGACGGAGCTGCGTGAAAAAAGCCACCCGGCCTCTTCGCGTAAACTTACCTTAACCACTCGCTCATCTTTTCTTCATCCATCCATCCCTTCGAGTTAGCTTTTATGATGACGCCGGCTGGAAAGGTCTCTTTTGGCAAGGTCTTCCTTTTGAATATCACCATGGGTGGAAGTTTCTGGCCATTAGCATGGCAAGCTAGAACCACAGTGAAGGATGACTTCTCATTCCCTGTGGTGCGAATATTCACCGTACGTGCTCCCGTTGTATCCACAGTGCGGTTCACAGGAATATCAAAAGTCAGTGGAACCTCGTCCATGTTGATAATGTTCTCTGGCCGGATCTTTTTTTCAGCTATCTTGTTTTTACAATATGCACGGAAAGTAGCCAGCTTTTCTTGAAAGTCTTTAGGCAGTTGCTGTGAAATAGTAGTCCGTGTGCGGATGGAGAGATTGCGTCTTTTCATGAACCGGAAACCTGTCGCTTAGTAGGAGCCATTTTGTGGTCTTTACAGATGTAAACACACAAAGGAAATGAAACGTAATATCCGCGCGCTTCTTCTTCTTCTACGGGGGCGGGTGGTTGCTTACAGTAGAAGAAGAAGCGCTTCCTCTTCTATGGGGGCGGGTGCTTACCTTGGCGGTTGCTTGCGTAGAAGAAGAAGCACTTCCTCTTCTACGGGGAAAAAAGATGGCGGCTGTTTACCGTAGTTGCGAGACCGAAACTTTATGAAAATGAATCTTAATATTAATCCATATATAAAGCGCACCGGTTTATAAGCCGCACTGTCAGCTTTTGAGTAAATTTGTGGTTTTTAGGTGCGGTTAATAGTGCGGAAAATACGGTAAATCCCAGTTATTATTTTTATTATTAGTATTATAGTATCGCAGTACTAATGAATCAAAAACGGTACTATACTCTGTTTGAAAAGTACCAGATCCCAACGGGTACTGGTACGACCAACTGGTACGACCAACCAGCAATGTCAAGTCGTGCAGAGGAGCATGTTCAGCAGCGCACAATCACTGAGTACTTCCAAGCAGACGCATTGTGTCGACAGGAAAGGAAGAATGGACGCATTTTGGCTAAAAAACTGACGATAAATGTGAAGCGATAACACTGAAACGCCCTCAAGAAGAGGTGCTTTAAGACATGGCTCGCTAGCTGGCAGCTAACATCCATCCGCAGTCGGCAGTGTTTTAGCTACTTCTAAATCACTAATCTTCGCCTCGATTGCGACAAAGTAAGTTTCTTACAAGTATCATCCCTGCAGGACGAGGAATAGCTAAACATGCTTCACTACCCACCGTCGGAGGATACAATAGCTCACCGGCGTCACCACTAGCAAAAGCTAGCGCTAACAAATGCCATGGGTGGATCTACACCTGACATCCATAGTAACGATACCTATGTCTAGACCAAGAGTCGGCAACCTTTACCAGTCAAAGAGCCATTTTGACCAGTTTCACAAATTAAAGATAACAATGGGAGCCACAAAATTTTTTTGAAATTTAAAATGAAATAACACTGCATAATAAGTTTTTTTTATTTGCTTTGTGCTATGTATAAACCAGGGGTCTCAGACACGCTGCCCATACCTTAATATGGAATTTGAATGCTGGTGCGGCACGCGGGTGATGGTACAGCATATAGCACCCACTACAACCAGCGTGCCAGATCAGCCTCACCTTATACGGGGCTTCCGCTTGCTCACGTACGCGACAGCAAGGCATACTTGCTCAACAACCACACAGGTTACACTGACGGTGGCGGTATAAAAAAAAAAAAAACTTTAACACTCTTACTAATAATGCGCCACACTGTGAACCCACACTAAACAAGAATGACAAACACATTTCGGGAGAACATCTGCACCGTAACACAACATAAACACAACAGGACAAATACCCAGAATCCCATGCAGCCCTAACTCTTCCGGGCTACATTATACACCCCCGCTACCAAACCCCGCCCACCTCAACGGATGCACAGAGGGGGGGGTTGATGTGTGAGGGAGCAGGGTTGGGGTGGGGGCGGGGTTTGGTGGTAGCAGGGGTGTATAATGTAGCCCGGAAGAGTCAGGGCTGCATGGGATTCTGGGTATTTATTCTGTTGTGTTTATGTTGTGTTAAGGTGCAGATGTTCTCTCGAAATGTGTTTGTCATTCTTGTTTGGTTTTGGTTCAAAGCGTGGTGCATTATTAGTAAGAGTGTTAAAGTTGTTTTATATGGTCACCGTCAGTGTAACCTGTGTGGCTGTTGACCAAGTATGCCTTGCTGTCACTTGCGTGGGCAAGCAGAAGATGCATATATCAAGAGGCTGGGCTGGCACACTGTTAATACAGATTGTAAAGGGTGCCAAATACTGTACCATCATGGTATGCCCTTATTATTATTGTAAGGGTGAAAATTGGAGAATATTAATCCCGAGAGTTTTCTGCAAGAGGCACTGAAATCCGGAAGTCTCCCGGTAAAATCGGGGGGGGGGGGGGGTCGGCAAGTAAGCTGCTGAGCCGCATCAGAGTGCCGTATTTTCCGCACCATAAGGCGCCCTGGGTTAAAAGCCGCGCCTTCAATGAACGGCATATTTCAAAACTTTGTCCACCTATAAGCCGCCCGGTGTTGTAAGCCGCATCTAACTGCGCTAAAAGAATGTCAAAAAAACAGTCAGATAGGTCAGTCAAACTTTAATAATATATTAAAAACCAGCGTTCTAACAACTCTGTTCACTCCCAAAATGTACGCAAATGTGCAATCACAAACATACGTATATCAACATGGACAGAGCTGCGTGAAAAAAGCCACCCGGCCTCTTCGCGTAAACTTAAACTTACCTTAACCACTCGCTCATCTTTTCTTCATCCATCCCTTCGAGTTAGCTTTTATGATGACGCCGGCTGGAAAGGTCTCTTTTGGCAAGGTCTTCCTTTTGAATATCACCATGGGTGGAAGTTTCTGGCCATTAGCATGGCAAGCTAGAACCACAGTGAAGGATGACTTCTCATTCCCTGTGGTGCGAATATTCACCGTACGTGCTCCCGTTGTATCCACAGTGCGGTTCACAGGAATATCAGTTGCTGTGAAATAGTAATCCGTGTGCGGATGGAGAGATTGCGTCTTTTCATGAACCGGATCCCTGACGCTTAGTAGGAGCCATTTTGTGGTCTTTACAGATGTAAACACACAAAGGAAATGAAACGTACGGTATATCCGCGCGCTTTTTCTTCTTCTACGCGGGCGGGTGGTTGCTTACAGTAGAAGAAGAAGCGCTTCCTGTTCTATGGGGGCGGGTGCTTACCTTGGCGGTTGCTTGCGTAGAAGAAGAAGCGCTTCCTGTTCTACCGGGAAAAAAGATGGCGGCTGTTTACCGAAGTTGCGAGATCGAAACTTTATGAAAATGAATCTTAATATTAATCCATATATAAAGCGCACCGGGTTAAAAGCCGCACTGTCAGCTTTTGAGTAAATTTGTGGTTTTTAGGTGCGGCTAATAGTGCGGAAAATACGGTGATCAAAGAGCCGCATGCGGCTCTGGAGCCGCGGGTTGCCGACCCCTGGTCTAGACGATACTACTATGTAGGGCTGCCACAAATAATCGATTAAATCGATTAAAATCGATTATCAAAATAGTTGGCGATTAATTTAGTCATCGATTCGTTGGAACTATGCTATGCGCATGCGCGGAGGCTTTTTTTTTTTTTTTAATTATTTTTTTAAATAAACCTTTATTTATAAACTGCAATATTTACAAACAATAATCAAAATAAGTACAAAACAGCGCCAGGGCGGCGCTGAGGCTACGTCTCATGAGGTGGAGGTAAGCTAGCCAATGACGTGTCATGTGCAGCTCACGTGACGACGCCGTCTGGAAACAATCGAAAAAAGGCGCAGGAAAACAGTACGGATAGTTTAGCGGAGAAACATCATGAGGTTATTGCTTCAATGGAGAAAAGTGTACGACCTAAGTCGTCAAAAGTGTGGGAGAACTTTACTTTAAAGACTTCAAAGAAGACCGTTTCCTGCAAAATGGCACGGAAGTACAACATTGCTTCAGGAGCACCTGAAAAGGAAACATGTTGGAGCCATGGATGAAGGGAAGAACTCACAGTACGTAACTTTTTAAGTCCATGGTGGCAACAAGCATTCATGAGTTCAGCTTTTTTGTGAGTAACGTTAACGTTATGCCTTTGTTGCAACGCGGGGCTGATAATGTGTCTCCGGTACATTTGACTCCGTTTTGAGAGAGAAAACGCACGGTTACCAATTTTGAAATAAACGTAACGGACAGAAGTATCTCAGGTTGGTTTCATAATGGATCAATGAAGATAAAGCTATAAAAAATATATTTAGATTTGAGTGACGCTTTAGTATAACTAAACGTTATGAAGGTGCTGGAATATTTCATGCTATTATCCAGAGGCAGCCTAAAATGAATCCTTTATTATTCACAACAGAAACGTGTACAATATCTGATTCAGTTCTGATGAGTTACATTTCTGTGTTATTATTGGTGTATGTCCAGAACATGGTGCCAGTATGCTGGGTTTTTTCAATAAAATACTGGAAAGGACAGTAATTTAGTTACCGGTAGTCTCTTTTATCCGATTATTAATCGATTAATCGAAGTAATAATCGACAGATTAATCGATTATCAAATGAATCGTTAGTTGCAGCCCTACTATTATGATTACATCGATATTTTTTATCATCACAAAATCTTATTTTAATTTATATTCGGTTTATAAACTCATGAAATACGTCCCTGGACACATGAGGACTTTGAATATGACCACTGTATGATCCTGTAACTACTTGGTATCGGATCCATCCATTTTCTACCGCTTGTCCCTTTTGGGGTTGCGGGGGGTGCTGGAGCCTATCTCAGCTGCATTCAGGCGGAAGGCGGCGTACACCCTGGACAAGTCGCCACCTCATCGCAGGGCCAACACAGATCAATACCTAAATGTGTGGTACCATTCAAAACTAATGTAAAGTATCAAACAACAGAAGAATAAGTGATGATTACATTTTAACAGAAGTGTAGATAGAACATGTTAAAACAGAAAACAAGCAGATATTAACAGTAAATAAACAAGTCGATTAATAATTCATTTTTACAGCTTGTTTTTTATAATGTTGACAAAATAACAGAATGATAAATGACGCAATATGTTACTGCATACGTCAGCAGACTAATTAGTAGCTTATGTTTGTTTACTTACTAATAAAAGACAAGTTGTCTTGTATGCTCACTATTTTATTTAAGGACAAAGTTGTTCTTCGATTGCAATAAGAAACATATGTTTAATGTACCCATACTTGCCAACCCTCCCGAATTTTCCGGGAGACTCACGAAATTCAGCACCTCTCCCGAAAACCTCCCGGGACAAATATTCTCCCGAAAATCTCCCGATTTTCAGCCGGAGCTGGAGGCCACGCCCCCTCCAACTGCATGCGGACCTGAGTGAGGACAGCCTTTTTTTTTTATGACGGGAGGACAACAGGTTGACAAGAACTAAATCATCCAGACTAGAGATAAATTGTATTATTATGTTTATCTTACCTTAAAATAAATATATTTATTACCGTATTTTCCGCACTATTAGCCGCACCTAAAAACCACAAATTTACTCAAAAGCTGACAGTGCGGCTTATAACCCGGTGTGCTTTATATACGGATTAATATTAAGATTCATTTTCATAAAGTTTCGGTCTCGCAACTACGGTAAACAGCCGCCATCTTTTTTCCCCGTAGAAGAGGAAGTGCTTCTTCTTCTACGCAAGCAACCGCCAAGGTAAGCACCCGCCCCCATAGAACAGGAAGCGCTTCTTCTTCTACTGTAAGCAACCACCCGCCCCCGTAGAAGAAGAAGAAGCGCGCGGATATTACGTTTCATTTCCTTTGTGTGTTTACATCTGTAAAGACCACAAAATGGCTCCTACTAAGCGACAGGTTTCCGGTTCATGAAAAGACGCAATCTCTCCATCCGCACACGGACTACTATTTCACAGCAACTGCCTAAAGACTTTCAAGAAAAGCTGGCTACTTTCCGTGCATATTGTAAAAACAAGATAGCTGAAAAAAAGATCCGGCCAGAGAACATTATCAACATGGACGAGGTTCCACTGACTTTTGATATTCCTGTGAACCGCACTGTGGATACAACGGGAGCACGTACGGTGAATATTCGCACCACAGGGAATGAGAAGTCATCCTTCACTGTGGTTCTAGCTTGCCATGCTAATGGCCAGAAACTTCCACCCATGGTGATATTCAAAAGGAAGACCTTGCCAAAAGAGACCTTTCCAGCCGGCGTCATCATAAAAGCTAACTCGAAGGGATGGATGGATGAAGAAAAGATGAGCGAGTGGTTAAGGTAAGTTTAAGTTTACGCGAAGAGGCCGGGTGGCTTTTTTCACGCAGCTCCGTCCATGTTGATATACGACTCCATGCGCGCCCACATCACGCTGGTTTTTAATATATTATTAAAGTTTGACTGACCTATCTGACTGTTTTTTTGACATTCCTTTAGCGCAGTTAGATGCGGCTTATAACACGGGGCGGCTTATAGGTGGACAAAGTTTTGAAATATGCCGTTCATTGAAGGCGCGGCTTATAACCCAGGGCGGCTTATGGTGCGGAAAATACAGTAATTAAAAAAAAATTTAAAAAAAATACATTTTTACGATATTTTGCTTAAAACTTCAAAATTAATTGTATTTTTATTTGTATTTTTTTCTGACTCCTTATTACATCCAGCCATAGAATTATACATTAAAATAAACATATTGGAAATAATTAATTTTAAATGATCATAATAATTCATTAAAATGATCATATTTAATTATTAAAATAATTGCTTGGTTATCAACAACTTTAGCATTTTATTCATTACATTTTGAAGCTCTCAGAAGCCAAGTTATGTTATATTCCTTAAGATTTATTTATGCAAGTTTGAAGTATCAATTATCTAAATACAGTTTTGTTTGCATATTTTCAGGATGTAGATATATATATATATATATATATATATATATATATATATATATATATATATATATATATATATATATATATAATGTATGTATGTGTGGGAAAAAAATCACAAGACTACTTCATCTCTACAGGCCTGTTTCATGAGGGGTTCCCTCAATCATCAGATTTGATTGAGGGAACCCCTCATGAAACAGGCCTGTAGAGATGAAGTACCGTATTTTCCGCACCATAAGGCGCCCTGGGTTATAAGCCGCGCCTTCAATGAACGGCATATTTCAAAACTTTGTCCACCTATAAGCCGCCCCGTGTTATAAGCCGCATCTAACTGCGCTAAAGGGAATGTCAAAAAAACAGTCAGATAGGTCAGTCAAACTTTAATAATATATTAAAAACCAGCGTGATGTGGGCGCGCATGGAGTCGTATATCAACATGGACGGAGCTGCGTGAAAAAAGCCACCCGGCCTCTTCGCGTAAACTTCCCTTAACCACTCGCTCATCTTTTCTTCATCCATCCATCCCTTCGAGTTAGCTTTTATGATGACGCCGGCTGGAAAGGTCTCTTTTGGCAAGGTCTTCCTTTTGAATATCACCATGGGTGGAAGTTTCTGGCCATTAGCATGGCAAGCTAGAACCACAGTGAAGGATGACTTCTCATTCCCTGTGGTGCGAATATTCACCGTACGTGCTCCCGTTGTATCCACAGTGCGGTTCACAGGAATATCAAAAGTCAGTGGAACCTCGTCCATGTTGATAATGTTCTCTGGCCGGATCTTTTTTTCAGCTATCTTGTTTTTACAATATGCACGGAAAGTAGCCAGCTTTTCTTGAAAGTCTTTAGGCAGTTGCTGTGAAATAGTAGTCCGTGTGCGGATGGAGAGATTGCGTCTTTTCATGAACCGGAAACCTGTCGCTTAGTAGGAGCCATTTTGTGGTCTTTACAGATGTAAACACACAAAGGAAATGAAACGTAATATCCGCGCGCTTCTTCTTCTTCTACGGGGGCGGGTGGTTGCTTACAGTAGAAGAAGAAGCGCTTCCTCTTCTATGGGGGCGGGTGCTTACCTTGGCGGTTGCTTGCGTAGAAGAAGAAGCACTTCCTCTTCTACGGGGAAAAAAGATGGCGGCTGTTTACCGTAGTTGCGAGACCGAAACTTTATGAAAATGAATCTTAATATTAATCCATATATAAAGCGCACCGGGTTATAAGGCGCACTGTCAGCTTTTGAGAAAATTTGTGGTTTTTAGGTGCGCCTTATAGTGCGGAAAATACAGTATACATTTTTACGATATTTTGCTTAAAACTTCAAAATTAATTGTATTTTTGTTTGTATTTTTTCTGACTCCTTATTACATCCAGCCATAGAATTATACATTAAAATAAACATATTGGAAATAATTAATTTTAAATGATCATAATAATTCATTAAAATGATCATATTTAATTATTAAAATAATTGCTTGGTTATCAACAACTTTAGCATTTTATTCATTACATTTTGAAGCTCTCAGAGGCCAAGTTATGTTATATTCCTTAAGATTTATTTATGCAAGTTTGAAGTATCAATTATCTAAACACAGTTTTGTTTGCATATTTTCAGGATGTAGATATATATATATATATATGTATGTGTGGGAAAAAAATCACAAGACTACTTCATCTCTACAGGCCTGTTTCATGAGGGGTTCCCTCAAACATCAGGAGATTTGATTGAGGGAACCCCTCATGAAACAGGCCTGTAGAGATGAAGTAGTCTTGTGATTTTTTTTCCCATCCATCCATCCATCCATCCATTTCCTACCGCTTATTCCCTTGGGGTCGCGGGGGGTGCTGGAGCCTATCTCAGCTACAATCGGGCGGAAGGCGGTGTACACCCTGGACAAGTCGCCACCTCATCACAGATTTTTTTTCCCACACATACATATATTGCGCTCTACTACGGTATCGAGCACTATTTTTTGGATAACCTTATTAAGACATATATATATATATATATATATATATACAGGTAAAAGCCAGTAAATTAGAATATTTTGAAAAACTTGATTTATTTCAGTAATTGCATTCAAAAGGTGTAACTTGTACATTATATTTATTCATTGCACACAGACTGATGCATTCAAACTTGAAATCTCCATCTCCATAGAGCAGGTCAGCAGCAGGAAGCATGAAGTGCTCTAAAACTTGCTGGTAGACGGCTGCGTTGACCCTGGATCTCAGGAAACAGAGTGGACCGACACCAGCAGATGACATGGCACCCCAAACCATCACTGATGGTGGAAACTTTACACTAGACTTCAGGCAACGTGGATCCTGTGCCTCTCCTGTCTTCCTCCAGACTCTGGGACCTCGATTTCCAAAGGAAATGCAAAATTTGCTTTCGTCAGAAAACATGACTTTGGACCACTCAGCAGCAGTCCAGCTGGTGTCGGTCCACTCTGTTTCCTGAGATCCAGGGTCAACGCAGCCGTCTACCAGCAAGTTTTAGAGCACTTCATGCTTCCTGCTGCTGACCTGCTCTATGGAGATGGAGATTTCAAGTTCCAACAGGACTTGGCGCCTGCACACAGCGCAAAATCTACCCGTGCCTGGTTTACGGACCATGGTATTTCTGTTCTAAATTGGCCCGCCAACTCCCCTGACCTTAGCCCCATAGAAAATCTGTGGGGTATTGTGAAAAGGAAGATGCAGAATGCCAGACCCAAAAACGCAGAAGAGTTGAAGGCCACTATCAGAGCAACCTGGGCTCTCATAACACCTGAGCAGTGCCAGAAACTCATCG
Source organism: Nerophis lumbriciformis (assembly GCF_033978685.3). Lineage (NCBI taxonomy): Eukaryota > Metazoa > Chordata > Actinopteri > Syngnathiformes > Syngnathidae > Nerophis > Nerophis lumbriciformis. The sequence goes on along the minus strand of NC_084572.2, from coordinate 3,311,656 downwards.
ACTCCATGCCACGCCGCATTAACGCAGTAATTGAGGCAAAAGGAGCTCCAACCAAGTATTGAGTATTGTACATGCTCATATTTTTCATTTTCATACTTTTCAGTTGGCCAACATTTCTAAAAATCCCTTTTTTGTATTAGCCTTAAGTAATATTCTAATTTTGTGACACACGGAATTTTGGATTTTCATTTGTTGCCACTTCAAATCATCAAAATTAAATGAAATAAACATTTGAATGCATCAGTCTGTGTGCAATGAATAAATATAATGTACAAGTTACACCTTTTGAATGCAATTACTGAAATAAATCAAGTTTTTCAAAATATTCTAATTTACTGGCTTTTACCTGTATGTATATATGTATATGTATGTATATGTATATACCGGTATGTATGAAATACTTGACTTGGTGAATTCTAGCTGTCAATATACTCCTCCCCCCTTAACCACGCCCCGCCCCAACCACGCCTCGTCCCACCCCCGACCACGCCCCCCACGCACCCACCTCCCGAAATCGGAGGTCTCAAGGTTGGCAAGTATGAATGTACCGTAAGACTGTTTGTTAAAATAAAGCCAATCATGCCATTTTTTTGTGGTCCCCTTTATTTAGAAAAGTATCGAAATACATTTTGGTACAACCCTAGTCTCCTCTAAATGACCTCTTTGTCTGTCCACTAGGAGACGCTGATGAGTCCTGAGCTGAATGAGCAACAGAGCGAAGGAGCAAAGAAGAAGAGGGAGAAGATCGGCGGGAAACCCGTCGGGCGGGGGGGGTCCTCCAGACACCCACTGATGCCGGGACAGAGTTAACCCCTGACCTGAACACACACCCTCGCCCTCCTGAAGGCCCTGAGGAGGACAGACCAATGTGGGACCCGGGGTCAGACAGATGTCACTCTTTCTTCTGGTCTGTTGCCCGAGATGACAAACTACTAAGAGGACTTAACATGTGGCGGCCTATTGCGGGGACGGGAGACGGACAGGAAGTGCCGATTGTGGTCATTGCGCCAAACAGGGAGAAGAAGTAAGGACATAGTTGACATGACACGTTTTGTTTGTTTTGGGGATCCTAGAAGTGAACCTGCCAACAAATGTGAGCGTCGTCGACGTGAGGCTGTGACGACTTCTGAGTAGCGTTCTCTTCCTCCTGTTCCACTGTCATGTGACCTGAAGCTAGCAAACGGCGCTTAACTGTACAAACCGTATCAAAAGTAGTTTCATTGGAGTAATAAAGCTCATTTCTAAAGGTTGAACAATAAAGTTACCCTCGACATACATATATACTAATATTTCTGTATATTTATTATTGATTAGTGTACTTCCGTTTTCATGTTTCCTGGAGAGCAGTGTTAGCTAAAGACCAAGCAGCATGATGGCCAACATGATATTTTCTTTCATGAGGCCTCACAAAACACCTCAAAGTGGTAAAAGAACAGTGGAACAAGAGTGTCACGTTCAAACACTGAGGACATTTATTAAACAAGACAAAAGGCAAGGAATCAAACAGAGACAGAATTCAATTTGGACTCAATATTGAGGAGAGACATGGCCACTGCACTCTCTGTACAGCAGTGGTTCTCAAACTTTTTTTGTCATTCCCCACTTTGGACAAGGGAGAGTTTTCAAGCCCCACCTGCCCCCATCGCCCCAACAGAGCGCTAATGCCAAGCTTTAACATTTTCAAATGTATTGAACATCAAGTTGTATACGTTTAAGCTCAATAACATAAAATAACATCAAGTTCAATAATAAATAAAATAACTGTGCAGCTGTGGTATAACTTGCATCAAGTTCAATAATAAATAAAATAACTTCCATCAAGTTTAATAAATAAAACAAAAGTGTTATAACTTGCATCAAGTTCAATAATAAAAAAAAAAAGTGTTATAACTTGCATCACGTTCAATAATAAATCAAAAAAAGTGTTATAACTTGCATCAAGTTCAATAATAAATCAAAAAAAGTGTTATAACTTGCATCAAGTTCAATAATAAATCAAATAACGTGCATCAAGTTCAATAATAAATCAAAAAAAGTGTTATAACTTGCATCACGTTCAATAATAAATCAAATAAAAGTGTTATAACTTGCATCAAGTTCAATAATAAATCAAATAACTTGCATCAAGTTCAATAATAAATCAAAAAGTGTTATAACTTGCATCAAGTTCAAAAAAAAAAAAAAAAAAGTGTTATAACTTGCATCAAGTTCAATAATAAATCAAATAAAAGTGTTATAACTTGCATCAAGTTCAATAATAAATCAAATAAAAGTGTTATAACTTGCATCAAGTTCAATAATAAATCAAATAACTTGCATCAAGTTCAATAATAAATCAAAAAAAGTGTTATAACTTGCTCACGTTCAATAATAAATCAAAAAAGTGTTATAACTTGCATCAAGTTCAATAATAAATAAAACAAAAGTGTTATAACTTGCATCAAGTTCAATAATAAATCAAATAACTTGCATCAAGTTCAATAATAAATCAAATAAAAGTGCCACTTTGCAATCTTCGCAAAAAAAAAAGGAGGAGCTATGCATTTGGCAAGACAGGGCAAGTGACAACACTTTTCCCCAGGAGAGCCACCTTGCTTCACTGTGAAACAGCACGGCTGTATGATCAGCTCCCATTTCCTCACACAGTGCAGAGAACAGTCGCACTTTCAGTGGTCGTGTTTTGATCAAATTTACCGCGCTCACAACATGTTAAAACCTCATTGAGTTCGGGGCTGAGCTGCCTTGACGCGAGTGCTTCCCGGTGAATGACACAGTGTGTGCCCGTCACATTTTTGTTTCTCTGCAGGCGCTGGCTCTGGCTCGACGACCTTTGAGGTGCGAGTCACAAATGTATATATTTGTGTAATTGTGATCCACACATTAGCCTGCTACCCATCCGCGCGAAAGTTTGTTCCGCTTAGCCCCGCCCCCATTAGTTACTGTTGCTATGTCTGTCAAACTTTCGCTCGTACCGAGAAATATAAAGCCTACAGAAAAAATAAGTACCGGTAATTTCCATTTATTTATATAGCGGATTTCACAGACAGAATCACAAAGTGATTTACAGTGTGTATAGAAAATGAAAGCATAGTAAAAAAAATAATCTAAGAATATAATAATAAATAGAAAAATTTTAAGTGAAATTTCCTCCCGTTCCTCGCGCCCCACCTGTCATGTCTCTATTCCCCACCAGTGGGGCGCGCCCCACACTTTGAGAAACGCTGCTGTACAGTCCTGCACCACGCTCTAACGAAGAAGGTTTTCGTCTCCTCATTTATTCAGATGTTCAATGTTCACGCACCAACACATGTCACAGCAGGAATGGGAAGTATGTAAAACAGTCATTGTTTTCGGTCGCTTTGAAAACCAAGAAGAGGATTTCTCGGGCTTGGGCTCTTCCTGGATCCAGCTGGGGCAGGTGTTGGAGGACAATGGATAACCCCTCCCCGTCTCCTGACCACAGCAACTTCAAGAGGGCAGCGGGTCGTAAATAGCCTTGACCTCGGTTACCAAATAGTTGGAAGAGAGTTTGTGAAATACTTCAGAGAGAGTTCCTCTGGAAGTTGAGCAGATCCCGCCATCTGTCCGTGTTGAAATCACAGTGGCGTTTCACGAGCGTTCTTCCTCTTGTTAGGCCTCGAAAGACAGCATTCATAATACAACGTTTCTTTTGTGATAACTTACAAAGAGTGACATCATGAACTGACTTTGCATTTTCGTCTTTTTAAGTTATGGTGTTGGACAGTATTCACCATGCTTCGTTAATGAGGCGGCGGTCTGAGCTCCTCCTTCGGATGCTGTCCCGTAGGTAACGTGAATACACTCTTTGTGCGCGTGTGTGTGTGTGTGTGTGTGTGTGTGTCCTAGTCAAGTGTCAGACTCATCTTTGGACTCAGTCTGCATTGGCAGTGAGCGAGAGAAGCAGTCAGTGCAGGTCTGTCGACGAGAGAGGGGTGCGCCTGTTTGTCCAAAGTCTAATTACAAGGCAGCTAACACAAGTATTTGCTCATTTCCTGCCTGGCGTCTACTGCAAACGCTGCCCGACAAATGTACGACAACATACTGACATGAGATGCAGAAGCGGTAACTGAACTACGTGTAGAAAAGAAAAAAACTGGCCAATGAGACCAAGAGAGATTAGCTCACTGCTGAATGTCCCCACATTGATACTCATCTGAATCAAAGTGTTTTCACACTTCACATCATGGACATGATGCATTTAGATCAGGGGTGCTCAATACGTCGATCGCGATCTACCAGTCGATCGCAAAGGTAGTATTGGTAGATCGCATTACATTATTAAAAATGTCCTGTCCAGCTTCTCAGGCAAATCATATAGTTGATGTAGATGCCCATTTCGGCTGTTCAGATTTACTTTACAAAAGAGAAGTGTAGGATACTTCTCTTGTTGCCTTATTTGTATTTGACTTTATTAAATGTATTTATATTATCATTTAGTGCAGCCGGGCCGGAGCAGGAGGGGATAGAAAGAGAAAAAAAAAGAAGACAGAGGGGGAAATTGTGGGGACAAGAGGGGGATTAGACAGAGAGACAAAAACAACAGCAGCAAATAACAACAACAACAACAATAGAGCAACATCAGCAAATACGACATGTACAAATATGATGGTAAAAGTGATAGCAAATAAGCAGTTAGCGAAAAATAATACAGAAATGACAATGAGCATTATTACACTACAAATGGATCAATACAAATACCAATAGAAATAGCGCTATTGATAATGAACAATACCAATAATTTACCTTTATTATCAACAATACAGTTGTTTAAATGCAACAATACATATACGTAATGATAACTTGAGATACGAAAGAATGCAGAAAAATGGAGGGGGAGAAAGAGAAGCAACCTTGTAGATTGTTATAGTCACAATAGGTTAAGCTTTGTCAGTGTGCCGTGTGTTACACCCAGTTTACCCTAGGGCAGGGGTGCTCATTACGTCGATCGCGAGCTACCGGTCGATCTCGGAGGGTGTGTCAGTCGATCACCAGCCAGGCATTAAAAAAATAGTCCTAGAAATGAGCGATCATAAATCTTCACAATGATGTCATTTTCGTCACTTGATTGACATTCACGGCACCCGAGGGTCTTCTGAGATGACGCTGGCTGCTGCCAGCTCATTAAAATTACCGACTGGAAGGCGAGAAACACTTTATTTCAACAGACTCTGGCGCCGTACCTGTCGTCAAAACTCCAAAGACCGACTGCACAGTTGCACAGTTGCGCTAACAAAATAAGAGGCTCAGAAAGCTGGCGTGCACAAGCTAGCAAGCTACGGAGTTTGCCGACAATGTATTTCTTGTAAAGTGTATACAAAGGAGTACGGAAGCTGGACAAATAAGATGCCAAAAACCAACCACTTTCATGTGGTATTGGACAGAAAGGAGGACTTTTTTTCTCCTCCATTCGAAAATGCGGACCTTATCATCACCACTGTCTGATTCCTATCAATACAAGTCATCAGAATCAGGTAATACACCAACTTATATTCTTGTCTTCATGAAAGAAAGGAATCTATATGTGTTAAACATGCTTGTATTATCTTTAAACATCTTTAACTTATTAACAATATTAACTATATGTGTTAAACATGCTTGTATTATCTTTAAACACCTTTAACTTATTAACAATATTAACTATATGTGTTAAACATGCTTGTATTATCTTTAAACATCTTTAACTTGTTAACAATATTAACTATATGTATTAAACATTCTTGTATTATCATTAAACACCTTTAATTTTTTAACAATAGTAACTATGTGTTAAACATGCTTGTATTATCTTTAAACACCTTTAACTTGTTAACAATATTAACTATATGTATTTAACATGCTTGTATTATCATTAAACACCTTTAATTTTTTAACAATATTAACTATATGAGTTAAATATGCTTTCATTATCTTTAAACACCCTTTACTTGTTAACAATATTAACTATATGTATTAAACATGCTTGTATTATCATTAAACACCTTTAATTTATTAACAATATTAACTATATGTGTTAAACATGCTTGCATTATCATTAAACACCTCTAACTTGTTAACAAAAACATATATTTCATAAATAAGTAAATATAAATGATATATATGAATGAGGTAGATCCCCACGACTTGATCAATTGAAAAGTAGCTCGCCTGCAGAAAAAGTGTGAGCACCCCTGATTTAGATAGATCAAAACCATAAGTGAGTCATGGAATCAAACCTGTTGGATTTGAACTTGTGATCCTGGCCAAATATTCCACAGACTGAGCCAATCATTGAGCAGGCTGCTCATTCTTCACATTCCACAGTCCCTCAAAGCACAACAGCCACAAGCAAGTCACGTGATGCGCTTTAATGATTGACACACATTCAACACGAGCTGAATACATTAATATGTACATAACACATGTTAGATAGTATTAACGTATAGTACAGTAGATGGGTATGCACCAGCAGATACTTCATAGTAACTGTAGATGAGCTACAGAGAACCGGAGTCTTTTAAAAAAAAATAAAAAATTCACAAGATTGTAAAACCCTGCGAACGCAAAAATATACTTCATAAGTGACTGTAGCTGAACTACAGAGGCCGGAGTCTGGGGAAAATAAAGTACATAACTATGGACAGAAAGAGACACTTTGTCGCGAGCATAAGGAGATGAGAGGGTCTTTGTGGTCTGAAGTCCACAATGCCTGCAGAATGAGCGGCAAAGTATTCCCTCTGCAGTCAGAAAGTAAAAAGCTGTTCCAGAATGTGCGGTTAGTGTTTATGGAGTAAAAATAACCTCCAGCAGAGGACAACTTCTTCATATTACATACAGGCGCATCGTAGTACATCACAATATCCTTGATACGAGTGATTTCATTCCAAGACTCCGCAATAAGGAAGGCTTTGCAATGCCAATTTTAATGAGATACCGAATTATTTTTTCATTGTTTTGATATAATATAAAGCATATTATATCAAAATAGTTGAGAAATACCTTCTTGAAATATTTCACTCCATGTGCAATGCATGTACGACGTCCTCCGTGGTGGACATTTGTGGACATGCACATTAGGGTTTAGACTTAGACTTAGACAAACTTTAATGATCCACAAGGGAAATTGTTTACTTGTTTAATTTACTATTACTTTTTTCCAAAATGTGTACGTCTGACAAAAGACCACAAACTGCAAATTTGTGCTTTAAAGTTTTTCAAATTTGACAAGATATTGTGATTTCATAAGGTGCACCTGTACATTTGTTCCTTGAACAGTTGAAACTATTTATCTCGCAACTTTTGAGAAGTAATTTGCTCTTCAGACAAGAACCCTGATCTTTGCTCGCTCAAACAAAGGTTTCCTTTGCAAACAAGATGGCATTTGTCGTCAAAACAGCCTTGCCAGGAGTATCCAGGCAACAAGAACTGGCTGTGCAGGTCTGTCCTCTCGTCTAGGTAGGTTTAATTAGACACGCCTAGCTCTCAGTCAAGCATGGAAACCTTCCATCAAGTCCACTCACGAGTCTTTCAGCAACCCAAGTTTCCTCAGAGCCTGGTTGCGAGATTCGTCTGCAGCCCCACGGCCAGAAAACTGAACAGTGATACCTTGAGGTCGAAACGCAACGTTGGGTGTTTTCCTGTAATCGGAGGGCGACAAGGCTCTGTTTGGGGTTGCAGCGCCCACATGGTGATACGACTTAAGAGGATTTCTTGGTGCCGGGGCTGGAGGTGGGCCTTTGAAAGACCTCGTAGGGCCGTCCAAGGATCGCTGTGAAGGGTTGATAGTCTGACTCTTGCCTCCGAAACTGTTGAGTTGAGCTGGAGGTAGGTCTTTGACAGACATCGTTGGGCCATCAAAAGACCACTGTGAGTCTCTTGAAGAGTTATTGGTCGGACTATTGCCTCCAAAACTGTTGAGTTTAGCTGGAGGTGGGTCTTTGAAAGACCTTGTAGGGCCGTCTAAGGATCGTTGTGAAGGGTTGATGGTCTGAATCTTGCCTCCAAAACTGTTGAGTTGAGGTGGAGGTAGGTCTTTGACAGACATCGCTGGGCCATCAAAAGACCACTGTGAGTCTCTTGAAGAGTTATTGGTCGGACTATTGCCTCCAAAACTGTTGTGTTTAGCTGGAGGTGGGTCTTTGAAAGACCTCGTAGGGCAGTCTAAGGATCGTTGTGAAGGGTTGATGGTCTGACTCTTGCCTCCAAAACTGTTGAGTTGAGGTGGAGGTAGGTCTTTGACAGACATCGCTGGGCCATCAAAAGACCACTGTGAGTCTCTTGAAGAGTTATTGGTCGGACTATTGCCTCCAAAACTGTTGTGTTTAGCTGGAGGTGGGTCTTTGAAAGACATCATCGGGCCATCCAGAGACCGCTGTGAGGCTCTTAAAGAGTTGTTGGTCAGACTATTGTCTCCAGAACTGTTGAGTGAAGCTTGAGATGGGTCTTTGAAAGACCTCGTAGGGCCGTCCAAGGATCGCTGTGAAGGGTTGATGGTCTGACTCTTTCCTCCAAAACTGTTGAGTTGAGGTGGAGGTAGGTCTTTGACAGACATCGCCGGGTCATCCAAGGAACACTGTGAGGCTCTTGAAGAATTATTGGTCGAACTATTGCCTCCATAACTGTTGAGTGGAACTTGAGGTAGGTCTTTGAAAGACCTCTTTGGGCCGTTCTTAGACCGCTGTGGGGCTCTTGGAGAGTTGATGGTTGGACTGTTGCCTTCGTAACTGTTGAGCACATTAGGATTGGGGCTGAGGAAGGGGCGATTGACATCGATGACAATGTCAGGAAGGTCGCTCCTGGTCATGGCCCCCGGAGCAGGAGACAGGACTTTGGACTTACCTCCATAGCTGTTGAACTCGCTGGAGTTGACCAGCGCGGTGGGCAAGATTTTGGCTTCTTGGCTTACTAAAGGACTCACATTGTCGTTCTTTGGGTGAACTGCAGTGACCACGATGGATTTGCCTCCAAAATTGTTCAATTGCACCTCTGCTGGAGGAAGTTCAGGTTCATCCTTTTCCAAAGTCAGTGGAGGCTTACTGGGAACGCTCCTGGGAAGCTCAAATGGAAGCTTCACTGCTTCTCTGCTGACGTAAGTTGGGATTGGTGGTATTGTGGTCTTGGACTCTGGCACAGACGGGCTGCTCTCTTTCAGGAGAACACTGGGTTGCATAGAACTGACAATGGTACTTAGTGATGTCGTGGTCTTGGACTTTGGCTCAAGGGGACTGCTCTCTTTCGGGAGAACGCTGGGTTGTGCAGAAAAGACACTGGTACTTGGTGGTGTTGTGGTCTTGAAATCTGTCACACGGGGGCTGCTTTCTTTCGGGAGAACACTTGGTTGCACAGAATTTAAAATGCTACTGGTCTCTGCCCTCGCAAAAGGATTCTGTGTGGTACTGCTGGGAGAATCGAGCACTGACATTCCACCTGACACGGCTCGGTTCCTGGCCAGGCCCAGTTTAGACAGTGCTTCCAGCCTGGACTTATCTGGTGTGGGGTCTTTGAAGGAAATGCTGCGGGCAGGCAAGTTGTAAGCCATCTGCTCTAGTTTGGGCTTAGAATCTTCCTGCGCCGGTGCTCCTGGCAGATTTGCCAACACCTGCGCTCGCCTATCGTGAAGGTTCACATTGGCGATGGACTGATTCTGGAGGGTTTTGCCAAGAATCATACTAATGTTAGCAGGGTATCTATTTGGCTTGGCGGAGGTAGGAGGACCCATCTTTGTGAGGGAGTCTGGTGATCTTTCACCCTCCTGGCTGCGGTGGATGTGGAATGAAGAGGAATGGTCTGTGTCTCCTGCCTGGTTCTCAGCTATCTTCTTGGCTATGATGACAGGGGTGGGGATACAACCTGCTGGGTGGTACAAGGGGCTGTGTGCTGGCTCATAGCTCCCACTCGGTGTGCCAAAGGGGTCCAGTGGATCATGTCTTGGTTTTATCTCAAAGTGGCTTTCTGGGTTCACCACCATTGTCTGGAAATCTGTGAAAAACAAAATTTAACAATGAACATTTTATAAAGATGTTAAAGGGTCATATTGTGATTTTCTACACTTAAAACACTTCTTTGTGGTCTACATAACATTTAATGGTGGTTATTTGGTCAAAATTGTGCATAGATTGTTTTACAGACGGTTTTCATGCCGCTTTGACCGTCTCTTCAGGATGCACCGTCCTATTAACGTCGCTCCACTACGACAGCGTCTTCTACCCGCCATTTTTGTTGTACTTTTTCACGTTTCCACGGTGAGTCCACAGATAATTCAAACTACTACTTTGGAGTAGAAATTACAACAGCGGAGCATGCATGTGCATGTACGAGCCGGTCTGCCCCACAACAGGAGGAAAGAAAAAAAAGAAGAAGCTGATTGATTGACCACAGCGCGGACTACAATGGCGGACTTGTGCAAAGCATTTCGGGGAAAATTATACCATACATGGATAATCTGAAAACGTCACAGGACTGAGCAAATTCTAAACGTCTCGTTTGGAGGAAGTATGAAAGAAGGTAAGATGGGTTTGATTTCAAATCTTCGGGACTTACTCAGATTCCAAATACACAACAGCAAGTACCAATGGGTAAGGAAAGTTTGTTTTGCATAATAGGGCCCCTTTAAGACTTTGATTGTACACAAGTACTACATGAAATACCTGGGCTGGAAGGGGTGAAGACTGGTACTTTGGTGTGCATCTGGTGCGGGTCTGGGCGGACCAGATCTATAATGTCCAGGTCGTTGGCACTGAGACGCTGTGTTCCCGCAGTGAAGAAGTCCGCTGGTACCTCCAGTCCATCCATCTCATCCACAAGAAAGCTGCGGCGTGTTAGCGACCTGTTCAATCCTGGTCTCAGCTCTTCCTCCTCCAGACTGTTCTCCAACGAGTCTATGGTCTCCTCGAAGAACTGGAGGCACTCCTGCTCCTCCTGACTCAGGAAGCGCAGCGTGTCCTCCTCCTGTCCAGGTGAACAAGAAAGGACTTGAGTTCCACAATCAAGCACCGCTTTGGATCCTGTCAGCAAGATGTGTGGCCGGAGCAAAAGTGAGCACGGTTGAACCAGTTAAGCAGTGTTGTGTTGCTAATGGATGTCCTCCCTTAGGTGTGTTGTGGTCGTCACGCAGGTGTGGTCGCTGCTGACTGCGTGCATTTTGTGTTTGGATGTTCAACACAAGAACTCTTGAGATCAGCACACACTTGATTGACATTCAACAATATTGCTGTCTGTAGAGAAACTAAAAAAAAACCGGCATCTTAAAGAGTGCCACAGTGTCATCGGTACTCACGCCAGGCCTGGTGCGCCGTTCCGGTGCACCGTTGAATTTGGAGCGGCGCTGAGCGTCGGCCAGCTTGATGTCCATGATCATAGCGGACGGGGTCAGCCGGGGTTTGGACATCTTCGGTGTGGCACTAAGACAGAACCCGGATCATATGGAAGAATCTGGCGCTCATCTCTTCACCTCGATCTGGAAACGGGACGGATAAAGGTTGTCAAGCAGCAGTCACGTGGAACAACTATGAGGGTTTTTGCAGGTGGATCTTATCGTCAACGTTGCTCCTGACTCAACTAGACAGCAGTGATTTATGCAACAAGTATGACTTGGCACCTGGCGGACCAGTTAGTCTGGAACAAGGGGAGCTGCAGAACCGGCTCTTGAGCCTGAAACGACAGCGTACATTCCTGTCCAGGGTAGCTGCAGCTGACTGAGCGCCAGGAGAACCAGCCTTGACTTGATGACATGATCGTTTTGTCTTTTGGGTCTTCTAGTCTTTATACAGGTAAAAGCCAGTAAATTAGAATATTTTGAAAAACTTGATTTATTTCAGTAATTGCATTCAAAAGGTGTAACTTGTACATTATATTTATTCATTGCACACAGACTGATGCATTCAAATGTTTATTTCATTTAATTTTGATGATTTGAAGTGGCAACAAATGAAAATCCAAAATTCCGTGTGTCACAAAATTAGAATATTACTTAAGGCTAATACAAAAAAGGGATTTTTAGAAATGTTGGCCAACTGAAAAGTATGAAAATGAAAAATATGAGCATGTACAATACTCAATACTTGGTTGGAGCTCCTTTTGCCTCAATTACTGCGTTAATGCGGCGTGGCATGGAGTCGATGAGTTTCTGGCACTGCTCAGGTGTTATGAGAGCCCAGGTTGCTCTGATAGTGGCCTTCAACTCTTCTGCGTTTTTGGGTCTGGCATTCTGCATCTTCCTTTTCACAATACCCCACAGATTTTCTATGGGGCTAAGGTCGGGGGAGTTGGCGGGCCAATTTAGAACAGAAATACCATGGTCCGTAAACCAGGCACGGGTAGATTTTGCGCTGTGTGCAGGCGCCAAGTCCTGTTGGAACTTGAAATCTCCATCTCCATAGAGCAGGTCAGCAGCAGGAAGCATGAAGTGCTCTAAAACTTGCTGGTAGACGGCTGCGTTGACCCTGGATCTCAGGAAACAGAGTGGACCGACACCAGCAGATGACATGGCACCCCAAACCATCACTGATGGTGGAAACTTTACACTAGACTTCAGGCAACGTGGATCCTGTGCCTCTCCTGTCTTCCTCCAGACTCTGGGACCTCGATTTCCAAAGGAAATGCAAAATTTGCATGGTTGGGTGATGGTTTGGGGTGCCATGTCATCTGCTGGTGTCGGTCCACTCTGTTTCCTGAGATTTAGGGTCAACGCAGCCGTCTACCAGCAAGTTTTAGAGCACTTCATGCTTCCTGCTGCTGACCTGCTCTATGGAGATGGAGATTTCAAGTTCCAACAGGACTTGGCGCCTGCACACAGCGCAAAATCTACCCGTGCCTGGTTTACGGACCATGGTATTTCTGTTCTAAATTGGCCCGCCAACTCCCCTGACCTTAGCCTCATAGAAAATCTGTGGGGTATTGTGAAAAGGAAGATGCAGAATGCCAGACCCAAAAACGCAGAAGAGTTGAAGGCCACTATCAGAGCAACCTGGGCTCTCATAACACCTGAGCAGTGCCAGAAACTCATGGACTCCATGCCACGCCGCATTAACGCAGTAATTGAGGCAAAAGGAGCTCCAACCAAGTATTGAGTATTGTACATGCTCATATTTTTCATTTTCATACTTTTCAGTTGGCCAACATTTCTAAAAATCCCTTTTTTGTATTAGCCTTAAGTAATATTCTAATTTTGTGACACACGGAATTTTGGATTTTCATTTGTTGCCACTTCAAATCATCAAAATTAAATGAAATAAACATTTGAATGCATCAGTCTGTGTGCAATGAATAAATATAATGTACAAGTTACACCTTTTGAATGCAATTACTGAAATAAATCAAGTTTTTCAAAATATTCTAATTTACTGGCTTTTACCTGTACCTGCATAATTGCAAAACTGCCAGTGTGACCCAGTTCTCTTGTGCAAATATGATGATGGCTCACACTTCTTATCGTCACAACAGCAGTAACAGAAGACTTGTTCTCTCTCAATCCAGGACACAACATGTTATCATCCTGCCATTGCCAAATAATCAAAGGCATAGTGGGTCATGTTAATGTCAAATAAGTTCTTCAATTCTGAAATGATGAACTTGCAGTGTAAATAAAAGTAATAGAAGAAAGACTTCATTGGATACAAATTAAATCAGACTTACTTTCAAGTATGGAAGCTCCATCCTCAGAAAGGTCTTACCTTAGAGGAATACTACATGAATCTTTTTTTCTACTCAAGTACACTTTGTGTTCAAGTCTACCGACTCCGCCTTGCTTGGTGACGTCAGCAAGCCCCGCCCACCAACATGGAGCGCGGACTTGTGGTTTAGGAAGCATTCAGGGTTCCTTGTTCCACTTTGGTGTCGGAACACACACACACACACACACACAGAAACACAGTTTCCGCCGCTTACTTTCGTTGTATTCCAGATGAAACAAACAGAGGACATGTTAGACAATTTACGTGCTTAAGAATAAGCTTATGAGTTTGCTACTTTGGCGTCTTGCGACACCGTGTGGATCACATGGGTATTTCACTGATAGGAAAAGTAATAGTTGTATAATGTTTCTAAGATTTAGTGGTTTCCCAGCAGTCCTTGAACGCACCCTCCTGAGCTCCAGGAGTGGGCAATATTGCAAATTTAGGTATCGGTCCAATACTGCCTAAACTGAAAATGATACCGAAATTTTCGCCTCCAAAAATATCTTATTAGATTTTTTTTTTTTTACCAAACAAACACAAATACCGACATTTTTAATTTTAATTAAATGATTTGATGATTTTGCCTTTCAGTTTTGGATCATGATTAGAATAAAAAAATAAAACACTATAGACAAAAGTTTTAGACAAACAAAGACACACTTTTTAAAAAGAAAAACAAGTATTTAATTTAACAACATGCAAACATAATAAGTATAATATAATTATTCTTGCTTATTACTTAATTGTTTAAGCAAAATGATTGCTCAAAAATAATAGTGAATCAATGTTCTTATGAATTATTGACCCATTCGAGGCCTCAATTACTTCACATCAAATATTCCACTTTGAAATATAAAATATAACATTTTGTGTGTTTGCCATATAAAAAAAACGTTTTCTTTGGGGGAAAAGGGCATAAAACAATACATTTTTAACACTCTGAGTGGGGCCCTTTTAGATCCCCAAGAATTTTATTGGGATTTTTTTTTTTTTTTTTTTACGAACTGCCATTGCTCAAAAAATAATTATGATTTAAAATCAATGTTTTTATGAATTATATTTAAGGCTTTAATTACTTCACATCAAACATTTTATATGCATTGACATTTTGGGGTGCGGGGGGAGCTATTACATTTTTTTTATTTTCATTAAAAGACAGGGTTTCTTTGACAAAATAATATATATGTGTATATATATATATATATATATATATATATATATATATATATATATATATATATACATACACACATATGTGTGTATATATATATATATATATATATATATATATATATATATTTATGTGTGTGTATAAATATATACACATATGTGTGTATATATTTATATATATGTGTATATATATATATACATATGTGTATATATATATATATATATAAACATTTATTTCAGATATATACATACATATATATCCATACATATGTATATATATATATATACTGTACATATACACATATATCCATATATACACACACACACACACACACACACACACACACACACACACACACACACACACACATATACATATATACAGGTAAAAGCCAGTAAATTAGAATATTTTGAAAAACTTGATTTATTTCAGTAATTGCATTCAAAAGGTGTAACTTGTACATTATATTTATTCATTGCACACAGACTGATGCATTCAAATGTTTATTTCATTTAATTTTGATGATTTGAAGTGGCAACAAATGAAAATCCAAAATTCCGTGTGTCACAAAATTAGAATATTACTTAAGGCTAATACAAAAAAGGGATTTTTAGAAATGTTGGCCAACTGAAAAGTATGAAATGAAAAATATGAGCATGTACAATACTCAATACTTGGTTGGAGCTCCTTTTGCCTCAATTACTGCGTTAATGCGGCGTGGCATGGAGTCGATGAGTTTCTGGCACTGCTCAGGTGTTATGAGAGCCCAGGTTGCTCTGATAGTGGCCTTCAACTCTTCTGCGTTTTTGGGTCTGGCATTCTGCATCTTCCTTTTCACAACACCCCACAGATTTTCTATGGGGCTAAGGTCAGGGGAGTTGGCGGGCCAATTTAGAACAGAAATACCATGGTCCGTAAACCAGGCACGGGTAGATTTTGAGCTGTGTGCAGGCGCCAAGTCCTGTTGGAACTTGAAATCTCCATCTCCATAGAGCAGGTCAGCAGCAGGAAGCATGAAGTGCTCTAAAACTTGCTGGTAGACGGCTGCGTTGACCCTGGATCTCAGGAAACAGAGTGGACCGACACCAGCAGATGACATGGCACCACAAACCATCACCCAACCATGCAAATTTTGCATTTCCTTTGGAAATCGAGGTCCCAGAGTCTGGAGGAAGACAGGAGAGGCACAGGATCCACGTTGCCTGAAGTCTAGTGTAAAGTTTCCACCATCAGTGATGGTTTGGGGTGCCATGTCATCTGCTGGTGTCGGTCCACTCTGTTTCCTGAGATCCAGGGTCAACGCAGCCATCTACCAGCAAGTTTTAGAGCACTTCATGCTTCCTGCTGCTGACCTGCTCTATGGAGATGGAGATTTCAAGTTCCAACAGGACTTGGCGCCTGCACACAGCGCAAAATCTACCCGTGCCTGGTTTACGGACCATGGTATTTCTGTTCTAAATTGGCCCGCCAACTCCCCTGACCTTAGCCCCATAGAAAATCTGTGGGGTATTGTGAAAAGGAAGATGCAGAATGCCAGACCCAAAAACGCAGAAGAGTTGAAGGCCACTATCAGAGCAACCTGGGCTCTCATAACACCTGAGCAGTGCCAGAAACTCATCGACTCCATGCCACGCCGCATTAACGCAGTAATTGAGGCAAAAGGAGCTCCAACCAAGTATTGAGTATTGTACATGCTCATATTTTTCATTTTCATACTTTTCAGTTGGCCAACATTTCTAAAAATCCCTTTTTTGTATTAGCCTTAAGTAATATTCTAATTTTGTGACACACGGAATTTTGGATTTTCATTTGTTGCCACTTCAAATCATCAAAATTAAACGAAATAAACATTTGAATGCATCAGTCTGTGTGCAATGAATAAATATAATGTACAAGTTACACCTTTTGAATGCAATTACTGAAATAAATCAAGTTTTTCAAAATATTCTAATTTACTGGCTTTTACCTGTACCTGCATAATTGCAAAACTGCCAGTGTGACCCAGTTCTCTTGTGCAAATATGATGATGGCTCACAACAGCAGTAACAGAAGACTTGTTCTCTCTCAATCCAGGACACAACATGTTATCATCCTGCCATTGCCAAATAATCAAAGGCATAGTGGGTCATGTTAATGTCAAATAAGTTCTTCAATTCTGAAATGATGAACTTGCAGTGTAAATAAAAGTAATAGAAGAAAGACTTCATTGGATAAAAATGAAATCAGACTTACTTTCAAGTATGGAAGCTCCATCCTCAGAAAGGTCTTACCTTAGAGGAATACTACATGAATCTTTTTTTCTACTCAAGTACACTTTGTGTTCAAGTCTACCGACTCCGCCTTGCTTGGTGACGTCAGCAAGCCCCGCCCACCAACATGGAGCGCGGACTTGTGGTTTAGGAAGTATCCAGGGTTCCTTGTTCCACTTTGGTGTCGGAACACACACACACACACACACACAGTTTCCGCTGCTTACTTTCGTTGTATTCCAGATGAAACAAACAGAGGACATGTTAGACAATTTACGTGCTTAAGAACAAGCTTATGAGTTTGCTACTTTGGCGTCTTGCGACACCGTGTGGATCACATGGGTATTTCACTGATAGGAAAAGTAATAGTTGTATAATGTATCACTCAT
Organism: Nerophis lumbriciformis; assembly: GCF_033978685.3. Taxonomy (NCBI): domain Eukaryota; kingdom Metazoa; phylum Chordata; class Actinopteri; order Syngnathiformes; family Syngnathidae; genus Nerophis; species Nerophis lumbriciformis. The sequence continues at coordinate 3,294,177 of NC_084572.2, read as the reverse complement.
TTGTTGTTCTTATTCAAATTCTGATCGTGTGCATGGATGCAAAGAGGCGTCTAAGATTTAGTGGTTTCCCAGCAGTCCTTGAACGCACCCTCCTGAGCTCCAGGAGTGGGCAATATTGCAAATGTAGGTATCGGTCCAATACTGCCTAAACTGAAAATGATACCGAAATTTTCGCCTCCAAAAATATCTTATTAGATTTTTATTTTTTTTACCAAACAAACACAAATACCGACATTTTTAATTTTAATTAAATTATTTGATGATTTTGCCTTTCAGTTTTGGATCATGATTAGAATAAAAAATAAAACACTATAGACAAAAGTTTTAGGCAAACAAAGACACACTTTTTAAAAAGAAAAACAAGTATTTAATTTAACAACATGCAAACATAATAAGTATAATATAATTATACTTTCTTATTACTTAATTGTTTAAGCAAAATGATTGCTCAAAAATAATAGTGAATCAATGTTCTTATGAATTATTGACCCATTCGAGGCCTCAATTACTTCACATCAAATATTCCACTTTGAAATATAAAATATAACATTTTGTGTGTTTGCCATATAGAAAAAAACGTTTTCTTTGGGGGAAAAGGGCATAAAACAATACATTTTTAACACTGAGTGGGGCCCTTTTAGATCCCCAAGAATTTTATTGGGATTTTTTTTTAAAATTTTTACGAACTGCCATTGCTCAAAAAATAATTATGATTTAAAATCAATGTTTTTATGAATTATATTTAAGGCTTCAATTACTTCACATCAAACATTTTATATGCATTGACATTTTGGGGGGGGGGGGGGGGCTATTACATTTTTTTAAATTATTTTTTTCATTAAAAGACAGGGTTTCTTTGACAAAAAAAAATATATGTGTGTGTGTATATATATATATATATATATATATATATATATATATATATATATATATATATATATATATATATATATATATATATATATATATATACATACACACATATGTGTGTATATATATATATATTTATGTGTGTGTATAAATATATACACATATGTGTGTATATATTTATATATATGTGTGTGTATATATGTATACATATGTGTATATATATATATATATAAACATTTATTTCAGATATATACATACATATATATCCATACATATGTGTATATATATATATATATATATATATATATATATATATATATATATATATATATATATATATACTGTACATATACACATATATCCATATATATACACATGTACACACACACACATATATACACACACACACATATATATACACACACACACACACACACACACACACACACACACACACACACACACACACACACACACACACACACACACACACATATATATATCGCGATTCCTATTCACCCTGATTCTGAATTGAGTCATAATTTTCTATATTTTTATAAGAATCAACATTTAAAAATATGTTTTAAGGCCATCTCCAAGCAACCATAAGTTTTTCTAACCTGTACCCTGTTTTGAAAAAGTTTCATTGTAACATTACGAAAATCGGTTCGATATTATCGGCCGATATTTATAAAATGTAATATCGGAAATTATCGGTATCGTTTTTTTGTTATCGGTATAGGTTTTTTTTATTTTTTAATCAACATAAAAAACACAAGATACATTTACAATTAGTGCACCAACCCAAAAAAACCTCCCTCTCATTCACACGTTGAAACTTTTATTAGTAGATTGCACAGTGAAGTACATATTGACCACTAAATAGTAACACCCGAATAAGTTTTTCAACTTGTTTAAGTCGAGGTCCACGTAAATCAATTCATGGTACAAATATATACTATCAGCATAATATAGTCATCACACAAGATAATCATCAGAGTATTTACATTGAATTATTTACATTATGTACAATATTTACAATCCGGGGGGTGGGATGAGGAGGGTTTAGTTGATATCAGCACTTCAGTCATCAGCAATTGCATCATCAGAGAAATGGGCATTGAAACCGTGTAGGTCTCTCTTGGTAGGATATGTACAGAGAGCAGAGAACATATATCGAGTTCAGAAAGCATAAGAACAAGTACATACATTAGAAATACATTTGATTATTTACATTTGGTTATTTACAATCCGGGGAGGTGGGATGTGGAAGGGGGAGGGTATGTTAGTCAAGGGTTGAGGTTGACTGGAGGCGTTGTTTCTTTCTGTTATTAATATTGTGGTTCCTACATTATATATCAATATATATCAATACAGTCTGCAAGGGATACAGTCCGTAAGCACACATGATTGGTCCACTAATAGTACTAACCTTTAACAGTTAATTTTACTCATTTTCATTCATTATAGTTCTGGGTGTCCGCCTTGAAATGACACCTCACAATTTTGAATGATACAAAATTAACATTTTCATAATTGAGGGAGACATCCTGCATTGTTCAAAAAACAAGCTGAAGTCTGGTGAATCAACTTAATGAGATTAATCAATGCTATGGTGATAGCGCTGCTGCCATTTTATAGAATTTTATTCCATGGAACAATCTATAGAACTTTCAGCAGATAAAGGATAATGTCTATAGAATTTCTGTTAGACATTCTATAGAATGCCCAGTTCTATAGAACAATCTATAGAACTTTCAGCAGATAAAGGATAATGTCTATAGAATTTCTGTTAGACATTCTATAGAATGCCCAGTTCTATAGAACAATCTATAGACCTTTCAGCAGATAAAGGATAATGTCTATAGAATTTCTGTTAGACATTCTATAGAATGCCCAGTTCTATAGAACAATCTATAGACCTTTCAGCAGATAAAGGATAATGTCTATAGAATTTCTGTTAGACATTCTATAGAATGCCCAGTTCTATAGAACAATCTATAGACCTTTCAGCAGATAAAGTAATGTCTATAGAATTTCTGTTAGACATTCTATAGAATTCCCAGTTCTATAGAACAATCTATAGACCTTTCAGCAGATAAAGGATAATGTCTATAGAATTTCTGTTAGACATTCTATAGAATTCCCAGCTCTATAGAACAATCTATAGACCTTTCAGCAGATAAAGTAATGTCTATAGAATTTCTGTTAGACATTCTATAGAATGCCCAGTTCTATAGAACAATCTATAGACCTTTCAGCAGATAAAGTAATGTCTATAGAATTTCTGTTAGACATTCTATAGAATTCCCAGTTCTATAGAACAATCTATAGACCTTTCAGCAGATAAAGGATAATGTCTATAGAATTTCTGTTAGACATTCTATAGAATTCCCAGTTCTATAGAACAATCTATGGACTTTTCATCAGATAATGTAATGTCTATAGAATTTCTATAGGATATTCTATAGAATTCCCAGCTCTATAGAACAGTGAAAAGACCTTCCAGCACATGAAGCTGATGTCTATAGAATTTCTATAGAATTTTGAATACATATTCTATAGAATCTTCAGTTCTAAAGAAATTCCGACGAAATTCTATAGCGTTCTATATATTTCTATAGAGATTCTATAGAACATTTTTTGGAGGGTTACTAGTTTCTATGTAACTGTTTTTATATTGTTTTACTTTCTTTTTTATTCAAGATTTTTTTTTAAAATTTATTTATCTTATTTTATTAATTTTTAAAACAATGATCTTATCTTCACCATACCTGTTGTTTTACTTTCTTTCTTATTCAAGATTTTTTTTTAAATGTTTTTATCTTATTTTATTTTATTATTATTTTTAGATAAGAAAAATGTTTTTATTTTATTTATCTTATTGTATTATTTAAAAAAAAAGAAAAAGGACCTTATCTTCACCATACCTGGTTGTCCAAATTAGGCATAATAATGTGTTAATTCCACGACTGTATGTATCGGTATTGGTTGATATCAGTATCGGTAATTAAAGAGTTGGACAATATCGGAATATCAGATATCCGCAAAAAGCCATTATCGGACATCCCTAGTTTTTTTTTTATTATCAGTATTGTTTTTTATTTTATTTTTATTTTTAATTAAATCAACATAAAAAAACACAAGATACACTTACAATTAGTGCACCAACCCAAAAAACCTCCCTCCCCCATTTACACTCATTCACACAAAAGGGTTGTTTCTTTCTGTTATTAATATTCTGGTAGGTTCCTACATTATATATCAATATATATCAATACAGTCTGCAAGGGATACAGTCCGTAAGCACACATGATTGTGCGTGCTGCTGCTCCACTAATAGTACTAACCTTTAACACTTCATTTTACTCATTTTCATTATTTACTAGTTTCTATGTAACTGTTTTTATATTGTTTTACTTTCTTTTTTATTCAAGATTTTTTTTTAAATTTATTTATCTTATTTTATTAATTTTTAAAACAATGATCTTATCTTCACCATACCTGTTGTTTTACTTTCTTTCTTATTCAAGATTTTTTTTTAAATGTTTTTATCTTATTTTATTTTATTATTATTTTTAAATAAGAAAATGTTTTTATTTTATTTATCTTATTGTATTATTATTATTTTTTTTTAAAAAGGACCTTATCTTCACCATACCTGGTTGTCCAAATTAGGCATAATAATGTGTTAATTCCACGACTGTATGTATCGGTATTGGTTGATATCAGTATCGGTAATTAAAGAGTTGGACAATATCGGAATATCAGATATCGGCAAAAAGCCATTATCGGACATCCCTAGTTTTTTTTTTATTATCAGTATTGTTTTTTATTTTTATTTTATTTTTAATTAAATCAACATAAAACACACAAGATACACGTGCAATTAGTGCACCAACCAAAAAAAACCTCCCTCCCCCATTTACACTCATTCACACAAAAGGGTTGTTTCTTTCTGTTATTAATATTGTGGTAGGTTCCTACATTATATATCAATATATATCAATACAGTCTGCAAGGGATACAGTCCGTAAGCACACATGATTGTGCGTGCTGCTGCTCCACTAATAGTACTAACCTTTAACCAGGGCCGGCCCGTGGCATAGGCCGTATAGGCAAATGCTAAGGGCGCCGTCCATCAGGGGGCGCCACGCCAGTTCCACAAATGTTGGAGAAAAATAAAAAAATAAAAAAATAAAAGTTGGTACTATTATTTCTAAATACAAAAAATAATCCCACGTTAATTAAAATGCAAAGTAAAGCCTATTTAATAGAAATATTATTTGTTACAACATTACGCCCCCCCCCCCTTCCCGTATCATGACTCTTTTTGGACGTCACCACATCAAAAAATCAACACAAGATGTCAAAACGGCCAAAACTGTCAGGTGCCCAGGGAAGAAAAAAGAGAAAAGAAGAGGAGGAGAAACGAGAAAAGACAGAGGTAGCAGGTAGGTAACGTTAGCCTATATGAAATTATTTGTCTGTTACAGAATGTGATAGTAACCTGGCTTTTTAGCATTAAGCTAATGTTACATGATTCGGCAATTGCTAATCAATAAATAGCTAGTTCTGTTTTAACGTCGGGTTAATATTGTGGAGGGGGCTAAATTGTTATGGAAAATAATAATGTAACGTTAGGTAATTACAGTACTCCCACCTTACATTCCTCAGGGACATTTGTATTAGATCTTTTAAGCAGGTGTTTTTTGTTTACATTGTTATTGCCTTCTGGTTAGCTAATGTTTGCCCTGCAGGTAATAGTCACTTTTCCACCCCTTTATATAGTAGGTATAGTTGTAAGAAAAGAAAAAAAAAGTAAAAGACAAAGCTATTCGGTTTCTTGTGAGTATATACACTTCACTGCCGATGTGGGGGGGCGCCACCTAAAATCTTGCCTAGGGCGCCAGATTGGTTAGGGCCGGGCCTGCCTTTAACACTTAATTTTACTCATTTTCATTCATTACTAGTTTCTATGTAACTGTTTTTGTATTGTTTTACTTTATTTTTTATTCAAGAAAATGCTTTTAATTTATTTATCTTATTTTATTTTATTATTTTTTTGAAAAAAGGACCTTATCTTCACCATACCTGGTTGTCCAAATTAGGCATAATAATGTGTTAATTCCACGACTGTATATATCGGTATCGGTTGATATCGGTATCGGTTTATATCGGTATCAGTAATTAAAGAGTTGGACAATATCGGAATATCGCATATCGGCAAAAAGTCATTATCGGACATCTCTACTTTAAAATGTAATATCAGAAATTATCGGTATCGTTTTTTTAAATTATCGGAATCGTTTTATTTTATTTTTATTTTTTTATTTTTTATTAAATCAACATAAAAAACACAAGATACACGTGCAATTAGTGCACCAACCAAAAAAAAACCTCCCTCCCCCATTTACACTCATTCACACAAAAGGGTTGTTTCTTTCTGTTATTAATATTCTGGTAGGTTCCTACATTATATATCAATATATATCAATACAGTCTGCAAGGGATACAGTCCGTAAGCACACATGATTGTGTGTGCTGCTGCTCCACTAATAGTACTAACCTTTAACCAGGGCCGGCCCGTGGCATAGGCCGTATAGGCAAATGCTAAGGGCGCCGTCCATCAGGGGGCGCCACGCCAGTTCCACAAATGTTGGAGAAAAAAAAAAAAAAAAAAAAAAAAAAAGTTGGTACTATTATTTCTAAATACAAAAAATAATCCCACGTTAATTAAAATGCAAAGTAAAGCCTATTTAATAGAAATATTATTTGTTACAACATTACGCCCCCCCCCTTCCCGTATCATGACTCTTTTTGGACGTCACCACATCAAAAAATCAACACAAGATGTCAAAACGGCCAAAACTGTCAGGTGCCCAGGGAAGAAAAAAGAGAAAAGAAGAGGAGGAGAAACGAGAAAAAGACAGAGGTAGCAGGTAGGTAACGTTAGCCTACATGAAATTATTTGTCTGTTACAGAATGTGATAGTAACCTGGCTTTTTAGCATTAAGCTAATGTTACATGATTCGGCAATTGCTAATCAATAAATAGCTAGTTCTGTTTTAACGTCGGGTTAATATTGTGGAGGGGGCTAAATTGTTATGGAAAATAATAATGTAACGTTAGGTAATTACAGTACTCCCACCTTACATTCCTCAGGGACATTTGTATTAGATCTTTTAAGCAGGTGTTTTTTGTTTACATTGTTATTGCCTTCTGGTTAGCTAATGTTTGCCCTGCAGGTAATAGTCACTTTTCCACCCCTTTATATATTAGGTATAGTTGTAAGTAAAAAAAAAAAAGTAAAAGACAAAGCTATTCGGTTTCTTGTGAGTATATACACTTCACTGCCGATGTGGGGGGGCGCCACCTAAAATCTTGCCTAGGGCGCCAGATTGGTTAGGGCCGGGCCTGCCTTTAACACTTCATTTTACTCATTTTCATTCATTACTAGTTTCTATGTAACTGTTTTTATATTGTTTTACTTTATTTTTTATTCAAGAAAATGCTTTTAATTTATTTATCTTATTTTATTTTATTATTTTTTTGAAAAAAGGACCTTATCTTCACCATACCTGGTTGTCCAAATTAGGCATAATAATGTGTTAATTCCACCACTGTATATATTGGTATCGGTTGATATCGGTATCGGTTTATATCGGTATCAGTAATTAAAGAGTTGGACAATATCGGAATATCGCATATCGGCAAAAAGTCATTATCGGACATCTCTACTTTAAAATGTAATATCAGAAATTATCGGTATCGTTTTTTTAAATTATCGGAATCGTTTTATTTTATTTTTATTTTTTTATTTTTTATTAAATCAACATAAAAAACACAAGATACACTTACAATTAGTGCACCAACCAAAAAAACCCCTCCCTCCCCCATTTACACTCATTCACTCAAAAGGGTTGTTTCTTTCTGTTATTAATATTGTGGTAGGTTCCTACATTATATATCAATATATATCAATACAGTCTGCAAGGGATACAGTCCGTAAGCACACATGATTGTGCGTGCTGCTGCTCCACTAATAGTACTAACCTTTAACACTTAATTTGACTCATTTTCATTATTTACTAGTTTCTATGTAACTGTTTTTATATTGTTTTACTTTCTTTTTTATTCAAGATTTTTTTTTAAATTTATTTATCTTATTTTATCCATCCATCCATCCATTTTCTACCGCTTATTCCCTTTGGGGTCGCGGGGGGCGCTGGAGCCTATCTCAGCTACAATCGGGCGGAAGGCGGGGTACACCCTGGACAAGTCGCCACCTCATCATTATTTATTTTATTATTTAGTATCAATTCCCACCTCCGGAAGAACTTTGAACATGTCACGAGGGAGGAGCTGGACATTGAGTCCGAATGGACCATGTTCCGTACCTCTATTGTCGAGGCGGCTGATTGGAGCTGTGGCCGCAAGGTAGTTGGTGCCTGTCGTGGCGGTAATCCTAGAACCCGTTGGTGGACACCGGCGGTGAGGGATGCCGTCAAGCTGAAAAAGGAGTCCTATCGGGTTCTTTTGGCTCATGGGACTCCTGAGGCAGCGGACAGGTACCGACAGGCCAAGCGGTGTGCGGCTTCAGCGGTCGCGGAGGCAAAAACTCGGACATGGTTAGAGTTCGGGGAAGCCATGGAAAACGACTTCCAGACGGCTTCGAAGCGATTCTGGACCACCATCCGCCGCCTCAGGAAGGGGAAGCAGTGCACTATCAACACAGTGTATGGTGCGGATGGTGTTCTGCTGACCTCGACTGCGGAAGTTGTGGATCGGTGGAGGGAATACTTCGAAGACCTCCTCAATCCCACCAACACGTCTTCCTATGAGGAAGCAGTGCCAGGGGAGTCTGTGGTGGGCTCTCCTATTTCTGGGGCTGAGGTTGCTGAGGTAGTTAAAAAGCTCCTCGGTGGCAAGGCCCCGGGGGTGGATGAGATCCGCCCGGAGTTCCTTAAGGCTCTGGATGCTGTGGGGCTGTCTTGGTTGACAAGACTCTGCAGCATCGCGTGGACATCGGGGGCGGTACCTCTGGATTGGCAGACCGGGGTGGTGGTTCCTCTCTTTAAGAAGGGGAACCGGAGGGTGTGTTCCAACTATCGTGGGATCACACTCCTCAGCCTTCCCGGTAAGGTCTATTCAGGTGTACTGGAGAGGAGGCTACGCCGGATAGTCGAACCTCGGATTCAGGAGGAACAGTGTGGTTTTCGTCCTGGTCGTGGAACTGTGGACCAGCTCTATACTCTCGGCAGGGTCCTTGAGGGTGCATGGGAGTTTGCCCAACCAGTCTACATGTGCTTTGTGGACTTGGAGAAGGCATTCGACCGTGTCCCTCGGGAAGTCCTGTGGGGAGTGCTCAGAGAGTATGGGGTTTCGGACTGTCTGATTGTGGCGGTCCGCTCCCTGTATGATCAGTGTCAGAGCTTGGTCCGCATTGCCGGCAGTAAGTCGGACACGTTTCCGGTGAGGGTTGGACTCCGCCAAGGCTGCCCTTTGTCACCCATTCTGTTCATAACTTTTATGGACAGAATTTCTAGGCGCAGTCAAGGCGTTGAGGGGATCCGGTTTGGTGGCTGCAGGATTAGGTCTCTGCTTTTTGCAGATGATTTGGTCCTGATGGCTTCATCTGGCCAGGATCTTCAGCTCTCACTGGATCGGTTCGCAGCCGAGTGTGAAGCGACTGGGATGAGAATCAGCACCTCCAAGTCCGAGTCCATGGTTCTCGCCCGGAAGAGGGTGGAGTGCCATCTCCGGGTTGGGGAGGAGATCTTGCCCCAAGTGGAGGAGTTCAAGTACCTCGGAGTCTTGTTCACGAGTGAGGGAAGAGTGGATCGTGAGATCGACAGGCGGATCGGTGCGGCGTCTTCAGTAATGCGGACGCTGTATCGATCCGTTGTGGTGAAGAAGGAGCTGAGCCGGAAGGCAAAGCTCTCAATTTACCGGTCGATCTACGTTCCCATCCTCACCTATGGTCATGAGCTTTGGGTTATGACCGAAAGGACAAGATCACGGGTACAAGCGGCCGAAATGAGTTTCCTCCGCCGGGTGGCGGGGCTCTCCCTTAGAGATAGGGTGAGAAGCTCTGCCATCCGGGGGGAGCTCAAAGTAAAGCCGCTGCTCCTCCACATGGAGAGGAGCCAGATGAGGTGGTTCGGGCATCTGGTCAGGATGACACCCGAGCGCCTCCCTAAGGAGGTTTTTTAGGGCATGTACGTCCGACCGGTAGGAGGCCACGAGGAAGACCCAGGACACGTTGGGAAGACTATGTCTCCCGGCTGGCCTGGGAACGCCTCGGGATCCCCCGGGAGGAGCTGGACGAAGTGGCTGGGGAGAGGGAAGTCTGGGCTTCCCTGCTTAGGCTGCTGCCCCCGCGACCCGACCTCGGCTAAGCGGAAGAAGATGGATGGATGGATGGATTTTATTAATTCTTAAAACAATGATCTTATCTTCACCATACCTGTTGTTTCACTTTCTTTCTTATTCAAGATTTTTTTTTAAATGTTTTTATCTTATTTTATTTTATTATTATTTTTAAATAAGAAAATGTTTTTATTTAATTTATCTTATTGTATTTTTTCTTTTAAAAAAAAAGGACCTTATCTCCACCATACCTGGTTGTCCAAATTAGGCTTAATAATGTGTTAATTCCGCGACTGTATATATCGGTATCGGTAATTAAGAGTTGGACAATATTGGAATATCGGATATCGGCAAAACGCCATTATCGGACATCCCTAGTTGTGGACATAAACACAGAAGGGGAGCTGAAAAATATCGAGTTTATACTGATACTACCCTTGGTATCGACAGTGTCGACGTTTGAACCGCTCCGACCCTGCTCCAGGCTGCGTCAATAACCCCTCCGCCGGTGCTGGATCCTCTTTGTCGGCTTCCTATCCGGGACCGTAGCCCGGTTTCTGTCCACGCACCGGTCCGGGTGAGTCCAGCACGAACTTGGCCAGAACTGAATTACATCAGCATGTAGAAATAGGCTCGATGCGCCCATTATCGGACGTCGGAACGTCTTTTTTTTCCTTTTTTTTTTTCAGCTTGACAGCTTTTCCTGCATGTTTTGCATACAAGTAAGTCATTTTTTGTCCATATTGTTTCCACAGTACGACGGTGCAGTCATGAAATCGTCCTGTTTTGGTCGTATAAATGACAGCAGGGTAGCCCTCACCCTGAAGCGATTAACGGATATAATGCTAAGTGACTGGTTGACAGATGTTGTAGTTGTGTGTGTTTTTTTTTACATAGTTGTAACACCAAATTGACACCAGGAAAAGTCTCTATAATTATCCCAGTGTGGCGTTAATGGCCGTCGACTGAATGCTAATAAATAAGCGGTGTGTCTTGTGTTAGCGGCTGTTAGCATGTGCTCGTTAGCCACCTAACAAACATTAGCATGCTAGCCGACGCCGTTACCTTGTTTACGTTAGCCGTTATTTAGCTTGTTAGCTCGGGGGTTAGCTACAGGCCTCCAATTTTAACTTTTTTGAGGTCATGGCAAGTGTTGCCTTAAAGGAGGGCTCATATTTTAGGGCACCAAGGCAAGTTCGAAGGGCACTAAGGCAAACATTATCTTCTTTCCAGGCAGGAGCTCTAAAGCATGCATGCATACATGTACAGTTTTTTAAAATTCATTATTAATATAAACGTGTCAGCTTATTGTCATTTATCTCCTAATTTTACCTTTTTAATAGAGGAAAGTCAGTGTTTCCCACATCCATCCATCCATCCATCCATCTTCTTCCGCTTATCCGAGGTCGGGTCGCGGGGGCAGCAGCCTAAGCAGGGAAGCCCAGACTTCCCTCTCCCCAGCCACTTCGTCCAGCTCCTCCCGGGGGATCCCGAGGCGTTCCCAGGCCAGCCGGGAGACATAGTCTTCCCAACGTGTCCTGGGTCTTCCTCGTGGCCTCCTACCGGTCGGACATGCCCTAAACACCTCCTTAGGGAGGCGCTCGGGTGGCATCCTGACCAGATGCCCGAACCACCTCATCTGGTTCCTCTCGATGTGGAGGAGCAGCGGCTTTACTTTGAGCTCCCCCCGGATGACAGAGCTTCTCACCCTATCTCTAAGGGAGAGCCCCGCCACCCGGCGGAGGAAACTCATTTCGGCCGCTTGTACCCGTGATCTTGTCCTTTCGGTCATAACCCAAAGCTCATGACCATAGGTGAGGATGGGAACGTAGATCGACCGGTAAATTGAGAGCTTTGCCTTCCGGCTCAGCTCCTTCTTCACCACAACGGATCGATACAGCGTCCGCATTACTGAAGACGCCGCACCGATCCGCCTGTCGATCTCACGATCCACTCTTCCCTCACTCGTGAACAAGACTCCGAGGTACTTGAACTCCTCCACTTGGGGCAAGATCTCCTCCCCAACCCGGAGATGGCACTCCACCCTTTTCCGGGCGAGAACCATGGACTCGGACTTGGAGGTGCTGATTCTCATCCCAGTCGCTTCACACTCAGCTGCGAACCGATCCAGTGAGAGCTGAAGATCCTGGCCAGATGAAGCCATCAGGACCACATCATCTGCAAAAAGCAGAGACCTAATCCTGCAGCCACCAAACCAGATCCCCTCAACGCCTTGACTGCGCCTAGAAATTCTGTCCATAAAAGTTATGAACAGAATCGGTGACAAAGGGCAGCACAGTTTTTTTAAATTCATTATTAATATAAACGTGTCAGCTTTTTGTCATTTATCTCCTAATTTTACCTTTTTAATAGAGGAAAGTCCGTGTTTCCCACAGGACAGGCATCTATTTGTGGTGGTGTGGTCGGGGGGCGGGGGGGCGACCAAGAAGAACGCGGAGTTGGAATATAAGTACAACACTTTATGTACATATTTAGCTCATTAAAATTACCGACAGGAAGGCGAGGAACACTTTATTTCAACATACTCTGGCGCCGTACCCGTCGTCAAAACTCCAAAGACCGACTGCACAGTTGCGCTAACAAAATAAGAGTCTCAGAAAGCTGGCGTGCACAAGCTAGCAAGCTACGGAGTTTGCCGACAATGTATTTCTTGTAAAGGCGTACAGAAGCTGGACAAATAAGATGCCAAAAACCAACCACTTTCATGTGGTATTGGACAGAAAGGAGGACTTTTTTTCTCCTCCATTCGAAAATGCGGACGTTATCAGCACCACTGTCTGATTCCAATCAATGCAAGTCATCAGAATCAGGTAATACACCAACTTATATTCTTGTCTTCATGAAAGAAAGGAATCTATATGTGTTAAACATGCTTGTATTATCTTTAAACACCTTTAACTTGTTAACAATATTAACTATATGTGTTAAACATGCTTGTGTTGTCATTAAACACCTTTAACTTGTTAACAATATTAACTATATGTATCAAACATACTTGTATTATCATTAAACACCTTTAATTTATTAACAATATGTGTTAAACATGCTTGTATTATCTTTAAACACCTTTAACTTGTTAACAATATTAACTATATGTATCAAACATACTTGTATTATCATTAAACACCTTTAATTTATTAACAATATTAACTATATGTGTTAAACATGCTTGCGTTATCATTAAACACCTTTAACTTGTTAACAAAAACATATATTTCATAAATAAGTAAATATAAATTATATATATGAATGAGGTAGATCCCCACGACTTGATCAATTAAAAAGTGTGAGCACCCCTAAGTTACACCCATCTGAACAGGTCAGCCACCTGTTTAAAGCCTGATCACAGTTGAAATCTTGAAATGAAGGGCCTTTAATGGCCAAAACATTAACCTGGACAACATTTTAACAGCTGGTTGGCTCAGATTTTATTCTTTTCATTGCATTCACATGCTGCAGTGGACAGTGGACAATTTAGCTTCATTATTAATGCAGTATCTGAAGCACCGTCTCCACGTGTGTTTATTGACAACAGTGTTATAACCTGGACATGTTAGCTCGTCGGTATTGTAACACGTGACGTGACAACACCGGCGGTGTTAATGAAGCAGCGTCCGGCTGCTCACCGTCAGTGAAACGCTCGGTGAAATCGCGGATTAACGTTAAATATATGACGAGCCGCGAGCGATGCAGCTATAACTTATCTACCTACAACCTATATTACCCTCGTATTTTGATCCGGTCGGTCCGTTCTTTTACTCCGCCGTCTTCTTCTTCTTCTTCTTCTTCTTCTTCTTCTTCTGGCCCACCAGGTGAATTAAGTGCTATTGGCGGAGTTACAATGCATAGTAGGCTACCGCCACCTACTAAACCGGAGTTGTAACTACAAGGTACATTCACAGACAGAGTCCCATTGCTTTTATGAGCGGTCGAGCGAGTCAAAAGCCAAAAAATCCATTTGTGGCGGACGTAATTCTTTCGTGGCGGGCCGCCACAAATAAATGAATGTGTGGGAAACACTGGAAGTATTCTTTTAATTTATTAATTTTTTAAAGGCCTACTGAAATGCGATTTTCTTATTTAAACGGGGATAGCAGGTCCATTCTATATGTGTCATACTTGATCATTTCGCGATATTGCCATATTTTTGCTGAAAGGATTTAGTAGAGAACATCTACGATAAAGTTCGCAACTTTTGATCACTGATAAAAAAAGCCTTGCCTGTACCGGAAGTAGCAGACGACAGAGGTGGGTAGAGTAGCCAGAAATTGTACTCAAGTAAGAGTACTGTTACTTTAGAGATTAATTACTCAAGTAAAAGTAAGGAGTAGTCACCCAAATATTTACTTGAGTAAAAGTAAAAAGTATGTTGTGAAAAAACTACTCAAGTACTGAGTAACTGATGAGTAACATACACACACATATCAAATATATATATATATATATATATATACACATAAATTGATATATCCAGTATATCATTTATATTTATTTAGTTTGCTGTTTTTGTTTACATGTTAAAGGTGTTTTAATGAATATACATGCATGTTTAACACATATAGATTCCTTTCTTTCATGAAGACAAGAATATAAGTTGGTGTATTACCTGATTCTGATGACTTGCATTGATTGTAATCAGACAGTAGTGCTGATAACGTCCACGTTTTCAAATGGAGGAGAAGAAAAGTTCCTCCTTTCTGTCTAATACCACATGAAAGTGGTTGGTTTTTGGCATTTTATTTGTCCAGCTTCCATATTCGTTTTCACACACTTTACAAGAAATACATTGGCGGCAAATTCCGTAGCTTGCTAGCTTGTTTGCGCTGGCTTTCGGAGACTCTTATTTTGTAAGTGCAGGCGCGATGGAGCGGCACTTTTATTGTGAAGACAGGAACTGTGCAGTCAGTCTTTAGGCTTTTGACGGGATGTACGGTTGAAATAAAAAAGTGTCTTTTTTCCTTCACACTTTTGATTGATTGATTGAAACTTGTATTAGTAGATTGCACAGTACAGTACATATTCCGTACAATTGACCACTAAATGGTAAAACCCCAATAAGTTTTTCAACTTGTTTAAGTCAGGTCATGTGACCGCCTGGCTCTGTTTGATTGGTCCAACGTCACCAGTGACTGCATTTGATTGGTGGAACGGAGTCAAACGTCACTAGTGACTGCATTTTATTGGTGGAACGGAGTGAAACGTCACCAGTAACGCAAGCACTTTGAAGGTCTGTCTGACAGACCAAAACAAACAAAGCGTGCATTAACAGATCGATAAAAATTAGTAGCGAGTAGCGAGCTGAATGTAGATAAAAGTAGCGGAGTAAAAGTAGCGTTTCTTCTCTATAAATATACTCAAGTAAAAGTAAAAGTAAGTTGCATTAAAACTACTCTTAGAAGTACAATTTATCCCAAAAGTTACTCAAGTAGATGTAACGGAGTAAATGTAGCGCGTTACTACCCACCTCTGGCAGACGATATGTGCGTGACGTCACAGGTTGTGGAGCTCCTCACATCCGCACATTGTTTACAATCGTGGCCACCAGCAGCGAGAGCGATTCGGACCGAGAAAGCGACGATTTCCCCATTAATTTGAGCGAGGATGAAAGATTTGTGGATGAGGAAAGTGAGAGTGAAGGACTAGAGGGCAGTGGGAGCGATTCAGATAGGGAAGATGCTGTGAGAGGCGGGTGGGACCTGATATTCAGCTGGGAATGACTAAAACAGTAAATAAACCCAAGACATATATATACTCTATTAGCCACAACACAACCAGGCTTATATTTAATATGCCACAAATTAATCCCGCATAACAAACACTTCCTCCCTCCCGTCCATATAACCCGCCAATACAACTCAAACACCTGCACAACACACTCAATCCCACAGCCCAAAGTACCGTTCACCTCCCCAAAGTTCATACAGCACATATATTTCCCCAAAGTTACGTACGTGACATGCACATAGCGGCACGCACGTACGGGCAAGCGATCAAATGTTTGGACCGAGGCCCCTTCCCCCGAGAGGGCCCCACCGGGAGCCGTAGCTGAGGCGATCCGCGAGAAGGGCCCGACGCACGTCCAGGGTCACCACCGCGCCCACCGCACCGACACCCCGCCTCGTCCGCCTTCGCCGCGGCCGGCGTCACGCGCAGCAGATAAGCAGCTTACCTGCCCGCCACCTCCGTGGCCGGGGGCTCGTAACAGGGGTCACTCCGCGCGCTCCGCCCGCGCAGCTTACCTGCCCGCCACCCCTGTTGCCGGGGGCGCGTAACAGGGGTCACTCCGCACGCAGTGCGCTCACGAAAGGGGTGGGGCTCACCCTGGTTGATATAGACAGCAGGACGGTGGCCATGGAAGTCGGAACCCGCTAAGGAGTGTGTAACAACCCACCTGCCGAATCAACTAGCCCTGAAAATGGATGGCGCTGGAGCGTCGGGCCCATACCCGGCCGTCGCCGGCAGCGAGACGCGCTTGGAGGTGCGCTCAGCGCGGCTCCCATATGATTGCGCACTGGTGTGCGTCTGGGCCGTGACAGCGTGGCATGCGAATGTCTGTGCTGCATTGGATCAGTCTCCTTTCTTTAACAGGCAAAAGCTTTATAACCTCACTAATGCCTTGCATCGTCTATATTAGATATATAACAACGGGCGGGTGCGGGTGGGTGCGGTTCTGATCAAATGTTACATCGGGTGGATGGCGGATGGTTGACGACTTTCTGATGCGGTTGCGGATGAAATAATTGCCTATCCGCGCATCTCTAATATATATATATATATATATATATATATATATGTATATATATAATGTATGTATGTATGTGTATTTATGTATGTATGTATGTATGGCACTCAACTTGCAAATTGTTGTTTTTCTCAGGTTTCTTTGTTTACATTATTACACTTTGCACTATTTTGTTACACTTTATTAAGCATTTCTAACACATTCCTTAGTTTTGCACCTTAATTTAAAGGTTTCCATAGGTCATAAAAATATCAATAATTATCGATATTTACCAACATGAAAAAAACTTATACTGTGATACAGTTTTCAGCCATATCGTCCAGCCCTAAATGTCATCATACATCATACTTAACTTAAGTATTCAGACTTTATTTTGTCCGCCAAAGAGATTATGTTTTCGCCAGTGTTTGTTTGTCCTCAAACAGTTATGGGTGAATTTTGATGAAATGTTGAGGAAATGTCCATAAGAAAACAATTACTCTTATCTACTACGAACACACTTCTCCCGGCCGCTTGCTTCCTTTTTTTCTCCCCTTTACGGCGTTTCACGCCACTGCCTTGCCGGTAGAGGATTATGGGGGATGTAGTTTATTTTGTCTTGGTTGACAAGACTCTGCAACATCGCGTGGACATCGGGGGCGGTACCTCTGGATTGGCAGACCGGGGTGGTGGTTCCTCTCTTTAAGAAGGGGAACCGGAGGGTGTGTTCCAACTATCGTGGGATCACACTCCTCAGCCTTCCCGGTAAGGTCTATTCAGTTGTACTGGAGAGGAGGCTACGCCGGATAGTCGAACCTCGGATTCAGGAGGAACAGTGTGGTTTTCGTCCTGGTCGTGGAACTGTGGACCAGCTCTATACTCTCGGCAGGGTCCTTGAGGGTGCATGGGAGTTTGCCCAACCAGTCTACATGTGCTTTGTGGACTTGGAGAAGGCATTCGACCGTGTCCTGTGGGGAGTGCTCAGAGAGTATGGGGTAACGGACTGTCTTATTGTGGCAGTCCGCTCCCTGTATAATCAGTGCCAGAGCTTGGTCCGCATTGCCGGCAGTAAGTCGGACACGTTTCCAGTGAGGGTTGGACTCCGCCAAGGCTGCCCTTTGTCACCCATTCTGTTCATAACCTTTATGGACAGAATTTCTAGGCGCAGTCAAGGCGTTGAGGGGATCTGGTTTGGTGGCTGCAGGATTAGGTCTCTGCTATTTGCAGATGATGTGGTCCTGATGGCTTCCTCTGGCCAAGATCTTCAGCTCTCGCTGGATCGGTTCGCAGCCGAGTGTGAAGCGACTGGGATGAGAATCAGCACCTCCAAGTCCGAGTCCATGGTTCTCTCCCGGAAAAGGGTGGAGTGCCATCTCCGGGTTGGGGAGGAGATCTTGCCCCAAGTGGAGGAGTTTAAGTACCTCGGAGTCTTGTTCACGAGTGAGGGAAGAGTGGATCTTGAGATCGACAGGCGGATCGGTGCGGCATCTTCAGTAATGCGGACGCTGTATCGATCCGTTGTGGTGGAGAAGGAGCTGAGCCGGAAGGCAAAGCTCTCGATTTACCGGTCGATCTACGTTCCCATCCTCACCTATGGTCATGAGCTTTGGGATATGACCGAAAGGACAAGATCACGGGTACAAGCGGCCGAAATGAGTTTCCTCCGCCGAGTGGCGGGGCTCTCCCTTAGAGATAGGGTGAGAAGCTCTGTCATTCGGGGGGAGCTCAAAGTAAAGCCGCTGCTCCTCCACATCGAGAGGAGCCAGATGAGGTGGTTCGGGCATGTGGTCAGGATGCCACCCGAACGCCTCCCTAGGAAGGTGTTTCGAGCACGTCCGACCAGTAGGAGGCCACGGGGAAGACCCAGGACACGCTGGGAAGACTATCTCTCCCGGCTGGCCTGGGAACGCCTCGGGATCCCCCGGGAGGAGCTGGACGAAGTGGCTGGGGAGAGGGAAGTCTGGGCTTCCCTGCTTAAGCTGCTGCCCCCGCGACCCGGCCTCGGATAAGCGGAAGAAGATAGATGGATGGATGGATAGTTTATTTTCAGACGGGCCAATGCAAAAGCACCAGACCAAAACTACACTCACCAAGATTTAGTTTGACACCGTCACACATTATTGTGAGGAATTTGAAACAGCATACCGCGGTACCTACAATACCGTCACATCCCTATTAGTGACAGATCAGTGTGTTTTTTTTTTAAACAATGCAGACTATTTGTGGTTAGTGAGAGCTGTCACGTGTGTAGTTTGCAGCGTGATTAGATTATCAATCATTTCAGCTGCGTAGAGACTTGGACAACAGGTCTTTGTTTTTCCTGCAGACAGCTGATTTAAACCCCTTCCGTGTTTTAGGACCTACAGTCATGTGATGTTGTTTTAAAGTCGTCTTCAGGTGTGTAACAGGATCTGTACTGCATCCTTCTCTGTGTCATGTTACCATGGCTGGTGTCCATGGCGACAGAGGGTCAGGTCCGTGAGGCTACAATACGGCTGAAGGTGTCGTCCACACGGTAACATCATGAACGCTACATTGTGGCCTTGGAACGGGAACACGCCTTGTTTGTTCTTAGTTAGGTACACTCCCACTTAGCACACACAGTCCAAGCTGTGCTGCAAAAAGTCTTGAGCGCGTGCAACAGTTCTGCACCTGTTCGTCAAGCTGTCTTCAGAACGCTGCAAAGTAATACGTGGGCAGAGTCACAGTGCGCGACTTTACTCAACTCTCCTCTCCGCCTGCAGACTGAAGGATGAACCACGGCAGCTGCCATGGCCTGCAGCGGTGGTCCTGCTAACCCCGAAGCTCTGGAAGGGTTCCATGAGGTCAACCTGACCTCGCCCACCACACCTGACCTGCAGGTATGTGAAAAGTCAATCCCTGACTCGCATCCAAGCCAAATTCCTTTTTCTGTTTTGCTGCAGAACCAAGCAGAGCAGCGGCCCCCCGCACTCCACAGCGCCCCGCCGTCCTCTCTGTACCGCACTCACGCCTTAGGACCGCCCCCAGCTGGCCTCCGCTCTTCCCTGCGGGCCGACCAGCTCCCCACACAGCCCGTCTACTCCACGCCGCGACATAACCACAATGGAAGGTAAGGCGCTTGACGTCATCGATGAGCATGTCAGCTATAACATATCGGACTACTCTCGTTTCCGTGGCGACGCCTCACAGCGTGCAAGGCCAGGAGGCGGAGGCGGCAGAGGGCAACTTCCTGTCTGGGGAGGATGGCGAGGAGTGCAGCGTGCTGAGCAACAGCCTTTCACGCCTCCGCAGCCCGTCGGTCATGGAGGTGCGCGAGAAAGGATACGAGCGTCTGAAGGAGGAGCTCGCCAAGGCCCAGAGGGTAAGACTTGTGCCTGTCAGTCAACCTGCGTGTGTTTGTGTGTAAATGTGTAAGTGTGTGTGTCTTTGTCATAGTTAATTTATTTGTTTTGTTGTCATCGATCATGATTTTTCTCACTGATTCTTTCATTTTCCATGTCTTTGTTGTCGTGTTATGATTTGACCATCGTTGGCTGCTTGTGTGTGTGTGTGCAAGGAGCTGCAGTTAAAGGATGAGGAGTGTGAGAGGTTGTCAAAAGTGCGAGATCAGCTCGGCCAGGAGCTGGAGGAACTCACCGCCAGCCTCTTCCAGGTCGGTGCGCTTCCTGCCGTCCCATGCACTTCCTTTTTCCTGTTTGCTCAGAGGCATCATGTCACTCTTTGACTGACTGGGGAAAGTATAATGGGATGGGCACCAAATTTGGTACTTTTATAGGGGTACACTAAATTAGGTACCGATTCGCATATAATAAAAGGGTAGCATATTTCAAAAGGTGTAACGATTAATTGATATTAAGGCTGAAACGACGCGTCGACGTCATCGGTTACGTAAATACGTCGACGCCGTTTTTGTGCGTCGGCGCGTCGCATATTTACGTCACACTACTGTCATGGCGGAGCGCAAAGCAGACGATGCGAGCGAGGGGAAAAAAGCACGCCAAAAGTCGTCAAAAGTGTGGGAGTATTTCAATAAACGGCCTAATAATGTTGTTGTATGCACACTGTGTCGAGCGGAAATGGCCTATCATAGCAGCACAACGACTATGAACGAACATTTGAAAAGAAAACCCCCGACAGCGTTCTTGCCATCAACAAGTCATTCGTCCGCGTGCGTATACGTTGTCATTATTACACAAAAACATGAATGTGTCATTTGTATCTGCATTGTAAATTCATAAACTAAAGCACCGTTTGCTCTGAGAGGCGCGTTTGGCGTGCCTGTTCAGTGTTTACAAAGACGCGCTCCTCTTTAACGCTGTGGAGAGGCGGCGGCGGCGAGCGAGCGGCGAGGCGGGGCGCGCCGGGAGCGACGCCGCAAGAGACAGGGGACGACGAGCGAGCGAGGAAGAGGAGCTGAAAAGCGAGGAAAGAAAGAGAAAAGAGTTGGAAGAGAAAAGACTGTGTAAAATTAAAAGATTGTAAACCTGGCAAAGCCGTCTGGCGTTCAGTCTGTCGGTCCTGAAAGAACCCCACGGCACAAGACGTGTCACAAACGCTAACGTTAATTAGTTGTGCAAATACCTTTTACAACATTAACAGTTACATATACTATGTACAAACCAACAATTAACTTTCACTTTAATCATACTATCATTGTTGTGTTATTAAGCAAAATAAGCAATACTTTTACTTTTGTTGAAATGTTTACACTGTACACTTTTTTGTATTGGATGTTTAGCTTTATTTTTGCACATTTTAGCAAATAAGCAATACTTTTACTTTTGTTGAAATGTTTACACTTGTTACAGAATATTTCCGTTTTGCACTTTTTTGTATTGGATGTTTATCTTTATTTTTGCACATTTTAAAGCAAAATAAGCAATACTTTTACTTTTGAAATGCTTATACTATTCCAGAATATTAAGATTTGCACTGGATGTTTACTTTTATATTTGCACATTAAAAAGCAAATAAGCTACTTTAAATTTTGTTAAATGTTAAAAGTTTTAAATGTTTACATTGTTACAGAATATTTTGTCATGTTGTTGTCAATGTTGACTGAGTGGCCATACTTTTTTTTTTGTAAATAAAAGCCATGCCTTTTGAAAAAACTGGCCTACATTTATTTTTTCCTCTTCATTTTAAATAAAAAAAATAATCGGTAAAAGGAAAAATAATCTATAGATTAATCGAAAAAAATAATCTATAGATTAACCGATTAATCGAAAAAATAATCTATAGATTAATCGATAGAAAAATAATCGTTAGCTGCAGCCCTAATTGATATATCGATTTATATTCCTCAGATTCAACTACATCAGGCCTGTCAGACTCGTTTTCATTGAGCGCCACATCGCAGTTATGGTTGCCCTCAGAGGGCCGCTTTTAACAGTGAATAATATACAGTATGAATATAAATGTGTACAAACCCCATTTCCATATGAGTTGGGAAATTGTGTTAGATGTAAATATAAACGGAATACAATGATTTGCAAATTATTTTCAACCCATATTCAGTTGAATGCACTACAAAGACAAAATATTTGATGTTCAAACTCATAAACTTTATTTTTTTTTTGCAAATAATAATTAACTTAGAATTTCATGGCTGCAACACGTGCCAAAGTAGTTGGGAAAGGGCATGTTCACCACTGTGTTACATGGCCTTTCCTTTTAACAACACTCAGTAAACGTTTGGGAACTGAGGAGACACATTTTTGAAGCTTCTCAGGTGGAATTATTTCCCATTCTTGCTTGATGTACAGCTTAAGTTGTTCAACAGTCCGGGGGTCTCCGTTGTGCTATTTTAGGCTTCATAATGCGCCACACATTTTCAATGGGAGACAGGTCTGGACTACAGGCAGGCCAGTGTAGTACCTGCACTCTTTTACGATGAAGCCACGTTGATGTAACACGTGGCTTGGCATTGTCTTGCTGTAAAAAGCAGGGGCGTCCATGGTAACGTTGCTTGGATGGCAACATATGTTGCTCCAAAACCTGTATGTACCTTTCAGCATTAATGGTGCCTTTACAGATGTGTACCGTATTTTCCGCACTATTAGCCGCACCTGAAAACCACAAATTTACTCAAAAGCTGACAGTGCGGCTTATAACCCGGTGCGCTTTATATACGGATTAATATTAAGATTCATTTTCATAAAGTTTAGGTCTCGCAACTACGGTAAACAGCCGCCATCTTTTTTCCCCGTAGAAGAGGAAGCACCCGCCCCCATAGAAGAGGAAGCGCTTCTTCTTCTACTGTAAGCAACCACCCGCCCCCGTAGAAGAAGAAGAAGCGCGCGGATATTACGTTTCATTTCCTTTGTGTGTTTACATCTGTAAAGACCACAAAATGGCTCCTACTAAGCGACAGGTTTCCGGTTCATGAAAAGACGCAATCTCTCCATCCGCACACGGACTACCATTTCACAGCAACTGCCTAAAGACTTTCAAGAAAAGCTGGCTACTTTCCGTGCATATTGTAAAAACAAGATAGCTGAAAAAAAGATCCGGCCAGAGAACATTATCAACATGGACGAGGTTCCACTGACTTTTGATATTCCTGTGAACCGCACTGTGGATACAACGGGAGCACGTACGGTGAATATTCGCACCACAGGGAATGAGAAGTCGTCCTTCACTGTGGTTCTAGCTTGCCATGCTAATGGCCAGAAACTTCCACCCATGGTGATATTCAAAAGGAAGACCTTGCCAAAAGAGACCTTTCCAGCCGGCGTCATCATAAAAGCTAACTCGAAGGGATGGATGAAGAAAAGATGAGCGAGTGGTTAAGGGAAGTTTACGCGAAGAGGCCGGGTGGCTTTTTTCACGCAGCTCCGTCCATGTTGATATACGACTCCATGCGCGCCCACATCACGCTGGTTTTTAATATATTATTAAAGTTTGACTGACCTATCTGACTGTTTTTTTGACATTCCTTTAGCGCAGTTAGATGCGGCTTATAACA
This sequence comes from Nerophis lumbriciformis, assembly GCF_033978685.3. Lineage (NCBI taxonomy): Eukaryota > Metazoa > Chordata > Actinopteri > Syngnathiformes > Syngnathidae > Nerophis > Nerophis lumbriciformis. The sequence continues at coordinate 3,270,244 of NC_084572.2, read as the reverse complement.
CGGGGCGGCTTATAGGTGGACAAAGTTTTGAAATATGCCGTTCATTGAAGGCGCGGTTTATAACCCAGGGCGGCTTATGGTGCGGAAAATACGGTAAGTTACCCATGTCTTGGGCACTAATACACCCCCATACCATCACAGATGCTGGCTTTTACACTTTGTGCCTATAACAATCCGGATGGTTCTTTTCCTCTTTGGTCCAAAGGACACGACGTCCACAGTTTCCAAAAACAATTTGAAATGTGGACTCGTCAGACCACAGAACACTTTTCCACTTTGTATCAGTCCATCTTAGATGAGCTCAGGCCCAGCGAAGCCGACGGCGTTTCTGGGTGTTGTTGATAAACGGTTTTCGCCTTGCATAGGAGAGTTTTAACATGCACTTACAGATGTAGCGACCAACTGTAGTTACTGACAGTGGGTTTCTGAAGTGTTCCTGAGCCCATGTGGTGATATCCTTTACACACTGATGTCGCTTGTTGATGCAGTACAGCCTGAGGGATCAAAGGTCACGGGCTTAGCTGCTTACGTGCAGTGATTTCTCTAGATTCTCTGAACCCTTTGATGATATTACGGACCGTAGATGGTGAAATCCCTAAATTCCTTGCAATAGCTGGTTGAGAGAGTTTTTTCTTAAACTGTTCAACAATTTGCTCACGCATTTGTTGACAAAGTGGTGACCCTCGCCCCCATCCTTGTTTGTGAATGACTGAGCATTTCATGGAATCTACTTTTATACCCAATCATGGCACCCACCTGTTCCCAATTTGCCTGTTCACCTGTGGGATGTTCCAAATAAGTGTTTGATGAGCATTCCTCAACTTTATCAGTATTTATTGCCACCTTTCCCAACTTCTTTGTCACGTGTTGCTGGCATCAAATTCTAAAGTTAATGATTATTTGCAAAAAAAAAAAAAGTTTATCAGTTTGAACATCAAATATGTTGTCTTTGTAGCATATTCAACTGAATATGGGTTGAAAATGATTTGCAAATCATTGTATTCCGTTTATATTTACATCTAACACAATTTCCCAACTCATATGGAAACGGGGTTTGTATATATAAAACATGTGACTTTTTTTTTTTTTACATACTTCGCACTAAACCAGATCTTTAGATTGTACTGTATAAAACTGGCAGCTCAGTCGCCACAATTTTACCGTAACATTTGCAGTTTTTTTTTTTTTTTTTTTACAGCATATAAAATAAAAAGAATACATGGAATTAAATTAAATGGAATGGAAAAACGGTAACACTGTTTTTTTTTACGTAAACATTCATGCAAGTTTTTTTAATACTGTAAAATCTACAGTTTTTGTGTTTTTAAAGTGTATTATTACTCTATATTGAAAGTGGATTTTACTGTAAAAAATGTTTACTGTAAAATTTTTACATGATTGGATTACTTACTACTTTGAAATCATAACTCAAACAGATATTTTAGTATTTATCTTAACATTGTTTTAAAATGTATGATGATATATTTTATTTTCTTATTAGAGATGATCATACTTGCCAACCCTCCCGGATTTCCCGGGAGACTCCCGAAATTCAGCGCCTCTCCCGAAAACCTCCCGGGACAAATTTTCTCCCGAAATTCCGGCGGACCTGAGTGACGTGTTGACAGCCTGTTCACACGTCCGCTTTCTCACAATATAAACAGCTAATGATCGAGGGCGAGTTCTTGGTTTCTTATGTGGGTTTATTGTTAGGCAGTTTCATTAACGTCCTCCCAGCGCGGTAACAACACACAACAACAGCAGTCAAGTTTTCGTCTATCGTAAAGCAGTTGGTCTGCCGTAAACAGCAATGTTGTGACACTTTTAAACAAGACAATACTGCCATCTACTGTACATGCATATGTGACCCACCCATAATGTGTCACATTTTTGTGTTGATTTATTTATTTTATTTTGTGGTTTGAATTTGTTTTTGGAGCTGTCATTACACATTTATCAGTATTCACATTGGTCAGTAGGGGGCAGTAGGGTGTTTCTTCCCAATTGAATGCTATCACCTGCAGACCGGAAGTGTCTTGTCATTCTGATGAGCGCGACCAGTCTGTGAACAATTGAAACGTCCTGTGTGCTTTTTCCTCCTGTATAACAGGTTAGTTTTGGTGAATCAACTCACTGAATAATATCCATGTGATCTTTATAAGTTTAGGTACACATTCTGATGGTGGAGCCTAACTCTGAAGTGTTTGTGAGTTGTAGTTTGTATTTGTGAATGAATCCAGTGCACAGCTGCAGTAATCAATACAAAATGGCGACGTGAGTGCGCAATGTTTATATAGGAACTTCTGATCCTCATTCAGACTTCCAAATTAGAGCTCCCGTTTTCTTATTGATTTTATAATGTATATTTGTATAATGTGTGTGTTCTGAAATAGTGACAAGAGAATAGAACAAGGATGGACAATTCAACCCTTAACTCAACAATGAGTAGATGAGTGTTATGTGTGTGTTAGAGATGCGCGGTTTGCGGGCACAACCGCGGAGTCCGCGGATTATCCGCGGATCGGGCGGATGAAATTAAAAAAAATTAGATTTTATCCGCGGGTCGGGTCGGGCGGTTAAAATAAAAAAAAATTAGATTTTAAATAGATTCAGGCGGGTGGCAGTTAAACCAATTGGGAAATATATATACATAGTTAAATGTTGTTACCCACATACGAAAAACGAGCAGGCACCTGCTGCATATGCCACAACAGAAGGAAAAAAAAAAAGAGATGGACACTTTTACGGAGCGGAGAAGGCCCCCGACGCCTCGCCGGGGTCCGGGACCGAGGCCCCTTTCCCCGAGAGGGCCCCACCGGGAGCCGTAGCTGAGGCGATCCGCGAGAAGGGCCCGACGCACGTCCAGGGTCACCACCGCGCCCACCGCACCGACAACCCGCCTCGTCCGCCTTCGCCGCGGCCGGCGTCACGCGCAGCTTACCTGCCCGCCACCCCCGTGGCCGGGGGCTCGTAACAGGGGTCACTCCGCGCGCTCCGCCCGCGCAGCTTACCTGCCCGCCACCCCTGTTGCCGGGGGCGCGTAACAGGGGTCACTCCGCGCGCAGTGCGCTCACAAAAGGGGTGGGGCTCACCCTGGTTGATATAGACAGCAGGACGGTGGCCATGGAAGTCGGAACCCGCTAAGGAGTGTGTAACAACCCACCTGCCGAATCAACTAGCCCTGAAAATGGATGGCGCTGGAGCGTTGGGCCCATATACCCGGCCGTCGCCGGCAGCGAGACGCGCTTGGAGGTGCGCTCAGCGCGGCTCCCGCATATGATTGCGCACTGGTGTGCGTCTGGGCCGTGACAGCGTGGCACGCGAATGTCTGTGCTGCATTGGATCAGTCTCCTTTCTTTAACAGGCAAAAGCTTTATAACCTCACTAATGCCTTGCATCGTCTATATTAGATATATAACAACGGGCGGGTGCGGTTCTGATTAAATGTTAGATCGGGTGGATGGCGGATGGTTGACGACTTTCTGATGCGGTTGCGGATGAAATAATTGCCTATCTGCGCATCTCTAGTGTGTGTATATGTGTAAATAAATGAACACTGAAATTCAAGTATTTATTTTATTTATTTATATGTATGTATATATATATATATATATATATATATATATATATATATATATATAGCTAGAATTCACTGAAAGTCAAGTATTTCTCATATATATATATATATATATATATATATATATATATATATATATATCTTAACCACGCCCCCCACCCCCCATCCCCCACCTCCCATCCCCCACCTCCCGAAATCAGAGGTCTCAAGGTTGGCAAGTATAGAGATGATTAAAGTGTAAATATATGTAATTGTATGCAGTACATTTATTTTTGTTATACATTTGTTAAGAAAATGTAAGGTACTTTATTTACACATTATTTCTACGCTTTCGGGGGCCACACAAATTGATGTGGTAGGCCAGATCTGGCCCCCGGGCCTTAAGTTTGACATCCGTGAACTACATCAATCTGAAGATAGGTACCAATCCAACATCAAAAAAGAAAACATTGGATTTCAGATCGGCAGAGTTTATCTGAATTTAAACACTTAACGATAAGGGCGTTAAACGTTATTCAAGTCTTGTCTGCCCGTCTGTGGCGTCATCGCCATCAGTTTGGTAAAATGAATTGTTACACCCTTAATATTTTCACACCTTTGTTGCACGTGACGTCAAGTCCGGGTTGTAGATATAAACGGCGAACCGGCGTATTCCTATTGTTGAATTTTCCATGCCAGCCAGCAAAACAAGCATGCCTGATTGAAGCACTCAAAAATAAGGCTACACTTTTCAAAATGCTTTCGCTCAATCCAATGTATTAATGCTACTGATTAGCATTAGCTGGTATATGTGGCGATTTCAACGCGTCTAAATTTGGTTATTAGCTAACTGGTAATTGTTACATTAAAAATGATTTTATGATCGAACAATTGCTTATTACCACATAAACACACATCAAAGTGCAGAATTTAGTGCCGTTGAGAAACGGTACCTGGTAATCGGTACTGTATCCGTTCAAATGTGAACGGTACACATTCCTAGTTATAATACAAGTGTTTTCCCACAAGACTGCAATCTACTTGTAGCAGTAATGTTGTGGAGAACAATGTAATGACATAACAATCATGGAAATCATGGAGAAAATCGAAACGTTTCACGAACACTAGAAAATCTTTGCTTTTTATTCCTACTGTCCGTACTGAGCTCCACCGATTGTAAAGAAACCATGACCTAATTTTTTACCAACAACTGATTGGTAAGTGGGTAAGTTTTTCATAGGTTCTGATCTCTTATTGGTTAGTGGGCGGATTAATCTTGTATTCCGGAAACTAGCCTGCTCCCGAGCAGGTTAGCCCCAACACAATGGTTAACCTGCTTCATACCGTATATCTGTACTTAATTCTTATAAAGCCAGTCCTGCTAGTAGTACTGATGCTAATGCTCAAATATATAAAATAAATTGTACCGGTGTGTGTGTGTATATATGTCATATATATAATACAGTATATATGTATATATATTACATACCTGCCAACTACTCCGGTTTTCCCGTAATTAGTACGGTTTTCATCAACCTATTCCGGGTTACGGTTGCAGTGATAAAAAATATGTTTTTTCATTAATTAAATTTTTTTTAATTTTTTTAAAGTTTTATTCACGAAATCGCGTAACAACAATGACAATCAATACTGCTTCCCGTAACTTCCTATCGAGCCATTCCGAATGCCATGCGCGAGGCTATTTATAGCACCGCTGCCAAGCACGAGGCACCAGTTGCCCATTGTTTCCAAACGAGCGAACGATCATGGAATCAGCCGGAGAAAAATTGCAAACGAGTCTTAAACCGAAAAGAAAACTGCAGTCATTCCGTGAAGAATATTCAAAAGCCTATCCGGGAATAATTAACCGTTCCAAAAAGGGTGAAAACTACGCGAATTGCACCTTGTGCAGACAAGATTTTTCGATCGGACACGGAGGAATTAGCCATGTAAAAGACCACGTTGGGACAAAAAAACACAAGTCTAATGCCGTTGCTAGCGATACAAGTGGAAAACTTTCAACGTAAATTTGGATTTTAGCCACAAAAAGGTAATGACACCAATGTTATCTATTGGAATTGTTTAGTACTGTTATACTGTTAAAAGTGTTTATACTATTTATGCTTTCAAGTCCAAGTTGAAGAAATCGTGTTAAATGTTGACAGCATAACTACCAAAATACAGAAGTATGTCCTTAATATTTTTGCAGTGCTATTTCTGTTGAAAAGTTAAAATGATTACATTAGAGATGTGATGTGCCACTTTTCAAGTGTCTGATGGCTTCAATTAATTTTAATTAATTTTTCATATTTTGAATTCTTTTGAAAGGCTTACAAAAAAACTACATTTGAATTGTAATTCCATGCTATTGACAGGACTATTAATTTTAATGAAGTTAGCTTACCATGTTTACAGTATGATAATTGTGATGGAAATGTGAATTTTAGGCACAGAATATTTTTTACAATTGAACAAGGCAGTAGATTATACAAGCTTGGACAGAAAGTTAATAATGACACCAATTTTTTTTTTAATGGAATTGTTTAGTACTGTTTTACCATTTGTTTACTGTAAAAAGTGTTTATACTGTTTATACTTTCAATTAACAAATTGAAGTCTTGTGAAAGGTTGACAGGATAACTGGCATTAACTGTCAGAATAATTTCAAACTATTGAAGTTAGCTTACAGAATAAACATGTCAATCAACCCATATGATTTTTGCTGTAATATTTTTGTTTTGAAAAGTCACTGTGACTGATAGAAAAGTGATGGTTTTAGCAACATTTTAACCTGTCTGAATGCAATCAATCATTTTGCGTCGGCCTGAACCCCCCACCAGGACTTTGTCCTGGACCTACCGGGGCCTGTGGCCCCTGGACCCTGGCTACTAGGTTTTTCTGATTTCAAAAGTTGGCAGGTATGATATTATATCATATAATAATGTGTGTGTATATAAATATAATCTATAAGGATATTGTCCATAATGCTTAAATTATCCTGGATAAACAAATCCTGCTTTGTGTTGAGGTATATCTGTATTTGATTCTCAAACTATCCTGGATAAACCCATATCCTGCTAGTAGTACTGCATATGTGTACTCAGTGCTCAAAATATGAAGGGGGAATATCCTGCTTTTTAGTACTGCATATTTGTATTAGGAATGTAACGATATGAAAATTTCATATCACGGTTACTGTGACACAAATTGTTGACTGTGCTTAAAAAGTACTTAAACACTAAAATCTTGTAAGCAGGTTTTATTTAAAAGTTTTTATAAACACACAGTATACTTTCATTGGCAAGATAAATATTAAATGTCATTCTGGCTACTTAAGAGCCATATTTGTATTTGATAGTGTTCAATGATTTATCTTCTTCTGTTTTATTTGTAAAGGTTTTTTAAGTGTTTTTTTAATGGTAAAAAAATAAGCAAGCATGCTTCTTCAGTAAAATGAGCAGTATCACCGTCAATCATAGTTTTCAATCATTTTAATTTAAAACGCTTATACTAACCGTCGGGAGTTATACCGCGGTTTATCATTATACCGCTTTATTGTTACATTCCTAATTTTGTACTTCATTCTCAAACTATCCTGGATAAGCACAAGTCCTGCTAGTAGTACTGGCCTCAAGTACCGTATTTTCCGCACCAAAAGCCGCCCTGGGTTATAAGCCGCGCCTTCAATGAACGGCATATTTCAAAACTTTGTCCACCTATAAGCCGCCCCGTGTTATAAGCCGCATCTAACTGCGCTAAAGGAATGTCAAAAAAACAGTCAGTCAAACTTTAATAATATATTAAAAACCAGCGTGATGTGGGCGCGCATGGAGTCGTATATCAACATGGACGGAGCTGCGTGAAAAAAGCCACCCGGCCTCTTCGCGTAAACTTACCTTAACCACTCGCTCATCTTTTCTTCATCCATCCCTTTGAGTTAGCTTTTATGATGACGCCGGCTGGAAAGGTCTCTTTTGGCAAGGTCTTCCTTTTGAATATCACCATGGGTGGAAGTTTCTGGCCATTAGCATGGCAAGCTAGAACCACAGTGAAGGACGACTTCTCATTCCCTGTGGTGCGAATATTCACCGTACGTGCTCCCGTTGTATCCACAGTGCGGTTCACAGGAATATCAAAAGTCAGTGGAACCTCGTCCATGTTGATAATGTTCTCTGGCCGGATCTTTTTTTCAGCTATCTTGTTTTTACAATATGCACGGAAAGTAGCCAGCTTTTCTTGAAAGTCTTTAGGCAGTTGTGTGAAATAGTAGTCCGTGTGCGGATGGAGAGATTGCGTCTTTTCATGAACCGGATCCCTGTCGCTTAGTAGGAGCCATTTTGTGGTCTTTACAGATGTAAACACACAAAGGAAATGAAACGTAATATCCGCGCGCTTCTTCTTCTTCTACGCGGGCGGGTGGTTGCTTACAGTAGAAGAAGAAGCGCTTCCTGTTCTATGGGGGCGGGTGCTTACCTTGGCGGTTGCTTGCGTAGAAGAAGAAGCACTTCCTCTTCTACGGGGAAAAAAGATGGCGGCTGTTTACCGTAGTTGCGAGACCGAAACTTTATGAAAATGAATCTTAATATTAATCCATATATAAAGCGCACCGGGTTATAAGGCGCACTGTCAGCTTTTGAGAAAATGTGTGGTTTTTAGGTGCGCCTTATAGTGCGGAAAATACATACATACATACATACATACATTAATATGTGTTTATAGGGACCAACAGGTAGAGCCTGTATTTGTGCCTTATGAACTTGATGCTCTTCCTCCTTTTAATAGTTGTGTTCTAGTTTTATTATTTTATGTACAAACCCTGTTTCCATATGAGTTGGGAAATTGTGTTAGATGTAAATATAAACGGAATACAATGATTTGCAAATCACTTTCAACCCATATTCAGTTGAATATGCTACAAAGACAACATATTTGATGTTCAAACTGATAAACATTTTTATTTTTGCAAATAATCATTAACTTTAGAATTTGATGCCAGCAACACGTGACAAAGAAGTTGGGAAAGGTGGCAATAAATACTGATAAAGTTGAGGAATGCTCATCAAACACTTATTTGGAACATCCCACAGGTGAACAGGCAAATTGGGAACAGGTGGGTGCCATGATTGGGTATAAAAGTAGATTCCATGAAATGCTCAGTCATTCACAAACAAGGATGGGGCGAGGGTCACCACTTTGTCAACAAATGTGTGAGCAAATTGTTTAAGAAAAACCTTTCTCAACCAGCTATTGCAAGGAATTTAGGGATTTCACCATCTACGGTCAGTAATATCATCAAAGGGTTCAGAGAATCTGGAGAAATCACTGCACGTAAGCAGCTAAGCCCGTGACCTTCCATCCCTCAGGCTGTACTGCATCAACAAGCGACATCAGTGTGTAAAGGATATCACCACATGGGCTCAGGAACACTTCAGAAACCCACTGTCAGTAACTACAGTTGGTCGCTACATCTGTAAGTGCAAGTTAAAACTCTCCTATGCAAAGCGAAAACCGTTTATCAACAACACCCAGAAACGCCGTCGGCTTCGCTGGGCCTGAGCTCATCTAAGATGGACTGATACAAAGTGGAAAAGTGGTCTGACGAGTCCACATTTCAAATTGTTTTTGGAAACTGTGGACGTCGTGTCCTCCGGACCAAAGAGGAAAAGAACCATCCGGATTGTTATAGGCGCAAAGTTGAAAAGCCAGTATCTGTGATGGTATGGGGGTGTATTAGTGCCCAAGACATGAGTAACTTACACATCTGTGAAGGCGCCATTAATGCTGAAAGGTACATACAGGTTTTGGAGCAACATATGTTGCCATCCAAGCAACGTTACCATGGACGCCCCTGCTTATTTCAGCAAGACAATGCCAAGCCACGTGTTACATCAACGTGGCTTCATCGTAAAAGAGTGCGGGTACTAGACTGGCCTGCCTGTAGTCCAGACCTGTCTCCCATTGAAAATGTGTGGCGCATTATGAAGCCTAAAATAGCACAACGGAGACCCCCGGACTGTTGAACAACTTAAGCTGTACATCAAGCAAGAATGGGAAAGAATTCCACTTGAGAAGCTTCAAAAATGTGTCTCCTCAGTTCCCAAACGTTTACTGAGTGTTGTTAAAAGGAAAGGCCATGTAACACAGTGGTGAACATGCCTTTTCCCAACTACTTTGGCACGTGTTGCAGCCATGAAATTCTAAGTTAATTATTATTTGCAAAAAAAAAATTAAGTTTATGAGTTTGAACATCAAATATATTGTCTTTGTAGTGCATTCAATTGAATATGGTTGAAAAGGATTAGCAAATCATTGTATATCGTTTATATTTACATCTAACACAATTTCCCAACTCAAATGGAAAGGGAGTTTGTAGAACATTTTTCACTGTTTGCTAATGAACTTACTGTGTGTGTGTTAATGTGCGTATATTTTGTCTGTGCGCGTGTGTGTGTGTTTTAGGAGGCCCACAAGATGGTGAGAGAGGCCAACGTCAAACAGGCCAATGCTGAGAAGCAGCTGAAAGAAGCTTTGGACAAGGTGAGAACAGAACCAATGAAAATCAACTATCCATCCATCCATCCATCTTCTTCCGCTTATCCGAGGTCGGGTCGCGGGGGCAGCAGCCTAAGCAGGGAAGCCCAGACTTCCCTCTCCCCAGCCACTTCGTCCAGCTCCTCCCGGGGGATCCCGAGGCGTTCCCAGGCCAGCCGGGAGACATAGTCTTCCCAACGTGTCCTGGGTCTTCCTCGTGGCCTCCTACCGGTCGTACGTGCCCTAAACAACTCCCTAGGGAGGCGCTCGGGTGGCATCCTGACCAGATGCCCGAACCACCTCATCTGGCTCCTCTCGATGTGGAGGAGCAGCGGCTTTACTTTGAGCTCTCCCCGGATGACAGAGCTTCTCACCCTATCTCTAAGGGAGAGCCCCGCCACCCGGCGGAGGAAACTCATTTCGGCCGCTTGTACCCGTGATCTTGTCCTTTCGGTCATAACCCAAAGCTCATGACCATAGGTGAGGATGGGAACGTAGATCGACCGGTAAATTGAGAGCTTTGCCTTCCGGCTCAGGTCCTTCTTCACCACAACGGATCGATACAGCGTCCGCATTACTGAAGACGCCGCACCGATCCGCCTGTCGATCTCACGATCCACTCTTCCCTCACTCGTGAACAAGACTCCGAGGTACTTGAACTCCTCCACTTGGGGCAAGATCTCCTCCCCAACCGGAGATGGCACTCCACCCTTTTCCGGGCGAGAACCATGGACTCGGACTTGGAGGTGCTGATTCTCATCCCAGTCGCTTCACACTCGGCTGCGAACCGATCCAGTGAGAGCTGAAGATCCTGGCTAGATGAAGCCATCAGGACCACATCATCTGCAAAAAGCAGAGACCTAATCCTGCAGCCACCAAACCGAATCCCCTCAACGCCTTGACTGCGCCTAGAAATTCTGTCCATAAAAGTTATGAACAGAATCGGTGACAAAGGGCAGCCTTGGCGGAGTCCAACCCTCACCGGAAACGTGTCCGACTTACTGCCGGCAATGCGAACCAAGCTCTGACACTGATCATACAGGGAGCGGACCGCCACAATCAGACAGTCCGAAACCCCATACTCTCTGAGCACTCCCCACAGGACTTCCCGAGGGACATGGTCGAATGCCTTCTCCAAGTCCACAAAGCACATGTAGACTGGTTGGGCAAACTCCCATGCACCCTCAAGGACTCTGCCGAGAGTATAGAGCTGGTCCACAGTTCCACGACCAGGACGAAAACCACACTGTTCCTCCTGAATCCGAGGTTCGACTATCCGGCGTAGCCTCCTCTCCAGTACACCTGAATAGACCTTACCGGGAAGGCTGAGGAGTGTGATCCCACGATAGTTAGAACACACCCTCCGGTTCCCCTTTTTAAAGAGAGGAACCACCACCCCGGTCTGCCAATCCAAAGGTACTGCCCCCGATGTCCACGCGATGCTGCAGAGTCTTGTCAACCAAGACAGCCCCACAGCATCCAGAGCCTTAAGGAACTCCGGGCGGATCCACCCCCGGGGCCTTGCCACCGAGGAGCTTTTTAACTACCTCAGCAACCTCAGCCCCAGAAATAGGAGAGCCCACCACAGATTCCCCAGGCACTGCTTCCTCATAGGAAGACGTGTTGGTGGGATTGAGGAGGTCTTCGAAGTATTCCCTCCACCGATCCACAACTTCCGCAGTCGAGGTCAGCAGAACACCATCCGCACCATACACGGTGTTGGTAGTGCACTGCTTCCCCTTCCTGAGGCGGCGGATGGTGGTCCAGAATCGCTTTTCTAAGCCGTCCGGAAGTCGTTTTCCATGGCTTCCCCGAACTCCTCCCATGTCCGAGTTTTTGCCTCCGCGACCGCTGAAGCCGCACACCGCTTGGCCTGTCGGTACCTGTCCGCTGCCTCAGGAGTCCCATGAGCCAAAAGAACCGGATAGGACTCCTTCTTCAGCTTGACGGCATCCCTCACCGCCGGTGTCCACCAACGGGTTCTAGGATTACCGCCACGACAGGCACCAACCACCTTGCGGCCACAGCTCCAATCAGCCGCCTCGACAATAGAGGTACGGAACATTGTCCACTCGGACTCAATGTCCAGCACCTCCCTCGTGACATGTTCAAAGTTCTTCCGGAGGTGGGAATTGAAACTCTCTCTGACAGGAGACTCTGCCAGATCGGTCGGGTGCAATGTGAAAATCAACTAATGAATGATTTTTTTTGAAGATGAGAGGAGATCATGAAGTTTATTGGTGATTATTCGGTGTTATTAAATTAATGAGCGCAGGTGAACTGAGCGAGCGCTTCGTCTCCTTTTTTCTCAGATCGACGTCCTCCAGGCAGAGGTGCAGGCCCTAAAGACTCTCGTTCTTTCCTCCCCGACGTCGCCTGTTGGCGAGCTTCCCCTTGTGGGCGCAGGGGGGAAGACTCCGTTCAGAAAGGGCCACAGCAGGAACAAGAGCACCTCTTCTGCCATCTTGGGAACGCAACCCGACCCGTCGGCCACGCAGCCCATTGTACGCGAGTGTCGAGAGGTCAGCGAGTGGATCCTGAGGTCTGGAAGTTACTGGAGGTCACATGACTGTCTCTGAGATGTTGTTGCTGGTGCACGTGCAGGCGGACCCTCAGCTCTTCACAGAGTTCAAGGCCTGGAAGGAGGAGCCCACGCTGGACCGCTGCTGCTGCTTCCTGGAGCGCATTTACCGTGAGGACATCTCCCCGTGCCTCACCTTCAGCAAGAGCGAGGTACTGACACTAAGGCTGAAACGACGCGTCGACGTAGTCGACGTCATCGGTTACGTAAATACGTCGACGTCGTTTTTATGCTTCGACGCGTCGCATATTTACGTCACACTGCCGTCATGGCGGAGCGCAAAGCAGATGATGCGAGCGAGGGAAAAAAAGCACGCCAAAAGTCGTCAAAAGTGTGGGAGTATTTCAATAAACAAATGTATATAATTCGGCATTATTTCGGCCAGTCGGCTTATAAAATCAGAGCCGATCAGTTTACGTTCGCGCGCATGTATAACGCGGCGCGCTCCTGTCTCATCTGCTGGTGCGCGAGCCCGGTAATTAGACCGCTGTGTCAAATCAAGGAGTACAAAAGACGCCAGCGCAGAGTGGAAAAAGGTTTAGTTCATTACAGATAACCCAGAGTTGTGCCAAAAGTATGTAAGATTTAATATTTCTCTTCGTGGGTGTGGCGCACCTGTTGCGCTGGTGAGATGGGAGGGGGGGGTTGTGTGCATGTAGCGTGCTTAGTCTGGAGGCTAAATACACACAGTGTGTTATGTAACTGTTGTTTAGTGTTGATATTCTTTGCTTGGTTTGATAAATGTTGGAGCAGTTTGCTTCATCAGGAGGGTGAAGTCGCTCAATTTAAAGTGTTGGATTTAACTGTGTTGGTGAGGGCGTAGAAAAAGGGGCATTTTTCTACCAGTAGACAGCGTTTAAGATTGAGTGTTTCACTGCTAAATTAATAATATATTTATATTGAATATGGATTTTAAATATGTATCTAAATAGGTGGTTAATTGGTTAGGTATTTATGTATTTGCATATTGGGTTTTCTGTTGCATTTTTCTATTGTGTTTCTGGTGTTAAATGTATTTTATATGTATCTTGGTGCATTTATGTTGAGACAATTTATTTAAAATCTGTTTTAACTTAAAGGGAAAAGATGTGTCCATTTTCTTGCACTTGTTTAATGGTTAAGAGTTTGATAGCTAATTAATAGTTGTAAATTATGGGATTGATAGATTGATTTTTTACAGCATGTTAATCTTGTGGTGTTTTGTCCTTAAAGGTTTTTCACCTACTAAAGAAACTAAAGGCTACTAAAGGCTACTAAAGGCTACTAAAGACAGCTAAAGAAACTAAAGTCTATTAACACTGCTAAAGACTGCTAAAAAGACTAAAGAAGAAAAAAGAAGCTGTTTCTTGGTTGGAAAAACTGTTGCAAACTAAAGGAAAATAAAAGGAAAAAGTAACTACGGTCTGGTCTTTTGAGTGAAATCCAGAAGCCACATTCAGCATTGGTACATCCCTTCAAGTGTGGGATAAGCACAGCGAAAAAAGCAAAACACTTGACAGTTGTTGTATGCACACTGTGTCGAGCGGAAATGGCCTATCATAGCAGCACAACGGCTATGAAGGAACATTTGAAAAGAAAACACCCGACAGCGTTCTTGCCATCACCATCAACTAGTCAATCGTCCGCGTGAGTATACGTTGTCATCATTACACAAAATCATGAATGTGTCATTTGTATCTGCGTTGTAAATTCATAAACTAAAACACTGTTTCGCTCTGAGAGGCGCGTTTGGCATGCCTGTTCAGTGTTTACAAAGACGCGCTCCTCTTTAACGCTAACGTTAATTAGTTGTGCAAATACCTTTTACAACATTAACAGTTACATATACTATGTACAAACCAACAATTAACTTTCACTTTAATCATACTATCATTGTTGTGTTATTAAGCAAAATAAGCAATACTTTTACTTTAGAAATGCTTATACTATTGCAGAATATTAAGATTTGCACTGGATGTTTACTTTTATATTTGCACATTAAAAAGCAAATAAGCTACTTTTAATTTTGTTAAATGTTAAAAGTTTTAAATGTTTACATTGTTACAGAATATTTTGTCATGTTGTTGTCAATGTTGACTGAGTGGCCATACTTTTTTTTTTGTATATAAAAGTCATGCCTTTTGAAAAAACTGGCCAACATTTATTTTTTTCATCTTCATTTTAAATAAAAAAAATAATCGGTAAAAGGAAAAATAATCTATAGATTAATCGAAAAAAATAATCTATAGATTAACCGATTAATCGAAAAAAATAATCTATAGATTAATCGATAGAAAAATAATCGTTAGCTGCAGCCTTAACTGACACACAAACTTCCTTGAGGGCAACGTCACAGGAAGTCCTTCCCTCCCTCCTGACTGTCCCTCCCTCCGCTCAGCTGGGGTCATCCATCCTGGAAGCTGTGGAGCAGAACACGCTCAGTGTGGAGCCGGTCGGATTCCAGCCGCTGCCCGTAGTCAAAGCCTCGGCCGTGGAGTGTGGTGGACCAAAGTGAGAGAACACACACTCACACACACACACACTCAGACCCTCACTTCCTCGCCAATTAACCTTTCATGCCCATCTCGCCTCGCTTTTCTTCCCAGCGGGCAAATGCCTGAGCTCGTCACGTAAGTTTAACTGTCTGTAGCTCCTCCCCGCACCTATCTTTTGCTCCGCCCTCTGTGTCCTAAGTCAAGAATTAGCACAGATCTGAGAATATGAACCTTCATCAGTGTTGGGTTAGTTACTGAAAACCAGTAACTAGTTACAGTTACTAGTTACTTTATTTCAAAAGTAACTCAGTTACTAACTCAGTTACTTACACCAAAAAGTAATGCGTTACTGTGAAAAGTAACTATTTAGTTACTTCTTTTTTTCTTCTTTTTTTTAAAGCTCCCATTAATGCCCTTTTTGCCTTCATTTCAGTACTGTTATTGCACTGGAGAATAATACAATCTGTTGATCAACTTGACATGCATTTTTATTTTCCTTTTAACATAATTAATCAATCAATCAATCAATCAATGTTTATTTATATAGCCCTAAATCACAAGTGTCTCAAAGGGCTGCACAAGCCACAACGACATCCTCGGTATAGCCCACATAAGGGCAAGGAAAAACTCACCCCAGTGGGACGTCGATGTGAATGACTATGAGAAACCTTGGAGAGGACCGCATATGTGGGTAACCCCCCCCCCCCCTCTAGGGAGACCGAATGCAATGGATGTCGAGTGGGTCTAACATAATATTGTGAGAGTCCAGTCCATAGTGGATCCAGCATAACAGTAAGAGTCCAGTCCACAGTGGGGTCAGCAGGAAACCATCCCGAGCGGAGACGGGTCAGCAGCGCAGAGATGTTCCCAACCAATATACAGGCGAGCGGTCCACCCCGGGTCCCGACCCCGGACAGCCAGCACCCCATCCATGGCCACCGGATCTGTGTGTCTTCCCCTCCACAAGGGATAGGGGGGAGCAGAGGAGAAAAGAAAAGAAACGGCAGATCAACTGGTCTAAAAAAAGGGGGGCTATTCAAAGGCTAGAGTATACAAATGAGTTTTGAGATGGGACTTAAATGCTTCTACTGAGGTAGCATCTCTAATTGTTACCGGGAGGGCATTCCATAGTACTGGAGCCCCAATAGAAAACGCTCTACAGCCCGCAGACTTTTTTTGGGCTCTGGGAATCACTAATAAGCCGGAGTTCTTTGAACGCAGATTTCTTGCCGGGTCATATGGTACAATACAATCGGTAAGATAGGCTGGAGCTAGACCGTGTAGTATTTTATACGTAAGTAGTAAAACCTTAAAGTCGCATCTTAAGTGCACAGGAAGCCAGTGCAGGTGAGCCAGTATAGGCGTAATATGATCAAACTTTCTTGTTCTTGTCAAAAGTCTAGCAGCCGCATTTTGTACCAACTGTAATCTTTTAATGCTAGACATAGGGAGACCCGAAAATAATACGTTACAGTAATCGAGACGAGACGTAACGAACGCATGAATAATGATCTCAGCGTCGCTAGTGGACAAAATGGAACGAATTTTAGCGATATAACGGAGATGAAAGAAGGCCGTTTTAGTAACACTCTTAATGTGTGACTCAAAGGAGAGAGTTGGGTCGAAGATAATACCCAGATTCTTTACTGAGTCGCTTTGTGTAATTGTTTGGTTGTCAAATGTTAAGGTGGTATTATCAAATAAATGTCGGTGTTTAGCAGGACCGATAATCAGCATTTCCGTTTTCTTAGTGTTGAGTTGCAAGAAGTTAGCGGACATCCATTGTTTAATTTCATTAAGACACGCCTCCAGCTGACTACAATCCGGCGTGTTGGTCAGCTTTAGGGGCATGTAGAGTTGGGTGTCATCAGCATAGCAATGAAAGCTAACACCGTATTTGCGTATGATGTCGCCTAGCGGCAGCATGTAAATACTAAAGAGTGCAGGGCCAAGAACCGAACCTTGGGGGACTCCGCACGTTACCTTAACATAGTCCGGGGTCACATTGTTATGGGAGACGCATTGCATCCTGTCAGTAAGATAAGAGTTAAACCACGACAAGGCTAAGTCTGACATACCAATACGTGTTTTGATACGCTCTAATAAAATATTATGATCGACGGTATCGAAAGCAGCGCTAAGATCAAGAAGCAGTACAACATAAAAAGGCATTCCTCCTTTCTTTAAACTTGGACCAATGACCATGAATAAAAAACAAGTTTAAGTGCAACATAAGAAGAAACATCATCTTCCTTGAAACATAGGTAGTGAAATAAAGCCTGACATCTGGAGTGATGCTGCTGTCTTCCACACTTGGAGCCATGGATTGTAGAATCCTTGTTTTCAGTGGCAGGATCATTGACACAGATGGTGAAGTTTCAGTGCTCAGTAGAGATGGAACACTTTTGAGGGGTTTAAGCACCTGGAGGACCTCATCTGCCACTCTCACATCATCATCAGACAGGGTGACATTTGTCTTCAGGGTGTTGTGGGTCAATGCAGAGTATATAGCTGCCTGCTGCTCCAACATATCATAAGTGGAGTTCCACCTCGTTGGGACATCATGTATGAGCAGGCAGCTTTAGCATGTCTTGCTTTGTCTTAAGCACATGAGCAGCTGTTGTGCTTGGGTGGAAGTAAGAAACCTTCCTGATCCTCCCAAAGAGGCGCTCCATCCTATTGACTGAGATGTGATGCCAAATTCACTACATGTGCAAAGCACCTATCTGTGGTCCCAGTCCTGCCTCATTCTCTGTAATTATTTGATTTTTGGCATTATCACGTGTGACTGGGATTTCTTTATCTTCCATTCCTCCACTGCTTGTGTCAGCACCTGCGCAAGGTGACTCTCGTAGAGGGGGCGTGTCTTCTCATCTCCCAGTCTGCTGTGATGAAGTGAGCGCTTATAGTTCCGCTGGACGTCCACCCATCTGTCATGAGCGCAACAGATGATGCTCGGGATAGTTCATCCACAACTTTTTTCTTCTCCTGCTCATAAAGATCTGGCACAATCTTATCGCTGAAGTGGGTGCGCGACGGGATGTCGTAACGTGGTTCAAGCACGTTCAGCGTGTGTTTAAAACCCTCGTTTTGCACAACGGAATCTGCACTTATAAACACACCGATTCAATGGCGCTGGGCGTTCAAGCTCCTCCGTTACTCCGCTCGCCATGACCACGCCGTGTGTGGACTGAACGTGCCAACAACTTTTTTTTTTTGTTTCATATATCAAACCGCGGATCAAACCTCCCCTCCCCGCGCCCCCACCCCCCCACACACACATAGACCGCGCCTCTTTTCTTCTCTCCGGCTTGTGACAGAGGAAGATTCAGAAGAACGACACCGCAGCGCTTCTGTTTCTAGCCGATATTACATCAAAAGTAACTTAAAATAACGCAGTAACGCATCATGTAGTAACGGTAACTAAATTACTGAATCAAAAAAAATAACGCGTTAGATTACTAGTTACCGCCGAAACTAACGGCGTTACTTTGTAACGCGTTAGTCCCAACACTGACCTTCATCCATTTTTTTTCCCTTCCTGCCTTCCAGACTGTAGAACTGTAGGAAAATGTGTTGTTGTTGCTGCTGTTTGTACCACAATAGAGTGTAAACAAGCACATGTGTGTGTGTGTGTGTCTGACAGGAAGTGTGCCCTAAGCGGTCAGACCAAAACCTGCAAGCACAGAATCAAGTTTGGAGACTCGTCCAACTATTACTACGTGTCGCCGTACTGCAGATACAGAGTGAGTACTTAATACTTGCTGGACAAAAGTGGCACTGCCCACAAGCAGAGCCCTACAGATGTGAAATGTCATTTTTCAAGCAAAGAAAATCTAAGAGCAGCACCATCGGCTAGGGCAGGGGTCGGCAACCTTTACCAGTCAAAGAGCCATTTTGACCAGTTTCACAAATTATAGAAAACAATGGGAGCCGCAAACAATTTTGGAAATTTTAAATGAAATAACACTGCATACAAAGTTTTTTTTTTTTTTGCTTTGCGCTATGTATAATCCAGGGTTCTCAGACATGCTGCTCACACCTTTTATATGGAATTTGAAAGCTGGTGCGGCACGCGGGTTTTAAGTGTATGGCACTTGTCAGCGTCATGCGTACCGTGATGGTACAGCAAACACTACAACCAGCGTGCCTGATCAGCCACATGTTGTATGCGGCTACCGCTTGCTAACGTATGTGACAGCAAGACATACTTGTTCAACAACCACACAGGTTACAATGACGGTGGCGGTATAAAAAAAACTTTAACACTCTTACTAATAATGCGCCACACTGTGAACCCACACCAAACAAGAATGACAAACACATTTCGGGAGAACATCTGCACCTTAACACAACATAAACACAACAGGACAAATACCCAGAATCCCATGCAGCCCTAACTCTTCCGGGATACATTATACACCCCCCCCCCCCAAACTCCGCCCACCTCAACCGACGCACAGAGAGGGGGGGTTGATGTGTGAGGAAGCAGGGTTGGGGTGGGGGCGGGCTTTGGTGGTAGCAGGGGTGTATAATACTCAGTGGCCTAGTGGTTAGAGTGTCCGCCCTGAGATCGGTAGGTTGTGAGTTCAAACCCCGGCCGAGTCATACCAAAGACTATAAAAATGGGACCCATTACCTCCCTGCTTGGCACTCAGCATCAAGGGTTGGAATTGGGGGTTAAATCACCAAAATGATTCCCGGGCGCGGCCACCGCTGCTGCCCACTGCTCCCCTCACCTCCCAGGGGGTGATCAAGGGTGATGGGTCAAATGCAGAGAATAATCTCGCCACACCTAGTGTGTGTGTGACAATCATTGGTACTTTAACTTTAACTTTAACTTAATGTAGCCCGGAAGAGTCAGGGCTGCATGGGATTCTGGGTGTTTGTTTTGTTGTTTATGTTGTGTTAAGGTGCAGATGTTCTCCCGAAATGTGTTTGTCATTCTTGTTTGGTTTTGGTTCAAAGTGTGGCGCATTATTAGTAAGAGTGTTAAAGTTGTTTTATATGACAACCGTCAGTGTAACCTGTGTGGCTGTTGACTAAGTATGCCTTGCTGTCACGTACGTGTGCAAGCAGAAGATGTATATTGTATAACAAGTGTCGGGCTGGCACTGTTAATACAAATTGTAGAGGGCGCCAAATGTTGTACCATCATGGCACGCCCTTATTATAGCCGTACGGGTGGAAATCGGTGAATATTAATCCCGGGAGTTTTCTGCGAGAGGCACTAAAATCCGGAAGTCTCACGGGAAAATTGGGGGGGTTCAGCAAGTGAGCTGCTGCCTTATCCCAATAAACATCTGTTCAGTGTTTTAACATAAAAGTGTTTAATTGTGAGGCATTAAAAGCCACAAAATGCAACGGGTCCATCAGACCCACAAACGCTGGCTGAGTAACAACAATATGAACGTTGCACGGAAAATTTCTCTGCCAGTTTCTGCATCCCACAGGGATTCTTCTTTCGTGTTTCTGCACCTGTGGTTCCCACACAAGGTTGCAACATTGTTTGTCAACACTGTCTGCTCTCATTTTCTCGCACATTTGACCCTCTGATGTTCTGTGTACACTCTGTCCTCCTCCTGTGTGTGTGTGTGTGTGTGTGTGTGTGTGTGTGTGTGTGTGTGTGTGTGTGTGTGTGTGTGTGTGGGGGGGGGTACACAGAACATCAATTTCCACACTTCTATTAGCCCGGGTCCAGTGGACCTGGACATTTTATATGTAATAGCATACCTGCCAACTACTCCGGTTTTCCCGTAATTAGTACGGTTTTCATCAACCTATTCCGGGTTACGGTTGCAGTGATAAAAAATACGGTTTTTCATTAATTAAAAAAAAAAAGGGTGAAAACTACGCGAATTGCACCTTGTGCAGACAAGATTTTTCGATCGGACACGGAGGAATTAGCGATGTAAAAGACCACGTTGGGACAAAAAAACACAAGTCTAATGCCGTTGCTAGCGATACAAGTGGAAAACTTTCAACGTTTTTCGTCGCCCAAACAGATTCTTTGGATGTGATAAATGCCGAAGTTTTATTTACGGAGGCAATAATTGAGCATGGACTTCCAATCGCACTGGCTGATCACATGGGACAGTTAAATGTTTGTAATGCAACCTTTAAAAATCATTACGCGGTGATCGCGGTCCCAAAAATAAACTTTTCTTGCATGATAATGTCCAGAAAAACTCACTTTATATTACTATAGAGTCCTTTTAACGAATGAGTTTGATGGTTTATCACAAACCTTAAATGAAAGAAGTCCTTTGTTCTCCTGCACCATGCATGCACTTTAGCCTTGCTTCGTGTTTGGTGCGCAATCCTGTCGGCTGTATTTCACAGCACGTCTTTGACAACTTGAAGTGGCATAAAACATTTAAAATAAAGGGGTTATAGGAACAATCACTTTCAGTGTTTTATGCCACTTCAAGTTGTCAAAGACGGTATGCTGGTGCCCGACTGCCACAAGTGGAACAAACATTTGAAACAAAGGGGTTATAGGAACAATCACTTTCAGTGTTTTATGCCACTTCAAGTAAACTTATCATAAAGTTACCATATCATTTTTGCAGTATGATCAATCTGATAGAATACATTTTGGATTTTAGCCACAAAAAGGTAAGGACACCAATGTTATCTATTGGAATTGTTTAGTACTGTTATACTGTTAAAAGTGTTTATACTATTTATGCTTTCAAGTCCAAGTTGAAGAAATCGTGTTAAATGTTGACAGCATAACTACCAAAATACAGAAGTATGTCCTTAATATTTTTGCAGTGCTATTTCTGTTGAAAAGTTCAAATGATTACCTTAGAGATGTGATGTGCCACTTTTCAAGTGTCTGATGGCTTAAATTAATTTTTCATATTTTGAATTCTTTTGAAAGGCTTACAAAAAAACTACATTTGAATTGTAATTCCATGCTATTGACAGGACTATTAATTTTAATGAAGTTAGCTTACCATGTTTACAGTATGATAATTGTGATAGAAATGTGAATTTTAGGCACAGAATATTTTTTACAATTGAACAAGGCAGATTATACAAGCTTGGACAGAAAGTTAATAATGACACCAATTTTTTTTTGAATGGAATTGTTTAGTACTGTTTTACCATTTGTTTACTGTAAAAAGTGTTTATACTGTTTATACTTTCAATCAACAAATTGAAGTCTTGTGAAAGGTTGACAGGATAACTGGCATTAACTGTCAAAATAATTTCAAACTATTGAAGTTAGCTCAAGAGAAGTGGTTCCAGAGCCCTTGCTGTGCGTCGAAGTGAGTCCGACTATATCTAGCCGGAACTTCTCCACCTCACGCACTAGCTCAGGCTCCTTCCCCCCCAGCGAAGTGACGTTCCACGTCCCAAGAGCCAGCTTATGTAGCCGAGGATCGGACCGCCAAGTGCCCTGCCCTCGGCTGCCGCCCAGCTCACACTGCACCCGACCTCTATGGTCCCTGCTATGGGTGGTGAGCCCATTGGAGGGGAGACCCACGTTGCCTCTTCGGGCTGTGCCCGGCCGGGCCCCATGGGGACAGGCCCGGCCACCAGGCGCTCGCCATCGTGCCCCACCTCCGGGCCTGGCTCCAGAGGGGGGCCCTGGTGACCCGCGTCCAGGCGAGGGAAATCTGGGTCCTTGGTTTGTGTTCTTCATCGAGGTAACGGACTGTCTTATTGTGGCAGTTCGCTCCCTGTATAATCAGTGTCAGAGCTTGGTCCGCATTGCCGGCAGTAAGTCGGACACGTTTCCAGTGAGGGTTGGACTCCGCCAAGGCTGCCCTTTGTCACCCATTCTGTTCATAACCTTTATGGACAGAATTTCTAGGCGCAGTCAGGGCGTTGAGGGGATCTGGTTTGGTGGCTGCAGGATTAGGTCACTGCTATTTGCAGATGATGTGGTCCTGATGGCTTCCTCCGGCCAAGATCTTCAGCTCTCACTGGATCGGTTCGCAGCCGAGTGTGAAGCGACTGGGATGGGAATCAGCACCTCCAAGTCCGAGTCCATGGTTCTCTCCCGGAAAAGGGTGGAGTGCCATCTCCGGGTTGGGGAGGAGATCTTGCCCCAAGTGGAGGAGTTCAAGTACCTCGGAGTCTTGTTCACGAGTGGGGGAAGAGTGGATCGTGAGATCGACAGGCGGATCGGTGCGGCGTCTTCAGTAATGCGGACGCTGTATCGATCCGTTGTGGTGAAGAAGGAGCTGAGCCGGAAGGCAAAGCTCTCGATTTACCGGTCGATCTACGTTCCCATCCTCACCTATGGTCATGAGCTTTGGGTCATGACCGAAAGGACAAGATCACGGGTACAAGCGGCCGAAATGAGTTTCCTCCGCCGAGTGGCGGGGCTCTCCCTTAGAGATAGGGTGAGAAGCTCTGTCATTCGGGGGGAGCTCAAAGTAAAGCCGCTGCTCCTCCACATCGAGAGGAGCCAGATGAGGTGGTTCGGGCATCTGGTCAGGATGCCACCCGAACGCCTCCTTAGGAAGGTGTTTCGGGCACGTCCGACCGGTAGGAGGCCACGGGGAAGACCCAGGACACGCTGGGAAGACTATCTCTCCCGGCTGGCCTGGGAACGCCTGGGGATCCCCCGGGAGGAGCTGGACGAAGTGGCTGGGGAGAGGGAAGTCTGGGCTTCCCTGCTTAGGCTGCTGCCCCCGCGACCCGACCTCGGATAAGCGGAAGAAGATGGATGAAGTTAGCTTACAGAATAAACATGTCAATCAACCCATATGATTTTTGCTGTAATATTTTTCTTTTGAAAAGTCACTGTGACTGATAGAAAAGTGATGCTTTTAGCAACATTTTAACCTGTCTGAATGCTAATAATCATTTTGCGTCGGGGGGGGCGAAGCCTGAACCCCCCCACCAGGACTTTGTCCTGGACCTACCGGGGCCTGCGGCCCCCTGGACCCTGGCTACTAGGTTTTTCTGATTTCAAAAGTTGGCAGGTATGCGAACACCACAAAAGGGTTAAGAACAACATTTCTCAACGAGCTATCGCAAGGAAGTCAGGGATTTTACGATCTACAATACAATACTTTTAACATTACTCTTTTTGAATATTTTCATGTGAATACAGTGTTGTTGCGTATGTGTGTATTATTGGGGCAGAGCTTACATGGTTGCACCAGGAAGAGGGTGGGATTGTAGAATTAGAGCAGCAGCCTATCTTTTAAAACTAGAATATTGTGATTGTGCGTCCTCAGATCACGGCAGTGTGTAATTTCTTCACCTACATTCGTTACATCCACCAGGGACTGGTCAAGCAGCAGGACGGTAAATATACACGGAACATATAAATATATTTAACGTGTACATATTTCAGCGATCAATAAGATAAAAAAAAGATGGCTCTGACAATGGAGATGTTTGTTCAGCCGAGCAGATGTTCTGGGAGGTGATGCAGCTCCGCAGGGAAATGTCCTTGGCCAAGCTGGGCTTCTACAAAGACCAACTGTGACTCCTCCTTCCGGTTCGCTCACGTCAGGAAGCCGCGCCTCCTCCGCTGTGGAGCGCAAGAGGATGAGCTCGTAGATCATCCCGGTGGCTTGTAGCCTTTGACCTTTGTTCGAACCCCTAACACTCCAGAATGAAAGCTCAGCGACCTTAGGCTGGAGACACTTTTATCTCCTGCAAACATAACAAAAACAACCTAAACTTGCTGGTACCTCACTTTTTGTTGGTAAATCGTTCCGTTAAAACAGAAATCGCAAGAAAACCGAAGCAAATTTTCCATAAGTAATCATGAATGTGTTCCAGACAGCCAAAAACCGAATCACCCATAAACCGAATGACACTAAAACCGATTCATGCTGAAACCGAATGACACTAAAACCGATTCATGCTGAAAACGAATCATACTGATATCAAACCGAATCTCGCTGAAATGTAATTATGTGAAAACCAAGTCATGCTCAAACTGAATTAAACTAAAACCTGATCGGGTCAGACTGAAACCGAATCACACTGAAATTGAGTCATTCGAAAACCAAATTATGCTGAAACCGAATGACACTAAAACCGATTCATGCTGAAACCGAATGACACTAAAACCGATTCATGCTGAAACCGAATGACACTAAAACCGATTCATGCTGAAACCGAATGACACTAAAACTGATTCATGCTGAAAACGAATCATACCCTACTAAAACCGAATCTCGCTGAAATGTAATTATGTGAAAACCAAATCATGCTCAAACTGAATCACACTAAAACCTGATCGGGTCAGACTGAAACCGAATCACACTGAAATTGAGTCATTCGAAAACCAAATTATGCCGAAACCGAATCACACTAAAATGTAAACACACTGAAACAGAATCACGCTGAAATGTAGTCATTCGAAAACCAAATTATGCTGAAACCGAATCACACTAAAATGTAATCACACTAAAACCAAATCATGCTGAAACCGAATGACATAAAACCCATTCATGCTGAAACCGAATGACGCTAAAACTGATTCATGCTGAAACCGAATGACATAAAACCGATTCATGCTGAAACCGAATGACACTAAAACTGATTCATGCTGAAACCGAATGACACTAAAACTGATTCATGCTGAAACCGAATGACATAAAACCAATTCATGCTGAAACCGAATGACATAAAACCGATTCATGCTGAAACCGAATGACACTAAAACTGATTCATGCTGAAACCGAATGACACTAAAACTGATTCATGCTGAAACCGAATGACATAAAACCAATTCATGCTGAAACCGAATGACACTAAAACCGATTCATGCTGAAACCGAATGACACTAAAATCGATTCATGCTGAAACCGAATGACACTAAAACCGATTCATGCTGAAACCGAATGACACTAAAACAGATTCATGCTGAAAACGAATCATACTGATATCAAATCCTACTAAAACCGAATCTCGCTGAAATGTAATTATATGAAAACCAAGTCATGCTCAAACTGAATCACACTAAAACCTGATCGGGTCAGACTGAAACCGAATCACACTGAAATTGAGTCATTCGAAAACCAAATTATGCTGAAACCGAATCACACTAAAATGTAATCACACTAAAACCGAATCATGCTGAAAACCGAATGACATAAAACCGATTCATGCTGAAACCGAATGACACTAAAACCGATTCATGCTGAAACCGAATGACACTAAAACCGATTCATGCTGAAATGTAGTCATTCGAAAACCAAATTATGCTGAAACCGAATCACACTAAAATGTAATCACACTAAAACCGAATGACACTAAAACCGATTCATGCTGAAACCGAATGACACTAAAACAGATTCATGCTGAAACCGAATGACACTAAAACCGATTCATGCTGAAACCGAATGACACTAAAACCGATATCAAATCCTACTAAAACCGAATCTCGCTGAAATGTAATTATATGAAAACCAAGTCATGCTCAAACCGAATCACACTGAAATTGAGTCATTCGAAAACCAAATTATGCTGAAACCGAATCACACTAAAATGTAAACACACTAAAACAGAATCACGCTGAAATGTAGTCATTCGAAAACCAAATTATGCTGAAACCGAATCACACTAAAATGTAATCACACTAAAACCGAATCATGCTGAAAACCGAATTACATAAAACCGATTCATGCTGAAACCGAATGACACTAAAACCGATTCATGCTGAAACCGAATGACACTAAAACTGATTCATGCTGAAACCGAATGACACTAAAACCGATTCATGCTAAAACCGAATGACACTAAAACTGATTCATGCTGAAACCGAATGACACTAAAACCGATTCATGCTGAAAACGAATCATACTGATATCAAATCCTACTAAAACCGAATCTCGCTGAAATGTAATTATATGAAAACCAAGTCATACTCAAACTGAATCACACTAAAACCTGATCGGGTCAGACTGAAACCGAATCACACTGAAATTGAGTCATTCGAAAACCAAATTATGCTGAAACCGAATCACACTAAAATGTAAACACACTAAAACAGAATCACGCTGAAATGTAGTCATTCGAAAACCAAATTATGCTGAAACTGAATCACACTAAAACCGAATCACACTAAAATGTAATCACACTAAAACCGAATCATGCTGAAACCGAATGACACTAAAACCGATTCATGCTGAAACCGAATGACATAAAACCAATTCATGCTGAAACCGAATGACACTAAAACCGATTCATGCTGAAACCGAATGACACTAAAACAGATTCATGCTGAAAACGAATCATACTGATATCAAATCCTACTAAAACCGAATCTCGCTGAAATGTAATTATATGAAAACCAAGTCATGCTCAAACCGAATCACACTGAAATTGAGTCATTCGAAAACCAAATTATGCCGAAACCGAATCACACTAAAATGTAAACACACTAAAACCGAATCACGCTGAAATGTAGTCATTCGAAAACCAAATTATGCTGAAACCGAATCACACTAAAACCGAATCACACTAAAATGTAATCACACTAAAACCGAATCATGCTGAAACCGAATGACACTAAAACCGATTCATGCTGAAACCGAATGACACTAAAACCGATTCATGCTGAAACCGAATGACATAAAACCGATTCATGCTGAAACCGAATGACACTAAAACCGATTCATGCTGAAACCGAATGACACTAAAACCGATTCATGCTGAAACCGAATGACATAAAACCGATTCATGCTGAAACCGAATGACACTAAAACCGAGTCATGCTGAAACCGAATGACACTAAAACCGATTCATGCTGAAACCGAATGACACTAAAACCGATTCATGCTGAAACCGAATGACACTAAAACCGATTCATGCTGAAACCGAATGACACTAAAACAGATTCATGCTGAAAACGAATCATACTGATATCAAATCCTACTAAAACCGAATCTCGCTGAAATGTAATTAAGTGAAAACCAAGTCATGCTCAAACTGAATCACACTAAAACCTGATCGGGTCAGACTGAAACCGAATCACACTGAAATTGAGTCATTCGAAAACCAAATTATGCTGAAACCGAATGACACTAAAACCGATTCATGCTGAAACCGAATGATACTAAAACAGATTCATGCTAAAAACGAATCATACTGATATCAAATCCTACTAAAACCGAATCTCGCTGAAATGTAATTATATGAAAACCAAGTCATGCTCAAACCGAATCACACTGAAATTGAGTCATTCGAAAACCAAATTATGCTGAAACCGAATCACACTAAAACCGAATCACACTAAAATGTAATCACACTAAAACCGAATCATGCTGAAACCGAATGACACTAAAACCGATTCATGCTGAAACCGAATGACACTAAAACCGATTCATGCTGAAACCGAATGACACTAAAACAGATTCATGCTGAAAACGAATCATACTGATATCAAATCCTACTAAAACCGAATCTCGCTGAAATGTAATTATATGAAAACCAAGTCATGCTCAAACCGAATCACACTGAAATTGAGTCATACGAAAACCAAATTATGCTGAAACCGAATCACACTAAAATGTAAACACACTAAAACAGAATCACGCTGAAATGTAGTCATTCGAAAACCAAATTATGCTGAAACTGAATCACACTAAAACCGAATCACACTAAAATGTAATCACACTAAAACCGAATCATGCTGAAACCGAATGACACTAAAACTGATTCATGCTGAAACCGAATGACACTAATACCGATTCATGCTAAAACCGAATGACACTACAACTGATTCATGCTGAAACCGAATGACACTAAAACCGATTCATGCTGAAACCGAATGACACTAAAACCGATTCATGCTGAAACCGAATGACACTAAAACAGATTCATGCTGAAAACGAATCATACTGATTTCAAATCCTACTAAAACCGAATCTCGCTGAAATGTAATTATATGAAAACCAAGTCATGCTCAAACCGAATCACACTGAAATTGAGTCATTCGAAAACCAAATTATGCTGAAACCGAATCACACTAAAATGTAATCACACTAAAACCGAATCATGCTGAAACCGAATGACACTAAAACTGATTCATGCTGAAACCGAATGACACTAAAACCGATTCATGCTAAAACCGAATGACGCTAAAACCGATTCATGCTGAAACCGAATGACACTAAAACCGATTCATGCTGAAAACGAATCATACTGATATCAAATCCTACTAAAACCGAATCTCGCTGAAATGTAATTATATGAAAACCAAGTCATACTCAAACTGAATCACACTAAAACCTGATCGGGTCAGACTGAAACCGAATCACACTGAAATTGAGTCATTCGAAAACCAAATTATGCTGAAACCGAATCACACTAAAATGTAAACACACTAAAACAGAATCACGCTGAAATGTAGTCATTCGAAAACCAAATTATGCTGAAACTGAATCACACTAAAACCGAATCACACTAAAATGTAATCACACTAAAACCGAATCATGCTGAAACCGAATGACACTAAAACCGATTCATGCTGAAACCGAATGACATAAAACCAATTCATGCTGAAACCGAATGACACTAAAACCGATTCATGCTAAAACCGAATGACACTAAAACTGATTCATGCTGAAACCGAATGACACTAAAACCGATTCATGCTGAAAACGAATCATACTGATATCAAATCCTACTAAAACCGAATCTCGCTGAAATGTAATTATATGAAAACCAAGTCATACTCAAACTGAATCACACTAAAACCTGATCGGGTCAGACTGAAACCGAATCACACTGAAATTGAGTCATTCGAAAACCAAATTATGCTGAAACCGAATCACACTAAAATGTAAACACACTAAAACAGAATCACGCTGAAATGTAGTCATTCGAAAACCAAATTATGCTGAAACTGAATCACACTAAAACCGAATCACACTAAAATGTAATCACACTAAAACCGAATCATGCTGAAACCGAATGACACTAAAACCGATTCATGCTGAAACCGAATGACATAAAACCAATTCATGCTGAAACCGAATGACACTAAAACCGATTCATGCTGAAACCGAATGACACTAAAACAGATTCATGCTGAAAACGAATCATACTGATATCAAATCCTACTAAAACCGAATCTCGCTGAAATGTAATTATATGAAAACCAAGTCATGCTCAAACCGAATCACACTGAAATTGAGTCATTCGAAAACCAAATTATGCCGAAACCGAATCACACTAAAATGTAAACACACTAAAACCGAATCACGCTGAAATGTAGTCATTCGAAAACCAAATTATGCTGAAACCGAATCACACTAAAACCGAATCACACTAAAATGTAATCACACTAAAACCGAATCATGCTGAAACCGAATGACACTAAAACCGATTCATGCTGAAACCGAATGACACTAAAACCGATTCATGCTGAAACCGAATGACATAAAACCGATTCATGCTGAAACCGAATGACACTAAAACCGATTCATGCTGAAACCGAATGACACTAAAACCGATTCATGCTGAAACCGAATGACATAAAACCGATTCATGCTGAAACCGAATGACACTAAAACCGAGTCATGCTGAAACCGAATGACACTAAAACCGATTCATGCTGAAACCGAATGACACTAAAACCGATTCATGCTGAAACCGAATGACACTAAAACCGATTCATGCTGAAACCGAATGACACTAAAACAGATTCATGCTGAAAACGAATCATACTGATATCAAATCCTACTAAAACCGAATCTCGCTGAAATGTAATTAAGTGAAAACCAAGTCATGCTCAAACTGAATCACACTAAAACCTGATCGGGTCAGACTGAAACCGAATCACACTGAAATTGAGTCATTCGAAAACCAAATTATGCTGAAACCGAATGACACTAAAACCGATTCATGCTGAAACCGAATGATACTAAAACAGATTCATGCTAAAAACGAATCATACTGATATCAAATCCTACTAAAACCGAATCTCGCTGAAATGTAATTATATGAAAACCAAGTCATGCTCAAACCGAATCACACTGAAATTGAGTCATTCGAAAACCAAATTATGCTGAAACCGAATCACACTAAAACCGAATCACACTAAAATGTAATCACACTAAAACCGAATCATGCTGAAACCGAATGACACTAAAACCGATTCATGCTGAAACCGAATGACACTAAAACCGATTCATGCTGAAACCGAATGACACTAAAACAGATTCATGCTGAAAACGAATCATACTGATATCAAATCCTACTAAAACCGAATCTCGCTGAAATGTAATTATATGAAAACCAAGTCATGCTCAAACCGAATCACACTGAAATTGAGTCATACGAAAACCAAATTATGCTGAAACCGAATCACACTAAAATGTAAACACACTAAAACAGAATCACGCTGAAATGTAGTCATTCGAAAACCAAATTATGCTGAAACTGAATCACACTAAAACCGAATCACACTAAAATGTAATCACACTAAAACCGAATCATGCTGAAACCGAATGACACTAAAACTGATTCATGCTGAAACCGAATGACACTAAAACCGATTCATGCTAAAACCGAATGACACTACAACTGATTCATGCTGAAACCGAATGACACTAAAACCGATTCATGCTGAAACCGAATGACACTAAAACCGATTCATGCTGAAACCGAATGACACTAAAACAGATTCATGCTGAAAACGAATCATACTGATTTCAAATCCTACTAAAACCGAATCTCGCTGAAATGTAATTATATGAAAACCAAGTCATGCTCAAACCGAATCACACTGAAATTGAGTCATTCGAAAACCAAATTATGCTGAAACCGAATCACACTAAAATGTAATCACACTAAAACCGAATCATGCTGAAACCGAATGACACTAAAACTGATTCATGCTGAAACCGAATGACACTAAAACCGATTCATGCTAAAACCGAATGACGCTAAAACCGATTCATGCTGAAACCGAATGACACTAAAACCGATTCATGCTGAAAACGAATCATACTGATATCAAATCCTACTAAAACCGAATCTCGCTGAAATGTAATTATATGAAAACCAAGTCATACTCAAACTGAATCACACTAAAACCTGATCGGGTCAGACTGAAACCGAATCACACTGAAATTGAGTCATTCGAAAACCAAATTATGCTGAAACCGAATCACACTAAAATGTAAACACACTAAAACAGAATCACGCTGAAATGTAGTCATTCGAAAACCAAATTATGCTGAAACTGAATCACACTAAAACCGAATCACACTAAAATGTAATCACACTAAAACCGAATCATGCTGAAACCGAATGACACTAAAACCGATTCATGCTGAAACCGAATGACATAAAACCAATTCATGCTGAAACCGAATGACACTAAAACCGATTCATGCTGAAACCGAATGACACTAAAACAGATTCATGCTGAAAACGAATCATACTGATATCAAATCCTACTAAAACCGAATCTCGCTGAAATGTAATTATATGAAAACCAAGTCATGCTCAAACCGAATCACACTGAAATTGAGTCATTCGAAAACCAAATTATGCCGAAACCGAATCACACTAAAATGTAAACACACTAAAACCGAATCACGCTGAAATGTAGTCATTCGAAAACCAAATTATGCTGAAACCGAATCACACTAAAACCGAATCACACTAAAATGTAATCACACTAAAACCGAATCATGCTGAAACCGAATGACACTAAAACCGATTCATGCTGAAACCGAATGACACTAAAACCGATTCATGCTGAAACCGAATGACATAAAACCGATTCATGCTGAAACCGAATGACACTAAAACCGATTCATGCTGAAACCGAATGACACTAAAACCGATTCATGCTGAAACCGAATGACACTAAAACAGATTCATGCTGAAAACGAATCATACTGATATCAAATCCTACTAAAACCGAATCTCGCTGAAATGTAATTATATGAAAACCAAGTCATGCTCAAACCGAATCACACTGAAATTGAGTCATACGAAAACCAAATTATGCTGAAACCGAATCACACTAAAATGTAAACACACTAAAACAGAATCACGCTGAAATGTAGTCATTCGAAAACCAAATTATGCTGAAACTGAATCACACTAAAACCGAATCACACTAAAATGTAATCACACTAAAACCGAATCATGCTGAAACCGAATGACACTAAAACTGATTCATGCTGAAACCGAATGACACTAAAACCGATTCATGCTAAAACCGAATGACACTACAACTGATTCATGCTGAAACCGAATGACACTAAAACCGATTCATGCTGAAACCGAATGACACTAAAACCGATTCATGCTGAAACCGAATGACACTAAAACAGATTCATGCTGAAAACGAATCATACTGATTTCAAATCCTACTAAAACCGAATCTCGCTGAAATGTAATTATATGAAAACCAAGTCATGCTCAAACCGAATCACACTGAAATTGAGTCATTCGAAAACCAAATTATGCTGAAACCGAATCACACTAAAATGTAATCACACTAAAACCGAATCATGCTGAAACCGAATGACACTAAAACTGATTCATGCTGAAACCGAATGACACTAAAACCGATTCATGCTAAAACCGAATGACGCTAAAACCGATTCATGCTGAAACCGAATGACACTAAAACCGATTCATGCTGAAAACGAATCATACTGATATCAAATCCTACTAAAACCGAATCTCGCTGAAATGTAATTATATGAAAACCAAGTCATACTCAAACTGAATCACACTAAAACCTGATCGGGTCAGACTGAAACCGAATCACACTGAAATTGAGTCATTCGAAAACCAAATTATGCTGAAACCGAATCACACTAAAATGTAAACACACTAAAACAGAATCACGCTGAAATGTAGTCATTCGAAAACCAAATTATGCTGAAACTGAATCACACTAAAACCGAATCACACTAAAATGTAATCACACTAAAACCGAATCATGCTGAAACCGAATGACACTAAAACCGATTCATGCTGAAACCGAATGACATAAAACCAATTCATGCTGAAACCGAATGACACTAAAACCGATTCATGCTGAAACCGAATGACACTAAAACAGATTCATGCTGAAAACGAATCATACTGATATCAAATCCTACTAAAACCGAATCTCGCTGAAATGTAATTATATGAAAACCAAGTCATGCTCAAACCGAATCACACTGAAATTGAGTCATTCGAAAACCAAATTATGCCGAAACCGAATCACACTAAAATGTAAACACACTAAAACCGAATCACGCTGAAATGTAGTCATTCGAAAACCAAATTATGCTGAAACCGAATCACACTAAAACCGAATCACACTAAAATGTAATCACACTAAAACCGAATCATGCTGAAACCGAATGACACTAAAACCGATTCATGCTGAAACCGAATGACACTAAAACCGATTCATGCTGAAACCGAATGACATAAAACCGATTCATGCTGAAACCGAATGACACTAAAACCGATTCATGCTGAAACCGAATGACACTAAAACCGATTCATGCTGAAACCGAATGACACTAAAACAGATTCATGCTGAAAACGAATCATACTGATATCAAATCCTACTAAAACCGAATCTCGCTGAAATGTAATTATATGAAAACCAAGTCATGCTCAAACCGAATCACACTGAAATTGAGTCATACGAAAACCAAATTATGCTGAAACCGAATCACACTAAAATGTAAACACACTAAAACAGAATCACGCTGAAATGTAGTCATTCGAAAACCAAATTATGCTGAAACTGAATCACACTAAAACCGAATCACACTAAAATGTAATCACACTAAAACCGAATCATGCTGAAACCGAATGACACTAAAACTGATTCATGCTGAAACCGAATGACACTAAAACCGATTCATGCTAAAACCGAATGACACTACAACTGATTCATGCTGAAACCGAATGACACTAAAACCGATTCATGCTGAAACCGAATGACACTAAAACCGATTCATGCTGAAACCGAATGACACTAAAACAGATTCATGCTGAAAACGAATCATACTGATTTCAAATCCTACTAAAACCGAATCTCGCTGAAATGTAATTATATGAAAACCAAGTCATGCTCAAACCGAATCACACTGAAATTGAGTCATTCGAAAACCAAATTATGCTGAAACCGAATCACACTAAAATGTAATCACACTAAAACCGAATCATGCTGAAACCGAATGACACTAAAACTGATTCATGCTGAAACCGAATGACACTAAAACCGATTCATGCTAAAACCGAATGACGCTAAAACCGATTCATGCTGAAACCGAATGACACTAAAACCGATTCATGCTGAAAACGAATCATACTGATATCAAATCCTACTAAAACCGAATCTCGCTGAAATGTAATTATATGAAAACCAAGTCATACTCAAACTGAATCACACTAAAACCTGATCGGGTCAGACTGAAACCGAATCACACTGAAATTGAGTCATTCGAAAACCAAATTATGCTGAAACCGAATCACACTAAAATGTAAACACACTAAAACAGAATCACGCTGAAATGTAGTCATTCGAAAACCAAATTATGCTGAAACTGAATCACACTAAAACCGAATCACACTAAAATGTAATCACACTAAAACCGAATCATGCTGAAACCGAATGACACTAAAACCGATTCATGCTGAAACCGAATGACATAAAACCAATTCATGCTGAAACCGAATGACACTAAAACCGATTCATGCTGAAACCGAATGACACTAAAACAGATTCATGCTGAAAACGAATCATACTGATATCAAATCCTACTAAAACCGAATCTCGCTGAAATGTAATTATATGAAAACCAAGTCATGCTCAAACCGAATCACACTGAAATTGAGTCATTCGAAAACCAAATTATGCCGAAACCGAATCACACTAAAATGTAAACACACTAAAACCGAATCACGCTGAAATGTAGTCATTCGAAAACCAAATTATGCTGAAACCGAATCACACTAAAACCGAATCACACTAAAATGTAATCACACTAAAACCGAATCATGCTGAAACCGAATGACACTAAAACCGATTCATGCTGAAACCGAATGACACTAAAACCGATTCATGCTGAAACCGAATGACATAAAACCGATTCATGCTGAAACCGAATGACACTAAAACCGATTCATGCTGAAACCGAATGACACTAAAACCGATTCATGCTGAAACCGAATGACACTAAAACAGATTCATGCTGAAAACGAATCATACTGATATCAAATCCTACTAAAACCGAATCTCGCTGAAATGTAATTATATGAAAACCAAGTCATGCTCAAACCGAATCACACTGAAATTGAGTCATACGAAAACCAAATTATGCTGAAACCGAATCACACTAAAATGTAAACACACTAAAACAGAATCACGCTGAAATGTAGTCATTCGAAAACCAAATTATGCTGAAACTGAATCACACTAAAACCGAATCACACTAAAATGTAATCACACTAAAACCGAATCATGCTGAAACCGAATGACACTAAAACTGATTCATGCTGAAACCGAATGACACTAAAACCGATTCATGCTAAAACCGAATGACACTACAACTGATTCATGCTGAAACCGAATGACACTAAAACCGATTCATGCTGAAACCGAATGACACTAAAACCGATTCATGCTGAAACCGAATGACACTAAAACAGATTCATGCTAAAACCGAATGACACTAAAACCGATTCATGCTGAAACCGAATGACACTAAAACCGATTCATGCTGAAACCGAATGACACTAAAACCGATTCATGCTGAAACCGAATGACACTAAAACCGATTCATGCTGAACCCGAATGACACTAAAACCGATTCATGCTGAAACCGAACGACACTAAAACCGATTCATGCTGAAACCGAATGACACTAAAACCGATTCATGCTAAAACCGAATGACACTAAAACCGATTCATGCTGAAAACCGAATGACATAAAACCGATTCATGCTGAAACCGAATGACACTAAAACCGATTCATGCTGAAACCGAATGACACTAAAACCGAATGACACTAAAACCGAATCATGCTGAAACCGAATGACACTAAAACCGATTCATGCTGAAACCGAATGACACTAAAACCGATTCATGCTGAAACCGAATGACACTAAAACTGATTCATGCTGAAACCGAATGACACTAAAACCGATTCATTCTAAAACCGAATGACACTAAAACCGATTCATGCTGAAACCGAATGACACTAAAACTGATTCATGCTGAAACTGAATGACACTAAAACCGATTCATGCTGAAACCGAATGACATAAAACCGATTCATGCTGAAACCGAATGACACTAAAACCGATTCATGCTGAAACCGAATGACACTAAAACCGATTCATGCTGAAACCGAATGACACTAAAACCGATTCATGCTGAAAACGAATCATACTGTAACGACAAGCGAGGTACCACCAAGCAACATATTAAAGGTTCCCAATAATAAGATATATTTTCTTGTTTGGAACCCTCCCTTCCTAACAGTGGCAGTGTTTGTTTACAAACTATTATTTTCATAGCAAATGTAAGTACGACTTTGCAGCTGTGCACAATGAAAGTATGTTTAATAAGCTTTAGTTTCACTTCATTATTTCTGCAAAGATAATCACATTGATGACTTTGCTGTTCATTTATTTATTGAGAAGGAAAACATAGTAAATCTCTCACAAAACAATCAGCTCCCAAGTATATTTGCAGGTTGTTCATCCTCTTTTAGTTGATTGTGTGTGTGTGTGTGTGTGTGTGTATACTTTCTATGAAGGCAATGTCACTCTCCCACTTTGTTTTAGTGCCTTTTTCTCTCACGAAGAATTAAATAAATAAGAAAGAAAAAAAAACAGAAGTACATTGGCAAAGTCAACTTGCTCATTGGAGTCTTTTTCCTAGTCATCAATATAATCCAATTACTGTTATTATGAATATGAATAACAATACATCTTTTTTTGTATTAATGTACAGAAAAGATGTCCACAATGTTTGCAATGAAGAGAAGCTTCCCCAGTGCCATCTAAGGATCA
The DNA here is from genome assembly GCF_033978685.3 of Nerophis lumbriciformis. Lineage (NCBI taxonomy): Eukaryota > Metazoa > Chordata > Actinopteri > Syngnathiformes > Syngnathidae > Nerophis > Nerophis lumbriciformis. The sequence continues at coordinate 3,232,119 of NC_084572.2, read as the reverse complement.
CTTGGAGTAAGAACACGCTAAAACCTCGAGTGAACTCTGTATTTTCACATAAGTCTGCTTTTCAAAACAAAAGCTCCTAGCGTGGCCACAGCCCCATCGCCAACCCTGGCAGGATGAGTGCGATGATGACCGAGGAGAACAGGTTGACGGCGTTATTGTCCAGGATGGGTTTTCCACTTATCCACCGCGTGCTGGTTGACTGGTAACTCACCACCTTCCCGATGTTCGAGTCGTAACCTGAGCGAAGACAGGAAGTGAGCGTGAGAGGAGGAGTGGTTGTTTAAAACCCAAAAGGTGTGTAGTACCGGAGTACTGCATCTTGGCCCCCAGGAAGGAGTCCAGGACTGAGCCCAGAAAACCCGCCATGCCGGCGTACACCACCAGGGGCCACTGTGGGTCGGCCAGGTGAAGGTCGCTGACGAATAGCAGCTGGGTGGCAAAGTAAGCCACGCCCACAGCCAGCCCACCCAAGAAGCTGGCGACCAGTCCGACGTGAGTGACCCCTCCGTTGGTTCCTGGAGAGCAGAAGTGGACGTGAGGAATCCTTCCGTGACTGGACAGGTGGGTTCAATGCATTTCTGTACTATTCTTGAGCAACACAAATCCTGCTAGTAGTACTGCATGCATGTACTTAATGTGGTTGGTTGGGGGCGGGGCTAAGAGGGGAGGAGTATATTTACAGCTAGAATTCACCAAGTCAAGTATTTTTTATATATATATATATACATTAGAGATGCGCGGTTTGCGGGCACAACCGCGGAGTCCGCGGATTATCCGCGGGTCGGGCGGTTGAAATAAAAAAAAATTAGATTTTAAATAGATTCAGGCGGGTGGCAGTTAAAGCAATTGGGAAATATATATACATAGTTAAATGTTGTTACCCACATACGAAAAACGAGCAGGCACCTGCAGCATATGCCACAACAGAAGAAGAAAAAAAAAAGAGATGGACACTTTTACGGAGCGGAGAAGGGACGCCTCGCCGGGGTCCGGGACCGAGGCCCCTTCCCCCGAGAGGGCCCCACCGGGAGCCGTAGCTGAGGCGATCCGCGAGAAGGGCCCGACGCACGTCCAGGGTCACCACCGCGCCCACCGCACCGACACCCCGCCTCGTCCGCCTTCGCCGCGGCCGGCGTCACGCGCAGCAGGTAAGCAGCTTATCTGCCCGCCACCCCCGTGGCCGGGGGCTCGTAACAGGGGTCACTCCGCGCGCTCCGCCCGCGCAGCTTACCTGCCCGCCACCCCTGTTGCCGGGGGCACGTAACAGGGGTCACTCCGCGCGCAGTGCGCTCACGAAAGAGGTGGGGCTCACCCTGGTTGATATAGACAGCAGGACGGTGGCCATGGAAGTCGGAACCCGCTAAGGAGTGTGTAACAACCCACCTGCCGAATCAACTAGCCCTGAAAATGGATGGCGCTGGAGCGTCGGGCCCATATACCCGGCCGTCGCCGGCAGCGAGACGCGCTTGGAGGTGCGCTCAGCGCGGCTCCCATATGATTGCGCACTGGTGTGCGTCTGGGTCGTGACAGCGTGGCACGCGAATGTCTGTGCTGCATTGGATCAGTCTCCTTTCTTTAACAGGCAAAAGCTTTATAACCTCACTAATGCCTTGCATCGTCTATATTAGATATATAACAGCGGGCGGGTGCGGTTCTGATCAAATGTTACATCGGGTGGATGGCGGATGGTTGACGACTTTCTGATGCGGTTGCGGATGAAATAATTGCCTATCCGCGCATCTCTAATATACATATATATATATATATAAGAAATACTTGACTTTCAGTGAATTCTAGCTATATATATATATTTATTTTATTATATATATATATATATATATTAGAGATGCGCGGTTTGCGGGCACGTCCGCGGATTATCCGCGGATCGGGTGGATGAAATTTAAAAAAATTAGATTTTATCCGCGGGTCGGGTCGGGTCGGGCGGTTGAAATAAAAAAAAATTAGATTTTAAATAGATTCAGGCGGGTGGCAGTTAAACCAATTGGGAAATATATATACATAGTTAAATGTTGTGACCCACATTGTTCCGGATACAGGGTCAAATAGGGCTGATCTTGCCAATAGTTTTAATACATTTTTTGCTTCTATTGGGAAAAACCTATTTAGTAAAATAGGTCAACCTCCAGGGTATTCCTTTAAAGAATTTTTATCAGGCAGCTACCCTAGCTCCTTTTTCATGCAGCCAACCGACATCAATGAGCTTTATACGATCATTATGGACCTAAAGTCATCACATACAGCTGGAGTGGACGGGATATGTAGCAAAATCTTGAAAGCCATAGCAAATGTGATCATAAATCCTCTCTGTCACTGCATAAACCTGTCACTTAGTGCTGGCATTGTACCCAAAATGTCCAAAGTGGCAAAAATAATCCCAATTTTTAAATCAGGTGATAAAAATAATATGAACAATTATAGGCCAATTTCAATTTTACCAACATTTTCAAAAATATTTGAGAAAGTGGTCTATAACCGACTGAATGGCTTTCTGGAAAAACTAAATATCCTTGTCCCCTCCCAATATGGTTTTCGTAAAAAAAGCACCACCTGTATGGCTATACTCGACCTTTTGGAAAAGGTCAATGACTGTATTGAAGAAGGAAAATGCGGTATTGGCATTTTTTTGGATCTATCCAAGGCCTTTGACACAATAGACTTTGAGATCTTATTGTATAAGCTATATCACTATGGTGTCAGAGGGGTACCTCTCGATTGGTTCCGCTCTTACCTATACGGAAGGCAGCAATGTGTATGCGTCAATGATCACAATTCACCCTGTATGACCATAAATTATGGGGTTCCCCAGGGATCCATCTTGGGGCCTCTCCTTTTTATCCTATACATAAATGATTTTGTAAACTCCTCCGAAACTTTTCATAAAATAATTTTTGCTGACGATACAAATGTGTTTACCTCACACAGGAGCCTACACCATCTACAAGTAACTGTCAATTCAGAGCTTGTGAAAGTAGATTCCTGGTTCAAGTGCAATAAGCTCTCACTTAATGTGAATAAAACAAATTTTATTCTATTTCGTTCTAATAAAAAGCGGACAAATACTGAGCACTGCCATATCAACATCAATGGGCAGGAAATACAGAGAGTGTACTCCACAACATTCCTGGGGGTCATCATTGACGAATACCTCAATTTCAAATGTCACATTAGCCATCTGTTAAACAAATTATCCAAATATGTTGGCCTGTTCTTTCACCTTCGTCATTATCTTCCTCTTTATGCTCTACTCACACTATATAAAACTCTCTTTGAAGCACATCTAAACTACTGTAATGTCATCTGGTGTAACACCTTCCCTACCTACCTTCACAAATTAGAATCCATGCAAAAGAAAATGATACGGGCCCTGTCATGGTCCAAGTTTAATGCCCCCACTCCACATCTATTCCATAATTATCATCTCTTAAGACTGACAGAGTTCAATATTTATCAAAATGCTTGTTTAACCTGTCAAGTCATTTACAGGCTGAATTTAAGGCTCTGTAGCTTGGTTCCTATCTACCATCCCCAGCATGCCCACAACACTCCTAACTTAGATTTGATATCAGGGAAACATCGTTTACTGGATTGTACCGCTCGAAGTGTTGTATGCAGGGGACCAAAGATTTGGAACCGGCTTAATGAGAACCTCAAGATGCTGTATCCATTCTCCAACTTCAAAAATAAACTAAAAACTTATCTATTAACCACCTATATTTAATGCCTCATGTAGGGTAGACTACTGTTGGGTTTTGCATGGTTGAATGAATGTATGTATGTATGTGTATGCTTGCTTTAGTACTATTATCTTGTGTTAATCATATAGCGTTGTTTTTTGTTTTGTTTTTTGTTGTTGTACTTGCTACCATGTTTCATCATTCCATGTATATTCCATCATTCCATGTATATTCTATCCTCTGGACCCCCTGTCAAAAGCTTCTTCTAGCTTATTTGGGGGACCCTTTCACGTACCAACATCTTTAAATGATGATATTTTACTACTATTGTATTTTTTATATGGTATTGTGAATAAACTTGAACATACGAAAAACGAGCAGGCACCTGCAGCATATGCCACAACAGAAGAAAAAAAAAAGAAAAAGAGATGGACACTTTTACGGAGCGGAGAAGGGACGCCTCGCCGGGGTCCGGGACCGAGGCCCCTTCCCCCGAGAGGGCCCCACCGGGAGCCGTAGCTGAGGCGATCCGCGAGAAGGGCCCGACGCACGTCCAGGGTCACCACCGCGCCCACCGCACTGACACCCCGCCTCGTCCGCCTTCGCCGCGGCCGGCGTCACGCGCAGCAGGTAAGCAGCTTACCTGCCCGCCACCCCCGTGGCTGGGGGCTCGTAACAGGGGTCGCTCCGCGCGCTCCGCCCGCGCAGCTTACCTGCCCGCCACCCCTGTTGCCGGGGGCGCGTAACAGGGGTCACTCCGCGCGCAGTGCGCTCACGAAAGGGGTGGGGCTCACCCTGGTTGATATAGACAGCAGGGCGGTGGCCATGGAAGTCGGAACCCGCTAAGGAGTGTGTAACAACCCACCTGCCGAATCAACTAGCCCTGAAAATGGATGGCGCTGGAGCGTCGGGCCCATACCCGGCCGTCGCCGGCAGCGAGACGCGCTTGGAGGTGCGCTCAGCGCGGCTCCCATATGATTGCGCACTGGTGTGCGTCTGGGTCGTGACAGCGTGGCACGCGAATGTCTGTGCTGCATTGGATCAGTCTCCTTTCTTTAACAGGCAAAAGCTTTATAACCTCACTAATGCCTTGCATCGTCTATATTAGATATATAACAGCGGGCGGGTGCGGTTCTGATCAAATGTTACATCGGGTGGATGGCGGATGGTTGACGACTTTCTGATGCGGTTGCGGATGAAATAATTGCCTATCCGCGCATCTCTAATATACATATATATATATATAAGAAATACTTGACTTTCAGTGAATTCTAGCTATATATATATATATATTTATTTTATTATATATATATATATATATATATATATATGTCTTAATAAGGTTATCCAAAAAAATAGTGCTCGATACCGTAGTAGAGCGCAATATATGTATGTGTGGGAAAAAAAATCACAAGACTATTTCATCTCTACAGGCCTGTTTCATGAGGGGGGTACCCTCAATCGTCAGGAGATTGAGGGTACTCAATCTCCTGACGATTTGAGGGTACCCCCCCTCATGAAACAGGCCTGTAGAGATGAAATAGTCTTGTGATTTTTTTTCCCACACATACATACATATATATATATATATATATATATATAAGAAATACTTGACTTTCAGTGAATTCTAGCTATATATATATATATTTATTTTATTATATATATATATATATATATATATATATATATATATATATATATATATATATATTACAAACATCAGTTGTCTACCAATCTAATGTAACACGCAAGGACATTAACACATCCGACACATATGTAGGATTAACCGAGGGAGAGTTTAAAACCAGATGGAACAATCACAAGGCTTCTTTCAGGAACCAAAACCTGCGGAATACCACAGAACTCAGCAAACACATTTGGGACCTCAAAGACAATAATGTTGAATATTCAATAACATGGCAAATTCTTGCATCCAGCACACCTTACAATAGTGGTAATAAAAGATGCAACCTATGCTTGAAAGAGAAACTGTTTATTATATACAATCCAGACCTGTCATCCCTCAACAAGCGCAGCGAAATTGTATCAGCATGCCGCCACAGACGGAAACACCTCCTAGGTAACACATGAGCCAATCACCACGCCCCTACGCCAGCCTGTACCCACCCACTCTGTGCCCTATATAAACCATGGTATGTGAATGCTCCCATTAAAATCTCCTGATGATTGAGGGAACCCCTCATGAAACAGGCCTGTAGAGATGAAATAGTCTTGTGATTTTTTCCCCACACATACATATATTGCGCTCTACTACGGTATCGAGCACTATTTTTTGGATAACCTTATTAAGACATATATATATATATATATATATATATATAAAAGAAATACTTCAATTTCAGTGTTCATTTATTTACACATATACACACACACATAACACTCATCTACTCATCATTGAGTTAAGGGTTGAATTGTCCATCCTTGTTCTATTCTCTGTCACTATTTTTCTAACCATGCTGAAAACCCTTTTGCAGGTACCCAGAAAGGTTTCGAGTACCACCAAAAAAACTGAATCTCTGAAGACAGTATAAAAATCTGTGTTAAAGGTGTACAAATACTGTTTGTATAATAAGCATGTTATTTTTTTTTTTACAAATGAGGGTTTAGAGTTCAGTACTAAAAAAAGAAAGAAAAGAATGTGGCTTAAGTACAGTTTTTTAATTGAGCTGCTGCATTTTTTGGTTGGGTTGTTTATTTATTTTGAGTAACTTCTATACATTTCTAAAAGGGGAGGAATGTAATAGTGATCTATGTTTGTCTGTTGCCATCTCCTGGTGAATGTTGGCTATAGCGTACTGGGGTTACTTTTTGGTTGGCCTAACGATTTACGCGGTGTTGCGCACCTGACGTCACTCGGGTCCGCATGGAGCTGGAGGGGGCGTGGCTTCCAGCTCCGCCTGAATTTCGGGAGATTTTCGGGAGAAAATTTGTCCCGGGAGGTTTTCGGGAGAGGCGCTGAATTTCGGGAGTCTCAAGTATGAATACTGCATATATGTGCTTTATGTTATCCTGGATAAACAACTCATGCTTTGTAGTACTACATATCTATATTTAATGCACAACACGGTGAGGTTGATGGCTGGTGAGGCACTGACTTCATCACAGTCAGATTTACAAACATATGAACCCTAAAGAGTATCTTATTCACCATTTGATTGGCAGCAGTTAACGGGTTATGTTTAAAAGCTCATACCAGCATCAAGGGTTGGAATTGGGGGTTAAATCACCAAAAATGATTCCCGGGCGCGGCGCCGCTGCTGCCCACTGCTCCCCTCACCTCCCAGGGGGTGAACAAGGGGGTGGGTCAAATGCAGATGACAAATTTCACCACACCTAGTGTGTGTGTGACAATCATTGCTACTTTAACTTAACTTTAACTTTACACATACAAACTGTAGCACACAAAAAAGCACATTTAATTAAAAAAAAAACGTTATTATGGTCTTACCTTTACTTATAAATGAAGTCCACAACTAAAGCCCTCACTTAAACTTTCCACGTGCAAGATTGAATCTATTTAAAAAAGTGTAACCGAGGGTTTATAAATGTCGCCTATACTGTATGAAACTACAAAATAACAAACACGGAGGCTCCAGTTTACACGAGGACCACTTTATTTACCTTCTTTCAAAAACCTCCGCTCCACTCCATGTCATGACTTCCGCTCTTGGCGCCTTCAAAATAAGAGCTCAAGGCATATACTGTATAACAGCGCATAACAGGAACTTAACATCACAAAGAGAAAAGCCCATGAAAATAGGTTACAAAAGTTGTTTAATAAGAAGCCAAAAAGTGCAAAAACAATAATGTTCGTGTTGGAGGAGTTGTGAATTAGATACACCTGCAGTCTGCAGGTGTACCTAATGTTGTGGCCATGCAGTCATTCACAACTCCTCCAACACGAACATTATTGTTTTTGCACTTTTTGGCTTCTTATGAAATAACTTTTAAATAGATTCAATCTTGCACGTGGAAAGTTTAAGTGTGGGCTTTAGTTGATATAACAATTCTACGGCGGGGGTGCAGGAGGCGGGGCTACTGGAGCCTCAGCCAGTGCGTCTTTTGCAGCCGTTTTATGATCGCTCAGCACAAGAAATACGTTACACACGTACAGTTGTTGACAAAATACACTGTACATTATATACCTCAGCTAACTAAACTCTGGAAATGTATAATATAGTTCATATAGCAATACAGTCTCACTGCACAGCAGGCCAGCAGTTAGCCGAGTCCGGAATCCATGTTGAGGCACTTGAGTGACGTGCCTCAACTGGCTGCTGTTCACCGCACCGTCTCTTCTCAGTATTTGAACGGCAAATGTGAAAATTCTGCGATTTTGAATAAAAATTATCTAAAACTGGTGAAGTTAAATGGAAAATGACTTTATAGTATAATCACTGGATACATATAACAATTTAATACATTTTTTTTCTTTTTACATTTTTTTTCTTTCCATGATGGCAGGTGAGGCCCAGCCTCACCTGCCTCTAGTGACTGCGCTTTACCCACCTGCTCCCAGTGCCACCCACACTGGTTTTAAAATGTAACTTAGATATTCGGTTTCACAATGTAAAGCGCTTTGAGTCACTAGAGAAAAGCGCTATATAAATAAAAGTCACTTCACTTCACTACTAGTAGTACTGCATACAGGTAAAAGCCAGTAAATTAGAATATTTTGAAAAACTTGATTTATTTCAGTAATTGCATTCAAAAGGTGTAACTTGTACATTATATTTATTCATTGCACACAGACTGATGCATTCAAATGTTTATTTCATTTAATTTTGATGATTTGAAGTGGCAACAAATGAAAATCCAAAATTCCGTGTGTCACAAAATTAGAATATTACTTAAGGCTAATACAAAAAAGGGATTTTTAGAAATGTTGGCCAACTGAAAAGTATGAAAATGAAAAATATGAGCATGTACAATACTCAATACTTGGTTAGAGCTCCTTTTGCCTCAATTACTGCGTTAATGCGGCGTGGCATGGAGTCGATGAGTTTCTGGCACTGCTCAGGTGTTATGAGAGCCCAGGTTGCTCTGATAGTGGCCTTCAACTCTTCTGCGTTTTTGGGTCTGGCATTCTGCATCTTCCTTTTCACAATACCCCACAGATTTTCTATGGGGCTAAGGTCAGGGGAGTTGGCGGGCCAATTTAGAACAGAAATACCATGGTCCGTAAACCAGGCACGGGTAGATTTTGCGCTGTGTGCAGGCGCCAAGTCCTGTTGGAACTTGAAATCTCCATCTCCATAGAGCAGGTCAGCAGCAGGAAGCATGAAGTGCTCTAAAACTTGCTGGTTGACGGCTGCGTTGACCCTGGATCTCAGGAAACAGAGTGGACCGACACCAGCAGATGACATGGCACCCCAAACCATCACTGATGGTGGAAACTTTACACTAGACTTCAGGCAACGTGGATCCTGTGCCTCTCCTGTCTTCCTCCAGACTCTGGGACCTCGATTTCCAAAGGAAATGCAAAATTTGCTTTCGTCAGAAAACATGACTTTGGACCACTCAGCAGCAGTCCAGCTGGTGTCGGTCCAGTCTGTTTCCTGAGATCCAGGGTCAACGCAGCCGTCTACCAGCAAGTTTTAGAGCACTTCATGCTTCCTGCTGCTGACCTGCTCTATGGAGATGGAGATTTCAAGTTCCAACAGGATTTGGCGCCTGCACACAGCGCAAAATCTACCCGTGCCTGGTTTACGGACCATGGTATTTCTGTTCTAAATTGGCCCGCCAACTCCCCTGACCTTAGCCCCATAGAAAATCTGTGGGGTATTGTGAAAAGGAAGATGCAGAATGCCAGACCCAAAAACGCAGAAGAGTTGAAGGCCACTATCAGAGCAACCTGGGCTCTCATAACACCTGAGCAGTGCCAGAAACTCATGGACTCCATGCCACGCCGCATTAACGCAGTAATTGAGGCAAAAGGAGCTCCAACCAAGTATTGAGTATTGTACATGCTCATATTTTTCATTTTCATACTTTTCAGTTGGCCAACATTTCTAAAAATCCCTTTTTTGTATTAGCCTTAAGTAATATTCTAATTTTGTGACACACGGAATTTTGGATTTTCATATGTTGCCACTTCAAATCATCAAAATTAAATGAAATAAACATTTGAATGCATCAGTCTGTGTGCAATGAATAAATATAATGTACAAGTTACACCTTTTGAATGCAATTACTGAAATAAATCAAGTTTTTCAAAATATTATAATTTACTGGCTTTTACCTGTAAATAAAAGTCACTTCACTTCACTACTAGTAGTACTGCATATGTGTACTTTATGTTCAAACTATCCTAGATAAACAAATCCTGCTTCATACTACTGCATACCTGCCAACTTTTGAAATCAGAAAAACCTAGTAGCCAGGGTCCAGGGGTCGCAGGCCCCGGTAGGTCCAGGACAAAGTCCTGGTGGGGGGTTCAGGGGGGCGAAGCACATTTTATATTTTGTGAGTTTTTTTATGCTACGAACTGTACTTACCGGCGATGTAAACCGAAGGAGACGTTTCCGTAATGAAAGCTGCAACACCCTTTTTAGATCCCATCATCACTGCAGCATTATCGGCAGCAAAGCAAACCAAATTCTGCCAAGTAATTTCGTTTGAGTCTATTTCTTCCGCGAGTATTTTGTAAATGTTTTCGCCTGTGGAAGCCGTATTGCATTCCCTCAAAGACAGAAGTACTGACAATACTTTTCCAATGTCGTCATCGAAATATCGAACACAAATGGGGTACAGTTTTACATCGTCATAATCGGTGCTGCCGTCAGTCGACATGCTAAATGGTTCTGTCTTCATGACATCGGCCATACTTTTTGAGGATTCTGTTTCAAGACACTGAATAATGTCTGATGTTTTGGTTCGACCACATCCATATTTTTTGGCGATTTTCGAGTCGGGAAACATTTTCCGAAATAGCGATTGGAAGTCCATGCTCAATTATTGCCTCCGTAAATAAAACTTCGGCATTTATCACATCCAAAGAATCTGTTTGGGCGACGAAAAACGTTGAAAGTTTTCCACTTGTATCGCTAGCAACGGCATTAGACTTGTGTTTTTTTGTCCCAACGTGGTCTTCCATCCATCCATCCATCTTCTTCCGCTTATCCGAGGTCGGGTCGCGGGGGCAGCAGCCTAAGCAGGGAAGCCCAGACTTCCCTCTCCCCAGCCACTTCGTCCAGCTCTTCCTGTGGGACTCCGAGGCGTTCCCAGGCCAGCCGGGAGACATAGTCTTCCCAACGTGTCCTGGGTCTTCCCCGCGGCCTCCTACCGGTGGGACGTGCCCTAAACACCTCCCTAGGGAGGCGTTCGGGTGGCATCCTGACCAGATGCCCGAACCACCTCATCTGGCTCCTCTCCATGTGGAGGAGCAGCGGCTTTACTTTGAGCTCCCCCCGGATGACAGAGCTTCTCACCCTATCTCTAAGGCAGAGCCCCGCCACCCGGCGGAGGAAACTCATTTCGGCCGCTTGTACCCGTGATCTTGTCCTTTCGGTCATAACCCAAAGCTCATGACCATAGGTGAGGATGGGAACGTAGATCGACCGGTAAATTGAGAGCTATGCCTTCCGGGCTCAGCTCCTTCTTCACCACAACGGATCGATACAGCGTCCGCATTACTGAAGACGCCGCACCGATCCCCCTGTCGATCTCACGATCCACTCTTCCCCCACTCGTGAACAAGACTCCGAGGTACTTGAACTCCTCCACTTGGGGCAAGATCTCCTCCCCAACCCGGAGATGGCACTCCACCCTTTTCCGGGCGAGAACCATGGACTCGGACTTGGAGGTGCTGATTCTCATCCCAGTCGCTTCACACTCAGCTGCGAACCGATCCAGTGAGAGCTGAAGATCTTGGCCGGAGGAAGCCATCAGGACCACATCATCTGCAAAAAGCAGAGACCTAATCCTGCAGCCACCAAACCAGATCCCCTCAACGCCTTGACTGCGCCTAGAAATTCTGTCCATAAAAGTTATGAACAGAATCGGTGACAAAGGGCAGCCTTGGCGGAGTCCAACCCTCACTGGAAACGTGTCCGACTTACTACCGGCAATGCGGACCAAGCTCTGGCACTGATCATACAGGGAGCGCACTGCCACAATCAGACAGTCCGATACCCCGTACTCTCTGAGCACTCCCCACAGGACTTCCCGAGGGACACGGTCGAATGCCTTCTCCAAGTCCACAAAGCACATGTAGACTGGTTGGGCAAACTCCCATGCACCCTCAAGGACCCTGCCGAGAGTATAGAGCTGGTCCACAGTTCCACGACCAGGACGAAAACCACACTGTTCCTCCTGAATCCGAGGTTCGACTATCCGGCGTAGCCTCCTCTCCAGTACACCTGAATAGACCTTACCGGGAAGGCTGAGGATATATGTCTTTTACATGGCTAATTCCTCCGTGTCCGATCGAAAAATCTTGTCTGCACAAGGTGCAATTCGCGTAGTTTTCACCCTTTTTGGAACGGATAATTATTCCCGGATAGGCTTTTGAATATTCTTCACGGAATGACTGCAGTTTTCTTTTCGGTTTAAGACTCGTTTGCGATTTTTCTCCGGCTGATTCCACGATCGTTCGCTCGTTTGGAAACAATGGCAACTGGTGCCTCGTGCTTGGCAGCGCTGCTATAAATAGCCTCGCGCATGGCATTCGGAATGGCTCGATAGGAAGTTACGGGAAGCAGTGTCGATTGTCATTGTTGTTACGCGATTTCGTGAATAAAACTTTGTTTTAAATTTTTTTTTTTAATTAATGAAAAAACGTATTTTTTATCACTGCAACCGTAACCCGGAATAGGTTGATGAAAACCGTACTAATTACGGGAAAACCGGAGTAGTTGGCAGGTACAGTATGCTACTGCATTTCTGTACTTAATGCTCAAGACTATTCTTGATCAACACAAATCCTGCCAGTAGTAGTGCATGCATGTACTTAATGTTCAAACTACCCTGGATAAACAACTCATGCTTTGTAGTACTGCATATCCACACTTAATGCACACATTATCCTAGATTAAAAAAATGTTGCTTTATAGAGCATTACGTCTGAACTTCATTCTCAAACTGTCCTTGATAAACAAATCTTGCTTTTTAGTACTTCATTTCTGTACTTAATGCTCAAATTATCCTGGATAAACACAAATCCTGCCTTTCCTGGAGAGCAGAAGCGGACGTGAGGAACCCTCCCGCCACTCGGGACAGGTTGGTTCAAGTCTCACCTGCTGGGACCTCCTGCCAGGTGGTGATGAGTCTGGGCCGCGATTGGCTGAGGACGGGCCCCAGCTCCGAGGCCCAGGTGTCGCCCGCGCTGCAGGCCAGCGCCCCCAACAGAGACAAGCACATCCAGGAGGCCGTGTACTGCCGGCCGAAGTCGATGGGGATCTCACCCGGACCCACCTGGAAGGATGCAGCCACATGACCACACCGTGGAAGGGCGCACAAAGAACATTTCCACGCCACTGACCTCGATCATGTAGAGCAGCGCCAGTTCGGTGGGGACACCGCCATTGCAGAAGACCTGGACCCAGTTCCTCTGCCCCCCTGAGGTGACACACCATGTGAGACTTGCACACACACACACACACACACAATCACATTAAGGCTGAAATGACGCGTCGACATAGTCGACGTCATCGGTTACGTAAATACGTCGACGCCGTTTTTGTGCGTCGGCACGTCGCATATTTACGTCACACTACTGTCATGGCGGAGCGCAAAGCAGACGATGCGAGCGAGGGGAAAAAAGCACGGCAAAAGTCGTCAAAAGTGTGGGAGTATTTCAATAAACGGCCTAATAATGTTGTTGTATGCACACTGTGTCGAGCGGAAATGGCCTATCATAGCAGCACAACGGCTATGAACGAACATTTGAAAAGAAAACCCCCGACAGCGTTCTTGCCATCACCATCAACAAGTCAATCGTCCGCGTGCGTATACGTTGTCATCATTACACAAAAACATGAATGTGTCATTTGTATCTGCGTTGTAAATTCATAAACTAAAGCACCGTTTGCTCTGAGAGGCGCGTTTGGCGTGCCTGTTCAGTGTTTACAAAGACGCGCTCCTCTTTAACGCTGTGGAGAGGCGGCGGCGGCGAGCGAGCGGCGAGGCGGGGCGCGCCGGGAGCGACGCCGCAAGAGACAGGGGACGACGAGCGAGCGAGGAAGAGGAGCTGAAAAGCGAGGAAAGAAAGAGAAAAGAGTTGGAAGAGAAAAGACTTTGTGTAAAATTAAAAGATTGTAAACCTGGCAAAGCCGTCTGGCGTTCAGTCTGTCGGTCCTGAAAGAACCCCACGGCACAAGACGTGTCACAAACGCTAACGTTAATTAGTTGTGCAAATACCTTTTACAACATTAACAGTTACATATACTATGTACAAACCAACAATTACTTTAATCATACTATCATTGTTGTGTTATTAAGCAAAATAAGCAATACTTTTACTTTTGTTGAAATGTTTACACTGTACACTTTTTTGTATTGGATGTTTATCTTTATTTTTGCACATTTTAAAGCAAAATAAGCAATACTTTTACTTTTGAAATGCTTATACTATTCCAGAATATTAAGATTTGCACTGGATGTTTACTTTTATATTTGCACATTAAAAAGCAAATAAGCTACTTTTAATTTTGTTAAATGTTAAAAGTTTTAAATGTTTACATTGTTACAGAATATTTTGTCATGTTGTTGTCAATGTTGACTGAGTGGCCATACTTTTTTTTTTGTAAATAAAAGCCATGCCTTTTGAAAAAACTGGCCTACATTTATGTTTTCCTCTTCATTTTAAATAAATAAAAAAAAATCGGTAAAAGGAAAAATAATCTATAGATTAATCGAAAAAAATAATCTATAGATTAACCGATTAATCGAAAAAAATAATCCATAGATTAATCGATAGAAAAATAATCGTTAGCTGCAGCCCTAAATCACATACCTTCTTTGTACTCTGCGTCTATTTTCTTCTTCTGTGCTTCCCCCCAGCGGGTCAGTTTGGAGGAGGTGAAGAAGAAAACCAGCAGCGAAGAGAAGAAGCTGAAGTTGGCCATGGTCAACACAAAGCCCACCAACATGGCTGTTGACGCACAGAAGACGTCACGCGACGACAAGAGAAGCTGCGGGACTTTTTGAACACGCACCTCCCAGAGCCCCCGAGCGGTCCAAGCTGCGTCGATTCAGGGCTCGGATGGTCAGCACCAGGGGGACCAGGATGGAGGTCAACCATCGCCATGGCGACACCGGCTGCAGCGTCCCTGCACAGAGACACACACAAGGTTGCTAACCTAATCATTGATTGATTGATTGAAACTTTTATTAGTAGAGTGCACAGTACAAGTACATATTCCGTACAATTGACCACTAAATGGTAACACCCCAATAAGTTTTTCAACTTGTTTAAGTCGGGGTCCACGTTTGGTAACTTTCATTAAGGGGTGCACAAAAAACCCCCTGACCCAATTCCAAATCGATTCTTAGTTTTCAATCATTGATTTAAAACTATATACAAACCCCGTTTCCATATGAGTTGGGAAATTGTGTTAGATGTAAATATAAACGGAATACAATGATTTGCTAATCATTTTCAACCCATATTCAGTTGAATATGCTACAAAGACAACATATTTGATGTTCAAACTCATAAACATTTTTGTTTTTTTTGCAAATAATCATTAACTTTAGAATTTGATGCCAGCAACATGTGACAAAGAAGTTGGGAAAGGTGGCAATAAATACTGATAAAGTTGAGGAATGCTCATCAAACACTTATTTGGAACATCCCACAGGTGTGCAGGCTAATTGGGAACAGGTGGGTGCCATGATTGGGTATAAAAGCAGCTTCAGTCATTCACAAACAAGGATGGGGCGAGGGTCACCACTTTGTCAACAAATGCGTGAGCAAATTGTTGAACAGTTTAAGAAAAACCTCTCTCAACCAGCTATTGCAAGGAATTTAGGGATTTCACCATCTACGGTCCGTAATATCATCAAAGGGTATCACTGCACGTAAGCAGCTAAGCCCGTGACCTTCGATCCCTCAGGCTGTACTGCATCAACAAGCGACGTCAGTGTGTAAAGGATATCACCACATGGGCTCAGGAACACTTCAGAAACCCACTGTCAGTAACTACAGTTGGCCGCTACATCTGTAAGTGCGAGTTAAAACTCTCCTATGCGAGGCGAAAACCGTTTTATCAACAACACCCAGAAACGCCGTCGGCTTCGCTGGGCCTGAGCTCATCTAAGATGGACTGATACAAAGTGGAAAAGTGTTCTGTGGTCTGACGAGTCCACATTTCAAATTGTCTTTTGGAAACTGTGGACGTCGTGTCCTCCGGACCAAAGAGGAAAAGAACCATCCGGATTGTTATAGGCGCAAAGTTGAAAAGCCAGCATCTGTGATGGTATGGGGGTGTATTAGTGCCCAAGACATGGGTAACTTACACATCTGTGAAGGCGCCATTAATGCTGAAAGGTACATACAGGTTTTGGAGCAACATATGTTGCCATCCAAGCAATGTTACCATGGACGCCCCTGCTTATTTCAGCAAGACAATGCCAAGCCACGTGTTACATCAACGTGGCTTTATTGTAAAAGAGTGCGGGTACTAAACTGGCCTGCCTGTAGTCCAGACCTGTCTCCCATTGAAAATGTGTGGCGCATTATGAAGCCCAAAATAGCACAACGGAGACCCCCGGACTATTGAACAACTTAAGCTGTACATCAAGCAAGAATATGCTACAAAGACAACATATTTGATGTTCGAACTGATAAACATTTTTGTTTTTTTGCAAATAATCATTAACTTTAGAATTTGATGCCAGCAACACGTGACAAAGAAGTTGGGAAAGGTGGCAATAAATACTGATAAAGTTGAGGAATGCTCATCAAACACTTATTTGGAACATCCCACAGGTGAACAGGCTAATTGGGAACAGGTGGGTGCCATGATTGGGTATAAAAGTAGCTTCAGTCATTCACAAACAAGGATGGGGGCGAGGGTCACCAATTTGTCAACAAATGCGTGAGCAAATTGTTGAACAGTTTAAGAAAAACCTCTCTCAACCAGCTATTGCAAGGAATTTAGGGATTTCACCATCTACGGTCCGTAATATCATCAAAGGGTTCAGAGAATCTGGAGAAATCACTGCACGTAAGCAGCTAAGCCCGTGACCTTCCATCCCTCAGGCTGTACTGCATCAACAAGCGACGTCAGTGTGTAAAGGATATCACCACATGGGCTCAGGAACACTTCAGAAAACCCACTGTCAGTAACTACAGTTGGTCGCTACATCTGTAAGTGCAAGTTAAAACTCTCCTATGCAAGGCGAAAACCGTTTTATCAACAACACCCAGAAACGCCGTCGGCTTCGCTGGGCCTGAGCTCATGTAAGATGGACTGATACAAAGTGGAAAAGTGTTCTGTGGTCTGACGAGTCCACATTTCAAATTGTCTTTTGGAAACTGTGGACGTCGTGTCCTCCGGACCAAAGAGGAAAAGAACCATCCGGATTGTTATAGGCGCAAAGTTGAAAAGCCAGCATGTGTGATGGTATGGGGGTGTATTAGTGCCCAAGACATGGGTAACTTACACATCTGTGAAGGCGCCATTAATGCTGAAAGGTACATACAGGTTTTGGAGCAACATATGTTGCCATCCAAGCAACGTTACCATGGACGCCCCTGCTTATTTCAGCAAGACAATGCCAATCCCACGTGTTACATCAACGTGGCTTTATAGTAAAAGAGTGCGGGTACTAAACTGGCCTGCCTGTAGTCCAGACCTGTCTCACATTGAAAATGTGTGGTGCATTATGAAGCCACAACGGAGACCCCCGGACTGTTGACCAACTTAAGCTGTACATCAAGCAAGAATGGGAAAGAATTCCACCTGAGAAGCTTAAAAAAATGTGTCTCCTCAGTTCCCAAACGTTTACGGAGTGTTGTTAAAAGGAAAGGCCATGTAACACAGTGGTGAACATGCCCTTTCCCAACTACTTTGGCACGTGTTGCAGCCATGAAATTCTAAGTTAATTATTATTTGCAAAAAAAAAAAAATTAAGTTGATTCTGTTCATAACTTTTATGGACAGAATTTCTAGGCGCAGTCAAGGCGTTGAGGGGATCTGGTTTGGTGGCTGCAGGATTAGGTCTCTGCTTTTTGCAGATGATGTGGTCCTGATGGCTTCATCTGGCCAGGATCTTCAGCTCTCACTGGATCGGTTCGCAGCCGAGTGTGAAGCGACTGGGATGAGAATCAGCACCTCCAAAGTCCGAGTCCATGGTTCTCGCCCGGAAAAGGGTGGAGTGCCATCTCCGGGTTGGGGAGGAGATCTTGCCCCAAGTGGAGGAGTTCAAGTACCTCGGAGTCTTGTTCACGAGTGAGGGAAGAGTGGATCGTGAGATCGACAGGCGGATCGGTGCGGCGTCTTCAGTAATGCGGACGCTGTATCGATCCGTTGTGGTGAAGAAGGAGCTGAGCCGGAAGGCAAAGCTCTCGATTTACCGGTCGATCTACGTTCCCATCCTCATCTATGGTCATGAGCTTTGGGTTATGACCGAAAGGACAAGATCACGGGTACAAGCGGCCGAAATGAGTTTCCTCCGCCGGGTGGCGGGGCTCTCCCTTAGAGATAGGGTGAGAAGCTCTGTCATTCGGGGGGAGCTCAAAGTAAAGCCGCTGCTCCTCCACATGGAGAGGAGCCAGATGAGGTGGTTCGGGCATCTGGTCAGGATGCCACCCGAACGCCTCCCTAGGGAGGTGTTTAGGGCACGTCCGACCGGTAGGAGGCCGCGGGGAAGACCCAGGACACGTTGGGAAGACTACCGTATTTTCCGCACTATAAGGCGCACCTAAAAACCACAATTTTTCTCAAAAGCTGACAGTGCGCCTTATAACCCGGTGCGCTTTATTACGATTCATTTTCATAAAGTTTCGATTTCGCAACTTCGGTAAACAGCCGCCATCTTTTTTCCCGGTAGAACAGGAAGCGCTTCTTCTTCTACGCAAGCAACCGCCAAGGAAAGCACCCGCCCCCATAGAACAGGAAGCGCTTCTTCTTCTACTGTAAGCAACCACCCGCCCCCAGAAGAAGAAGAAAAAACGCGCGGATATCACCGTACGTTTCATTTCCTGTTTACATCTGTAAAGACCACAAAATGGCTCCTACTAAGCGACAAGGATCCGGTTCATAAAAAGACGCAATCTCTCCATCCGCACACGGATTACTACCGTATTTCACAGCAACTGATATTCCTGTGAACCGCACTGTGGAACGGGAGCACGTACGGTGAATATTCGCACCACAGGGAATGAGAAGTCATCCTTCACTGTGGTTCTAGCTTGCCATGCTAACTTCCACCCATGGTGATATTCAAAAGGAAGACCTTGCCAAAAGAGACCTTTCCAGCCGGCGTCATCATAAAAGCTAACTCGAAGGGATGGATGGATGAAGAAAAGATGAGCGAGTGGTTAAGGGAAGTTTACGCGAAGAGGCCGGGTGGCTTTTTTCACACAGCTCCGAAGGCGAACACACCTTCACTAAGACGGGCAGACAGCGCCGGACGACATACGCCAACATTTGCCAGTGGATCGTAAATGCCTGGGCAGATATTTCGGTCACAACTGTGGTCCGAGCTTTCCGGAAGGCAGGATTCACAGAACTGCTGCACAACAACAGCGACACTGAATCCGATGACTTCGACGAGACGGAGCCGGCCATTTTTGGATCCCACGCTTGCGCAACTTTTCAATTCGGACACCGAAGACGAAGAATTCGAAGGATTTACGAATGAAGAATAACTTCAGAAGGTGAGCGCTATGTTTATTTTGTGTGTTGTGACATTAACGTTCGAGCAACATTATGTTACTATTGCTCTACACCATTTTGAATTTTACTATGTTTGTGATTGCACATTTGCGTACATTTTGGGACAGAGTTGTTAGAACGCTGGTTTTCAATATATTATTAAAGTTTGACTGAACTATCTGACTGTTTTTTTGACATTCCCTTTAGCGCAGCGTAGGCGCGGCTTATAATCCGGGGCGGCTTATTGGTGGACAAAGTTATGAAATATGTAATTCATTGAAGGTGCGGCTAATAATCCGGTGCGCCTTATAGTGCGGAAAATACGGTATGTCTCCCGGCTGGCCTGGGAACGCCTCGGGGTCCCACAGGAAGAGCTGGACGAAGTGGCTGGGGAGAGGGAAGTCTGGGCTTCCCTGCTTAGGCTGCTGCCCCCGCGACCCGACCTCGGATAAGCGGAAGAAGATGGATGGATGGATGGATGGAAAAATTAAGTTTATGAATTTGAACATCAAATATCTTGTCTTTGTAGTGCATTCAACTGAATATGGGTTGAAAATGATTTGCAAATCATTGTATTCCGTTTATATTTACATCTAACACAATTTCCCAACTCATATGGAAACGGGGTTTGTAAAATATAATCCACTAATTCAAATTCACTTCCGGCCAGAGGTCCAGGGCACAGATGGCATCAAAATGTCCGCTGGAATGTTCTAGTTGTAATTATTATGCCTAATAACACACAGTGGAGAGTCTGTTTGGAATTCTGAATCGAATCGTCCCTCGACAGCTGGATGATCGGGTTACAACAACACTCGCGCCCATGTCAACGTGTTAGTCACACGCCGATAGCGATGCAAATGGTCGTGGTCGGGATTCCTGAAAAAGCCAACCAGCACGGACAGAGAACGTCTCCGCCTGAACTGAGGATCATGTGTTCCACTTCCCGCTCTTTACGTCGGAGCAGACACCCATGAAAGGCTCATTGTGCTGCAGCTCCACGACACATAAATGAAGATCATTCAGCAGCAAGCGCCTGACCCTTCATAGAAGGGTCTACTTTTTAAAACTTGAGGAACATCAGGGAATGTTCCGGGCGGAGCCACGGGGGGAGCACGAGAACCCGATCTCCATACCTGCTAGAGCGATTGATTCGATGCCACGGCGAAGTGAGGTTATTGATCGGACGTTCACCTGAGTAGGTGCTGATGGTGAGGGACAGCATCCAGAAGAAGAGGGACAGGGCCAAGGTGGCACAGAGCAGGATCATGTCTGCCATCATCTTCAAGTTCTCCTGCATCTCCCTCTTGGCCTCAATTGCAGACGTTGCTCTGGAAACAGGCTGCAGACACAATATGTTTAACTTCAATCAATCAATCAATCAATGTTTTTACTTATATAGCCCTAAATCACGAGTGTCTCAAAGGGCTGCACAAGCCACTTGAAATCGCTCTTCATAATGTTGATTTTTTTTTTACATTTTGCACACATTTAGCTCGTTCTATTGTTGACAGTACAACGCACACATGCAGGCTTACACCGTGTTGTCAGCGAAAACTGACAGGAATATTCAAAAATGAGTCGGACTAGTTTGATTAAAAAAAAAAAAAAACGGTGCGTAAACTCACCAGTCTCGTCAGCGGTCATCGCCACGTATTCTCCCACACTTTTTTTTACCGACTGCGGTAGTAGTTTTAAAGTCGCACATATGTTACAAAAAGAGTTGCAGTTGATAGTTTGAGAGTTTAGTTGCCCTGAAAGGCAGAAAAGAGAACTATCAGCGACAGCGCGCACTTAAACCGGAAGTGACGTGACGTACTTCCGGGAACACATTTAAAGGGACCGCTTCTGTTTTCTTGTATTAAAAATAATGCGTTAAAATATGGAAGCCCGTTTACGCCACAAAAAAAGACAAACAATGGTAAAACATAATTATGACATAAAAAGTTATTATTATGAAATAAAACGTTTTTTGTTTTTTTTATGACTTTTTACCCTCATAGTTTCGACTTTATTGTCTCATAATTTCGACTTTTCGAAATAATGATTTTTTTTTATATCATAATTTCGATCCCGATAGAGACAAGCGGTAGGAAATGGATGGATGGATGGAATTTCTTTCTGCGTTTAGATATGCAAGCCCGTTTTCGCCACTGAAAAAAATAGCCAATTCTGATTTTTTTATCTCATAATTTCGATTTTTTTATCTCATAATTTCGATTTTTTTTAAATCTCGTAATTATATTTTTTATCTCATAATTTCGATTTTTTTTTTATCTCATGATTGACTTTCTAATCTCATTTAAATAAAAAAAATTTTAAATACATTTTTTTTAATCACATAATTATGACTTTTTACCTCATAGTTTCGACTTTCTTGTTTCATAATTTCGACTTTTCAAAATAATGACTTTTCATCTCACAATTTCGATTTTTTAAATCTCATAATTCTGATTTTTTTATCTCATAATTTCGATTTTTTTTAATCTCGTAATTATATTTTTTATCTCATAATTTCGATTTTTTTTTTTATCTCGTGATTGACTTTCTAATCTCATTTAATTTTTTTTTTTTTAAATAGCCAATGGTAAAACATAGTTATGACATAAAAAGCTATTATTATGAAATAAAACGTTTTTTGTTTTTTTAATCAAATACTTATGACTTTTTACCTCATAGTTTCGACTTTATTGTCTCATAATTTCGACTTTTCGAAATAATGATTTTTTTTATCTCACAATTTCGATCACGAAAGAGACAAGCGGTAGGAAATGGATGGACTTTCTTTCTGCGTTTAGATATGGAAGCCCGTTTTTGCCACTGAAAAAAATAGCCAATGGTAAAACATAGTTATGACATAAAAAGTCGTAATTATGATTTAAAAAAAGTCATTACGATGGGATAAAGTCATGATTATGAAATAAATAAAAATTTAATCACATAATTATGACTTTTTACCTCATAGTTTCGACTTTCTTGTTTCATAATTTCGACTTTTCAAAATAATGACTTTTCATCTCACAATTTAGATTTTTTAAATCTCATAATTCTGATTTTTTCATCTCATAATTTCGATTTTTTTATCTCATAATTTCGATTTTTTTTAAATCTCGTAATTATATTTTTTATCTCATAATTTCGATTTTTTTTATCTCATGATTGACTTTCTAATCTCATTTAAATAAAAAAAATTTTAAATACATTTTTTTAAATCACATAATTATGACTTTTTACCTCATAGTTTCGACTTTCTTGTTTCATAATTTCGACTTTTCAAAATAATGACTTTTCATCTCACAATTTCGATTTTTTAAATCTCATAATTCTGATTTTTTTATCTCATAATTTCGATTTTTTTTAATCTCGTAATTATATTTTTTATCTCATAATTTCGATTTTTTTTTTTAAATCTCGTGATTGACTTTCTAATCTCATTTAATTTTTTTTTTTTTAAATAGCCAATGGTAAAACATAGTTATGACATAAAAAGCTATTATTATGAAATAAAACGTTTTTTGTTTTTTAAAAATCAAATAATTATGACTTTTTACCTCATAGTTTCGACTTTATTGTCTCATAATTTCGACTTTTCGAAATAATAATTTTTTTATCTCATAATTAAGATCCCGAAAGGGACAAGCGGTAGAAAATGGATGGACTTTCTTTCTGCGCTTAGATATGGAAGCCCGTTTTCGCCACTGAAAAAAATAGCCAATGGTAAAACATAGTTTTGACATAAAAAGTCGTAATTATAATTTTAAAAAAGTCATTACTATGGGATAAAGTCATGATTATGAAATACATTTTTTTTTAAATCACATAATTATGACTTTTTACCTCATAGTTTCGACTTTCTTGTTTCATAATTTCGACTTTTCAAAATAATGACTTTTCATCTCACAATTTCGATTTTTTAAATCTTATAATTCTGATTTTTTTTATCTCATAATTTCGATTTTTTTTATCTCATAATTTCGATTTTTTTTTTAATCTCGTAATTATATTTTTTATCTCATAATTTCGATTTTTTTTTATCTCGTGATTGACTTTCTAATCTCATTTAAAAAAAAATTTTTTTTTTAATAATTTTTTAAAAAATCACATAATTATGACTTTTTACCTCATAGTTTCGACTTTCTTGTTTCATAATTTCGACTTTTCAAAATAATGACTTTTCATCTCACAATTTAGATTTTTTAAATCTCATAATTCTGATTTTTTTATCTCATAATTTCGATTTTTTTTATCTCATAATTTCGATTTTTTTTTTTAATCTCGTAATTATATTTTTTATCTCATAATTTCGATTTTTTTTTAATCTCGTGATTGACTTTCTAATCTCATTTAAATTTAAATTTTTTTTTTTTAATAATTTTTTTTAAATCACATAATTATGACTTTTTACCTCATAGTTTCGACTTTCTTGTTTCATAATTTCGACTTTTCAAAATAATGACTTTTCATCTCACAATTTAGATTTTTTAAATCTCATAATTCTGATTTTTTAATCTCATAATTTCGATTTTTTTATCTCATAATTTCGATTTTTTTTTAATCTCGTAATTATATTTTTTATCTCATAATTTCGATTTTTTTTTAATCTCGTGATTGACTTTCTAATCTTATTTAAATTTTAAAAAAAATGTTAAATTTTTTTTTTAATCACATAATTATGACTTTTTACCTCATAGTTTCGACTTTCTTGTTTCATAATTTCGATTTTTCAAAATAATGACTTTTCATCTCACAATTTAGATTTTTTAAATCTCATAATTCAGATTTTTTTATCTCATAATTTCGATTTTTTTATCTCATAATTTCGATTTTTTAAATCTCGTAATTATATTTTTTATCTCATAATTTCGATTTTTGTTTATCTCGTGATTGACTTTCTAATCTCATTTAAAAAAAAAAAATTTTAAATAAATTTTTTTTAAATCACATAATTATGACTTTTTACCTCATAGTTTCGACTTTCTTGTTTCATAATTTCGACTTTTCAAAATAATGACTTTTCATCTCACAATTTCGATTTTTTAAATCTCATAATTCTGATTTTTTTATCTCATAATTTCGATTTTTTTTAATCTCGTAATTATATTTTTTATCTCATAATTTTGATTTTCTTTTTTATCTCGTGATTGACTTTCTAATCTCATTTAATTTTTTTTTTTTTTTAAATAGCCAATGGTAAAACATAGTTATGACATAAAAAGTTATTATTATGAAATAAAAAGTTTTTTGTTTTTTTAATGAAATAATTATGACTTTTTACCTCATAGTTTCGACTTTATTGTCTCATAATTTCGACTTTTCGAAATAATGATTTTTTTTTATCTCATAATTAAGATCCCGAAAGGGACAAGCGGTAGAAAATGGATGGACTTTCTATCTGCGCTTAGATATGGAAGCCCGTTTTCGCCACTGAAAAAAATAGCCAATGGTAAAACATAGTTATGACATAAAAAGTCGTAATTATGATTTAAAAAAAGTCATTACTATGGGATAAAGTCATTACATTACATTTTTTTTAATCACATAATTATGACTTTTTACCTCATAGTTTCGACTTTCTTGTTTCATAATTTCGATTTTTCAAAATAATGACTTTTCATCTCACAATTTAGATTTTTTAAATCTCATAATTCTGATTTTTTTATCTCATAATTTCGATTTTTTTATCTCATAATTTCGATTTTTTTAATCTCGTAATTATATTTTTTATCTCATAATTTCGATTTTTGTTTATCTCGTGATTGACTTTCTAATCTCATTTAAATTTAAAATTTTTTTTTTTAATAATTTTTTTTTTAATTACATAATTATGACTTTTTACCTCATAGTTTCGACTTTCTTGTTTCATAATTTCGACTTTTCAAAATAATGACTTTTCATCTCACAATTTCGATTTTTTAAATCTCATAATTCAGATTTTTTTTATCTCATAATTTCGATTTTTTTTAATCTCGTAATTATATTTTTTATCTCATAATTTCGATTTTTTTTTAAATCTCGTGATTGACTTTCTAATCTCATTTAAATTTTTTTTTTTTAAATAGCCAATGGTAAAACATAGTTATGACATAAAAAAATCGTAGTTATGATTTTAAAAAGTCATTATTATGAGACAAAAAGTCATAATTATGAAATAAAAAGTATTTCTTATCCCATAATTATGACTTTTTACCTCATAGTTTCGACTTTCTTGTCTCATAATTTCGATTTTTCGAAATAATGACTTTTTAATCTCATAATTTCAATTTTGTATTTCATAATTATGACTTTCTTTCTGGCTCTGTGATGAGATGGCGACTTGTCCAGGGTGTACCCCGCCTTCCGTCCGAATGAAGCTGAGATAGGCTCCAGCACCCCCTGCGATCCCGAAAGGGACAAGCGGTAGGAAATGGATGGATGGATGGACTTTCTTTCTGCGTTTAGATATGGAAGCCCGTTTACGCCACAAAAAAAGACAAACGATGGTAAAACATAATTATGACATAAAAAGTTATTATTATGAAATAAAACGTTTTTGTTTTTTTTTAATCAAATAATTATGACTTTTTACCTCATAGTTTCGACTTTATTGTCTCATAATTTCGATTTTTCGAAATAATGATTTTTTTTTATCTCATAATTTCGATCACGAAAGAGACAAGCGGTAGGAAATGGATGGAGGGATGGAATTTCTTTCTGCGTTTAGATATGGAAGCCCGTTTTCGCCACTGAAAAAAATAGCCAATGGTAAAACATAGTTATGACATAAAAAGTCGTAATTATGATTTTAAAAAAGTCATTAGTATGGGATAAAGTCATGATTATGAAATAAAAAAAAATTTAATCACATAATTATGACTTTTTACCTCATAGTTTCGACTTTCTTGTTTCATAATTTCGACTTTTCAAAATAATGACTTTTCATCTCACAATTTCGATTTTTTAAATCTCATAATCCTGATTTTTTTATCTCATAATTTCGATTTTTTTTTATCTCATAATTTCGATTTTTTTTTAATCTCGTAATTATATTTTTTATCTCATAATTTCGATTTTTTTTTTATCTAGGTGATTGACTTTCTAATCTCATTTAAATTTTTTTTTTTTTTAAATACATTTTTTTAAAATCACATAATTATGACTTTTTACCTCATAGTTTCGACTTTCTTGTTTCATAATTTCGATTTTTCAAAATAATGACTTTTCATCTCACAATTTCGATTTTTTAAATCTCATAATTCAGATTTTTTTATCTCATAATTTCGATTTTTTTTAAAAAATCTCGTAATTATATTTTTTATCTCATAATTTCGATTTTTTTTTTAATCTCGTGATTGACTTTCTAATCTCATTTAATTTTTTTTTTTTTTAAATAGCCAATGGTAAAACATAGTTATGACATAAAAAATCGTAGTTATGATTTTAAAAAGTCATTATGAGACAAAAAGTCATAATTATGAAATAAAAAAGTATTTCTTATCCCATAATTATGACTTTTTACCTCATAGTTTCGACTTTCTTGTCTCATAATTTCGATTTTTCGAAATAATGACTTTTTAATCTCATAATTTCAATTTTGTATTTCATAATTATGACTTTCTTTCTGGCTCTGTGATGAGGTGGCGACTTGTCCAGGGTGTACCCCGCCTTCCGCCACAATGCAGCTGAGATAGGCTCCAGCATCCCCCGCGATCTTGAAAGGGACAAGCGGTAGGAAATGGATGGATGGATGGACTTTCTTTCTGCGTTTAGATATGGAAGCCCGTTTTCGCCACTAAAAAAATAGCCAATGGTAAAACATAGTTATGACATAAAAAGTCGTAATTATGATTAAAAAAAAAGTCCATCCATCCCATCCATTTTCTACCGCTTATTCCCTTTTTGGGGGTCGCGTGGGGCGCTGGAGCCTATCTCAGCAACAATCGGGCGGAAGGCGGGGTACACCCTGGACAAGTCGATTTTTTTTTAATCTCGTAATTATATTTTTTATCTCATAATTTCGATTTTTTTTTATCTCGTGATTGACTTTCTAATCTCATTTATATTTAAATTTTTTTTTTTTAATATTTTTTTTTTAATCACATAATTATGACTTTTTACCTCATAGTTTCGACTTTCTTGTTTCATAATTTCGACTTTTCAAAATAATGACTTTTCATCTCACAATTTAGATTTTTTAAATCTCATAATTCTGATTTTTTTATCTCATAATTTCGATTTTTTTATCTCATAATTTCGATTTTTTTTTTAAATCTCGTAATTATATTTTTTATCTCATAATTTCGATTTTTTTTTTATCTCGTGATTGACTTTCTAAACTCGTTTAAATTTAAAAAAAAAATTTTAAATATTTTTTTTTTTAATCACATAATTATGACTTTTTACCTCATAGTTTCGACTTTCTTGTTTCATAATTTCGACTTTTCAAAATAATGACTTTTCATCTCACAATTTAGATTTTTTAAATCTCATAATTCTGATTTTTTTATCTCATAATTTCGGTTTTTTTATCTCATAATTTCGATTTTTTTTTTAAAATCTCGTAATTATATTTTTTATCTCATAATTTCGATTTTTTTTTATCTCGTGATTGACTTTCTAAACTCGTTTAAATTTAAAAAACATTTTTTAAATATATTTTTTTTTAATCACATAATTATGACTTTTTACCTCATAGTTTCGACTTTCTTGTTTCATAATTTCGACTTTTCAAAATAATGACTTTTCATCTCACAATTTAGATTTTTTAAATCTCATAATTCTGATTTTTTTATCTCATAATTTCGATTTTTTTATCTCATAATTTCGATTTTTTTTTTTAAATCTCGTAATTATATTTTTTATCTCATAATTTCGATTTTTTTTATCTCGTGATTGACTTTCTAATCTCGTTTAAATTTAAAAAAAAAATTTTAAATATATTTTTTTTTAATCACATAATTATGACTTTTTACCTCATAGTTTCGACTTTCTTGTTTCATAATTGCTCCAGCACCCACCGCGATCCCGAAAGGGACAAGCGGTAGAAAATGGATAGATGGAATTTCGATTTTTTTTTTAATCTCGTAATTATATTTTTTAATCTCATAATTTCGATTTTTTTTTTTTTTAAATCTCGTGATTATGACTTTTTAATCTCATAATTTAAATTTTATATTTCATAATTATGACTTTCTTGCTGCGTTTGGATATGTAAACCCGTTTCCACCACAAAAAAAAAAAAAAAAAGACATAAAAAGTCGTAATTATGATTACAGAAATCATAATTATGAGATAAGTAATTTTTTATTTCCTTATTATGAATTCTTAATCTATTTTTATTATGAGATAAAAAGTCATGATTATGAAATAAAAAGCCACACCTGGGTCACCCCTGATCTATTCTAATCCAAACATCAATATAGTAATACATATTTCTCCCACCTTCATCTGGTAGTTCCGGTATGTGCTGCTCTCTAGGAAAGACGAAGAAAAACTTCAGTTTTCCTTTCCAGGCTGGTCTGCAGAATAAAAAGAAACGCCTTCAATGGTTGCCCAAGATCTTCTTCAGACTTCGGTCTTTGCTGCTCCAGTTTGAGGCCAGTGTGGTTTTCATGCCCATTTTGTATGTATGTGTTATGATTGTTAATAATTAGGGGGTGGGTCGAGGAAAATGTCCCCAGGAGCGCCAAGGAGGGGCCCGTGTTGAATATTTGAAGAATATAAACTGTATTTCACTGTAAATCGTTGCAACATGAAATGACTAAAACATTGCATTTCCATTAACTCACATAAGTTGTTTTTTTGACCCCATTACAATAAAAACATCAGGCATTTTTATTTATGTGAAACGTTTTTTCAGGCCCGGCCCTAACCAATCTGGCGCCCTAGGCAAGATTTTAGGTGGCGCCCCCCCACATCGGCAGTGAAGTGTATATACTCACAAGAACCCGAATAGCTTTGTCTTTGACCATTTTTTTTTTACTTACAACTATACCTAATATTTAAAGGGGTGGAAAAGTGACTATTACCTGCAGGGCAAACATTAGCTAACCAGAAGGCAATGACAATGTAAACAAAAAACACCTGCTTAAAAGATCTAATACAAATATCCCTGAGGAATGTAAGGTGGGAGTACTGTAATTACCTAACGTTACATTATTATTTTCCATAACAATTTCGCCCCCTCCACAATATTAACCCGACGTTAAAACAGAACTAGCTATTTATTGATTAGCAATTGCCGAATCATGTAACATTAGCTTAATGCTAAAAAGCCAGCTACTATCACATTCTGTAACAGACAAATAATTTCATGTAGGCTAACGTTACCTACCTGCTACCTCTGTCTTTTCTCGTTTCTCCTCCTCTTCTTTTCTCTTTTTTCTTCCCTGGGCACCTGACAGTTTTGGCCGTTTTGACATCTTGTGTTGATTTTTTGATGTGGTGACGTCCAAAAAGAGTCATGATACGGGAAGGGAGGGGGCGCACCGTGCGGGGGGAGGAGGGGGCGTAATGTTGTAACAAATAATATTTCTATTAAATAGGCTTTACTTTGCATTTTAATTAACGTGGGATTTTTTTTTGTATTTAGAAATAATAGTACCAACTATTTTTTTTCTTTTTTCTCCAACATTTGTGGCACTGGAGTGGCGCCCCCTGATGGACGGCGCCCTTAGCATTTGCCTATACGGCCTATGCCACGGGCCGGCCCTGCGTTTTTTTTATTTTCTTAATCAACCTTGAATTTAATTTATAGTATATTTAGCACTTCAACTAATTAATGTGAAGTAAATGATTCAATAATATTTTTTTAGTGCAAAATTAAAACAAAAACTTACACATTTTCCTGATTTAAAATATTGGCAAAAATTGTTCATAGGTAAGATTTTTTTGTGTTTTTAACAAATAAATATAATGTTGTGTATATTAGCACGTGGGTTTATGTTAATAAAGTAAACCGCATTAAAATCGGTTAAGAAATAAGCGATTTATTTCCAATATTGACATTGTATTGCAGTGTCTTAATGGGAAAGTTGCCCCTGCTAAGATGGCCGTCATGTTGGCATGTCGCATACATTGAACTCAGGCCCGGCCCTAACCAATCTGGCGCCCGAGGCAAGATTTTAGGTGGCGCCCCCCCACATCGGCAGTGAAGTGTATATACTCACAAGAACCCGAATAGCTTTGTCTTTGACCATTTTTTTTTACTTACAACTATACCTAACATATAAAGGGGTGGAAAAGTGACTATTACCTGCAGGGCAAACATTAGCTAACCAGAAGGCAATGACAATGTAAACAAAAAACACCTGCTTAAAAGATCTAATACAAATGTCCCTGAGGAATGTAAGGTGGGAGTACTGTAATTACCTAACGTTACATTATTATTTTCCATAACAATTTAGCCCCCTCCACAATATTAACCCGACGTTAAAACAGAACTAGCTATTTATTGATTAGCAATTGCCGAATCATGTAGCATTAGCTTAATGCTAAAAAGCCAGGTTACTATCACATTCTGTAACAGACAAATAATTTCATGTAGGCTAACGTTACCTACCTGCTACCTCTGTCTTTTCTCGTTTCTCCTCCTCTTCTTTTCTCTTTTTTCTTCCCTGGGCACCTGACAGTTTTGGCCGTTTTGACATCTTGTGTTGATTTTTTGATGTGGTGACGTCCAAAAAGAGTCATGATACGGGAAGGGAGGGGGCGCACCGTGCGGGGGGAGGAGGGGGCGTAATGTTGTAACAAATAATATTTCTATTAAATAGGCTTTACTTTGCATTTTAATTAACGTGGGATTTTTTTTTTGTATTTAGAAATAATAGTACCAACTTTTTTTTTTTTTTTTTCTCCATTTGTGGCACTGGAGTGGCGCCCCCTGATGGACGGCGCCCTTAGCATTTGCCTATACGGCCTATGCCACGGGCCGGCCCTGCGGTTTTTTTATTTTCTTAATCAACCTTGAATTTAATTTATAGTATATTTAGCACTTAAACTAATTAATGTGAAGTAAATGATTCAATAATAGTTTTTTAGTGCAAAATTAAAACAAAAACTTACACATTTTCCTGAAACCTGTGTGGCTAGGATTTAAAATATTGGCAAAAATTGTTCATAGGTAAGATTTTTTTGTGTTTTTAACAAATAAATATAATGTTGTGTATATTAGCACGTGGGTTTATGTTAATAAAGTAAACCGCATTAAAATCGGTTAAGAAATAAGCGATTTATTTCCAATATTGACATTGTATTGCAGTGTCTTAATGGGAAAGTTGCCCCTGCTAAGATGGCCGTCATGTTGCCATGTCGCATACATTGAACTCAGGCCCGGCCCTAACCAATCTGGCGCCCGAGGCAAGATTTTAGGTGGCGCCCCCCCACATCGGCAGTGAAGTGTATATACTCACAAGAACCTGAATAGCTTTGTCTTTGACCATTTTTTTTTACTTACAACTATACCTAACATATAAAGGGGTGGAAAAGTGACTATTACCTGCAGGGCAAACATTAGCTAACCAGAAGGCAATAACAATGTAAACAAAAAACAGCTGCTTAAAAGATCTAATACAAATGTCCCTGAGGAATGTAAGGTGGGAGTACTGTAATTACCTAACGTTACATTATTATTTTCCATAACAATTTAGCCCCCTCCACAATATTAACCCGACGTTAAAACAGAACTAGCTATTTATTGATTAGCAATTGCCGAATCATGTAACATTAGCTTAATGCTAAAAAGCCAGGTTACTATCACATTCTGTAACAGACAAATAATTTCATGTAGGCTAACGTTACCTACCTGCTACCTCTGTCTTTTTCTCGTTTCTCCTCCTCTTCTTTTCTCTTTTTTCTTCCCTGGGCACCTGACAGTTTTGGCCGTTTTGACATCTTGTGTTGATTTTTTGATGTGGTGACGTCCAAAAAGAGTCATGATACGGGAAGGGAGGGGGCGCACCGTGCGGGGGGAGGAGGGGGCGTAATGTTGTAACAAATAATATTTCTATTAAATAGGCTTTACTTTGCATTTTAATTAACGTGGGATTTTTTTTTGTATTTAGAAATAATATTTTTTTTTTTTTTTTCTCCAACATTTGTGGCACTGGAGTGGCGCCCCCTGATGGACGGCGCCCTTAGCATTTGCCTATACGGCCTATGCCACGGGCCGGCCCTGCGTTTTTTTTATTTTCTTAATCAACCTTGAATTTAATTTATAGTATATTTAGCACTTCAAGTAATTAACGTGAAGTAAATGATTCAATAATAGTTTTTTTTAGTGCAAAATTAAAACAAAAACTTACACATTTTCCTGAAACCTGTGTGGCTAGGATTTAAAATATTGGCAAAAATTGTTCATAGGTAAGATTTTTTTGTGTGTTTTTAACAAATAGATATACTGTTGTGTATATTAGCACGTGTTTTTATGTTAATAAAGTAAACCGCATTAAAATCGGTTAAGAAATAAGCGATTTATTTCCAATATTGACATTGTATTGCAGTGTCTTAATGGGAAAGTTGCCCTTGCTAAGATGGCCGTCATGTTGGCATGTCGCATACATTGAACTGACATATTGGACTGGCTGCCCTGAGGCGAGGTGCCTAGTGGGAACCAGCTATGGCCCCCACATCCATCATAGTCTTCATTCCAGTTAATATATATTATTATTATTATCATTTTAATCATACCAGTGATTCTCAAACTGCGGTACCAGTCGTGGTACACGTACACCAAATAATTACTTAGTTAAGTGATTCCTGTTTTATTTTCTTATTTTCAAACACAGTGTTACTGTTTTCATACATCGCGTGGACATCGGGGGCGGTACCTCTGGATTGGCAGACCGGGGTGGTGGTTCCTCTCTTTAAGAAGGGGAACCGGAGGGTGTGTTCTAACTATCGTGGGATCACACTCCTCAGCCTTCCCGGTAAGGTCTATTCAGGTGTACTGGAGAGGAGGCTACGCCGGATAGTCGAACCTCGGATTCAGGAGGAACAGTGTGGTTTTCGTCCTGGTCGTGGAACTGTGGACCAGCTCTATACTCTCGGCAGGGTCCTTGAGGGTGCATGGGAGTTTGCTCAACCAGTCTACATGTGCTTTGTGGACTTGGAGAAGGCATTCGACCGTGTAACCCGGGAAGTCCTGTGGGGAGTGCTCAGAGAGTATGGGGTAACGGACTGTCTGATTGTGGCAGTCCGCTCCCTGTATGATCAGTGCCAGAGCTTGGTCCGCATTGCCGGTAGTAAGTCGGACACGTTTCCAGTGAGGGTTGGACTCCGCCAGGGCTGCCCTTTGTCACCGATTCTGTTCATAACCTTTATGGACAGAATTTCTAGGCGCAGTCAAGGCATTGAGGGTATCTGGTTTGGTGGCTGCAGGATTAGGTCTCTGCTTTTTGCAGATGATGTGGTCCTGATGGCTTCATCTGGCCAAGATCTTCAGCTCTCACTGGATCGGTTCGCAGCCGAGTGTGAAGCGACTGGGATGGGAATCAGCACCTCCAAATCCGAGTCCATGGTTCTCGCCCGGAAAAGGGTGGAGTGCCATCTCCGAGTTGGGGAGGAGATCTTGCCCCAAGTGGAGGAGTTCAAGTACCTCGGAGTCTTGTTCACGAGTGAGGGAAGAGTGGATCGTGAGATCGACAGGCGGATCGGTGCGGCGTCTTCAGTAATGCGGACACTGTATCGATCCGTTGTGGTGAAGAAGGAGCTGAGCCAGAAGGCAAAGCTCTCGATTTACCGGTCGATCTACGTTCCCATCCTCACCTATGGTCATGAGCTTTGGGTTATGACCGAAAGGACAAGATCACGGGTACAAGCGGCCGAAATGAGTTTCCTCCGCCGAGTGGTGGGGCTCTCCCTTAGAGATAGGGTGAGAAGCTCTGTCATCCGGGGGGAGCTCAAAGTAAAGCCGCTGCTCCTCCACATCGAGAGGAGCCAGATGAGGTGGTTCGGGCATCTGGTCAGGATGCCACCCGATCGCCTCCCTCGGGAGGAGTTTAGGGCACGTCCGACCGGTAGGAGGCCACGGGGAAGACCCAGGACACGTTGGGAAGACTATGTCTCCCGGCTGGCCTGGGAACGCCTCGGGATCCCCCGGGAGGAGCTGGACGAAGTGGCTGGGGAGAGGGAAGTCTGGGCTTCCCTGCTTAGGCTGTTGCCCCCGCGACCCGACCTCGGATAAGCGGAAGAAGATGGATGGATGGATGGATGTTACTGTTCAAACTGTGTGGCCAAAAATATTAAATATACTTGTTAAATAAAACCCTTTGCCTTGTTTTTAATGAATACTTAGGCCGGGGGCTCTTTAGCGCCGCCCTAGTGGCTCCCTGGAGCTTTTTCGAAAATGTGTGAAAATGGAAAAAGATGGGGGGGAAATATATATTTTTGTTTTAATGTAGTTTCTGTAGGGGGACAAACATGACACAAACCTTCCTAATTATTAGAAATCCCACTGTTTGTTATACAGGTAAAAGCCAGTAAATTAGAATATTTTGAAAAACTTGATTTATTTCAGTAATTGCATTCAAAAGGTGTAACTTGTACATTATATTTATTCATTGCACACAGACTGATGCATTCAAATGTTTATTTCATTTAATTTTGATGATTTGAAGTGGCAACAAATGAAAATCCAAAATTCCGTGTGTCACAAAATTAGAATATTACTTAAGGCTAATACAAAAAAGGGATTTTTAGAAATGTTGGCCAACTGAAAAGTATGAAAATGAAAAATATGAGCATGTACAATACTCAATACTTGGTTGGAGCTCCTTTTGCCTCAATTACTGCGTTAATGCGGCGTGGCATGGAGTCGATGAGTTTCTGGCACTGCTCAGGTGTTATGAGAGCCCAGGTTGCTCTGATAGTGGCCTTCAACTCTTCTGCGTTTTTGGGTCTGGCATTCTGCATCTTCCTTTTCACAATACCCCACAGATTTTCTATGGGGCTAAGGTCAGGGGAGTTGGCGGGCCAATTTAGAACAGAAATACCATGGTCCGTAAACCAGGCACGGGTAGATTTTGCGCTGTGTGCAGGCGCCAAGTCCTGTTGGAACTTGAAATCTCCATCTCCATAGAGCAGGTCAGCAGCAGGAAGCATGAAGTGCTCTAAAACTTGCTGGTAGACGGCTGCGTTGACCCTGGATCTCAGGAAACAGAGTGGACCGACACCAGCAGATGACATGGCACCCCAAACCATCACTGATGGTGGAATCTTTACACTAGACTTCAGGCAACGTGGATCCTGTGCCTCTCCTGTCTTCCTCCAGACTCTGGGACCTCGATTTCCAAAGGAAATGCAAAATTTGCTTTCGTCAGAAAACATGACTTTGGACCACTCAGCAGCAGTCCAGCTGGTGTCGGTCCACTCTGTTTCCTGAGATCCAGGGTCAACGCAGCCGTCTACCAGCAAGTTTTAGAGCACTTCATGCTTCCTGCTGCTGACCTGCTCTATGGAGATGGAGATTTCAAGTTCCAACAGGACTTGGCGCCTGCACACAGCGCAAAATCTACCCGTGCCTGGTTTACGGACTATGGTATTTCTGTTCTAAATTGGCCCGCCAACTCCCCTGACCTTAGCCCCATAGAAAATCTGTGGGGTATTGTGAAAAGGAAGATGCAGAATGCCAGACCCAAAAAAAACGCAGAAGAGTTGAAGGCCACTATCAGAGCAACCTGGGCTCTCATAACACCTGAGCAGTGCCAGAAACTCATCGACTCCATGCCACGCCGCATTAACGCAGTAATTGAGGCAAAAGGAGCTCCAACCAAGTATTGAGTATTGTACATGCTCATATTTTTCATTTTCATACTTTTCAGTTGGCCAACATTTCTAAAAATCCCTTTTTTGTATTAGCCTTAAGTAATATTCTAATTTTGTGACACGCGGAATTTTGGATTTTCATTTGTTGCCACTTCAAATCATCAAAATTAAATGAAATAAACATTTGAATGCATCAGTCTGTGTGCAATGAATAAATATAATGTACAAGTTACACCTTTTGAATGCAATTACTGAAATAAATCAAGTTTTTCAAAATATTCTAATTTACTGGCTTTTACCTGTACATGTTTCACTGATGAGAGTATTTGGCGAGCACTGTTTTGTCTTACTCATTTCAGCGGTCCATGAACTCACCGTAGTTTGTTTACAAGTACAACTTTCTTCGACACTGCCACAGAAAGATGTGTTTTATGCCACTCCTTCTTTGTCTCATTTTGTCCACCAGACATTTTATGATGTGCGAAAATGCACAAAGGTGAGCTTTGTTGATGTTATTGACTTGTTGGAGTGGTAAAGCGGTCCGGTTTGTCGACAAATTGGAAGTTGCTGGCAGTCTTCAAAGTACCCCGAAGCTGCCACAAATGATTGGAGGATGCGGGAAGAACTGTGGACACTCTTGTGATTTGGATAACATCGGACTGTCCGCCCCGCGGGATGAATTTGAGGACCAGTCATAGACAATTTAGAGTGAAAAGCAAATTTTATTTTCACTCGCATTCAAAACCTTCTAACTTGGATTGTTTCCCCGGCATCGAGACTCTCCTGAAGGACAGTGCAGCGAAGACGCAACAAACTCCCTTCTCGTCTCTCTTGAACACACACCTGTTGTTGTTGACTTTGGACTGACTATCGGCTGCACGACACCAAGGCCGCGGAACAGAGACACGCGGCAGGCTTACAAACACACATGCATCCATAAAAATATATGCTACACAAAACATCCAACGCCCTTGACGCGAATCCCTTAAGGGTGATGGACGGCTGAAGAGCTGCAGCCTGACACCGTGACCCCCCACTCCCTCCCCTCTGTTGCTAGATATATCTCGAGATGTATGTTGTAATATGTATATGTGCTTTGCTATGGAGGTTTTTTCCCCACTTAGAGCCCAGTCTAGATTCTATTTTTTTTTACTCATCCTTCCCCAGCGTTGACCTTTTTCCCATCTTTTACCGGGGCGCCTTGTGGCGACCCATCAGCGTTCCTGTTCTGTAACCCTGTACGCTGTTTGTTTGTCTAATCTTGAACGGGTTTGTGCTGAAAACAACGTTTCGTTGTACTTGTGCAATGACAATAAAGACCTACCTTAAATGCAGATATGTTTAAGAGTTCTTTCTTTATTCATAGTCATGTTTGGAGTAGCTAGTATTTTTCCATGTATACTCTCTATACTTGTTTCTCTTTGTCTGCAGATGTCTGTGTAGTGTTTTAGGTATTGGAATATGAGAGAGAGAGATGCATCCCCCTCCTTATCTTATCAGTGTTAGGGAAGGGGGAGGCATTCCTGTGCAATCTACTAATAAAAGTTTCAATCAATCAATCAAGTTTCAAGCCTTTCTAGGAAGGGACTGTTTTTGTGTTCAATAAATTGTCTCTTCCTGTTTGAATGTTAGAGAAGCCAGTATGACTGTAATAGTGATGGGCTGGTCTCCTGAAGCTTCAGTAAAACTTTATAATATTCCTATTCTGTCTTGATGGTCCTTCTTACTCAGCATATATGTAATCGAAAGAACTTGGGATTGAGCAGTGACTTTAATTCCCTGAGAGGTAGACTGGTCAGACGCAACACTACCTACCTAGTCAAACACACCATCATCAGCTTCTACATATTTTGATCGATAAATGTCCTCCATTTCAATTATTTCAACATTTACAGCTGGTGCTTTGTCAGTGGTACACTCAAACTGCAGTCATCTTTTTATTCTTAGCGCTGTCCTTCAAACTCTCTAGCTAAAAGCTAATGCTAGCGAGTAAGACCAGTTGTCTAGGGCGGATCTTATGGGGTTGTCAAGACTTGGTCTTGGGTGTTTGCTTTTCCGGGATGCAACGGAAAGTTGGCACGGGCAAGACGGGAATGAAGGTACATGATTTATTTAAAGACTATAAATACAAAAAAAAGGATCAAACAAAAAGCGCGCACAGTGGCGGAGAATAAACTATGAAACCAAAAGACTATAGCAAACCTATACCTACTCAGTGGCCTAGTGGTTAGAGTGTCCGTCCTGAGATCGGTAGGTTGGGAGTTCAAATCCCGGCCGAGTCATACCAAAGACTATAAAAATGGGACCCATTACCTCCCTGCTTGGCACTCAGCATCAAGGGTTGGAATTGGGGGTTAAATCACCAAAATGATTCCCGGGCGCAGCCACCGCTGCTGCCCACTGCTCCCCTCACCTCCCAGGGGGTGATCAAGGGTGATGGGTCAAATGCAGAGAATAATTTCGCCACACCTAGTGTGTGTGTGACAATCATTGGTACTTTAACTTTAACTTAACTTTAACTTTTTAACTTTAAAAAAGTACAAATGAAAAGCACGCACAGTGGCGGAGAACAAACTATGAAAAACAAAAAGACTATAAACATGGAACAAAAACTTACTTGGCTTGGACAAAAATAGTTGCATGAAGAATGGACATGGAAAGAATGGACAGAGCATAAATGTGGTGAGGTCGTCAGGACGAACAACAGAAAATGAATGAACTTAAATACTATGGACATGATTAGTGAAAGCGGGTGCGTGACTCAAAACGTGAAACAGGTGCGTGACGTGACAGGTGAAATACTAATGGTTGCTATGGTGACAAACAAGAGTGCACAATGAGTCCAAATGTGGAACAGGTGAAACTAATCAATCAATCAATCAATCAATGTTTATTTATATAGCCCTAAATCACAAGTGTCTCAAAGGGCTGCACAAGCCACAACGACATCCTCGGTATAGCCCACATAAGGGCAAGGAAAAACTCACCCCAGTGGGACGTCGATGTGAATGACTATGAGAAACCTTGGAGAGGACCGCATATGTGGGTAACCCCCCCCCCTCTAGGGAGACCGAATGCAATGGATGTCGAGTGGGTCTAACATAATATTGTGAGAGTCCAGTCCATAGTGGATCCAGCATAACAGTAAGAGTCCAGTCCATAGTGGGGTCAGCAGGAAACCATCCCGAGCGGAGACGGGTCAGCAGCGCAGAGATGTTCCCAACCGATATACAGGCGAGCGGTCCACCCCGGGTCTCGACCCCGGACAGCCAGCACCCCATCCATGGCCACCGGATCTGTGTGTCTCCCCACAAGGGATAGGGGGGAGCAGAGGAGAAAAGAAAAGAAACGGCAGATCAACTGGTCTAAAAAAGGGGGGCTATTCAAAGGCTAGAGTATACAAATGAGTTTTGAGATGGGACTTAAATGTTTCTAATGGGTAATCATGCAAACAAGACAAGGGAGTGAAAAGCCAGAAACTAAACAAAACATGACTTAAAACAAAACATGATTACACAGACATGACAGGGGTCAAATGTGACCTTTGCTGTGCCAACTAATGACGCTGTTGTGCTTGCAACTTAAAGCCTAAAAAATGAGCTGAGGGACAGCTCTTATCTCAAAACACTCTCAAGTTGAGGTACAAGTGTATCCCTCATCCGGACTCCTATCCCATTGCTTCACTCTGCGTCCCCTTCCAAAGTGTTTGGTGGCTTTCAAAACAAAAGTGCGGTGCAACTTGAACAGGAGTCCACCTGTACTGCATGACGGTCCAAAGCACATGTTGTTGCTTTCTGTCCCAGTGGCAGGTGTGGTCTAGGCGCTAATTTGCGTCTGCATTGACCTTTGCGAGATGTCACGTTGCTCGATGCCAAGACATGCACAAACGTCGCTCTGTTTTTGCGAAAACCATCCATGAACCATCCTGTGAGCCTTGAGACAAGAAACCTGGGCCTGCAGGGCTGCAATGCGGTTTTATACAAAACTGCGTTTCGAGTGCAACAAGTGAGTGTTTGCGCAGCGTGTGATGCACTGCGTAGAACTTCCAAGTTCATACAGTATCTTACTGTTCCTGATGTTATCGCGTCCCTATGTTCACACGCACTTGTGGTAATGATTCAGCACACCAGATTTGAATGCATGCGACATATTATATTTATTTTAACAAGAATCAGCTGAGGTGTCAAGCAGACGTTTTTTAAAGATGGGAAAAACATTCACTAGCGTGGCGTGCAGCATTGATTTAAGTAGCAGATTTGTTACACTTTTTCGCCAAAGCAACAACAAGTTTGTTTTTTTGTCCTATCCAGCGACTCAGGCAGAGAGACAACAACAACAAACACAACGATTAAAGCTGCAAGCAGCGATGGACGGGACCGAATTTGGCGGCACATAAAATCCAAACCGGAGCAGTACTTAAAACTCTTTGGTCAACTTTTAATCAGAAGGGTTCAATCTCTCTCCTGTGCTAATTTGAAGCCGACACGACAAACGCGCTTAGAGGAGATAATGTTTGAAAAAAGGTGACCGGTTTTTACAACACTTTTGTTTTGAAGGGGGAATTGCAAACTTCCTGTTGATTTTTTCTGGGGGTTGTCAATAAATGAAATATAGGTCTACGTGAGACCTACATAGAGGTTTTTGTTTCATGTCTCTAAGACATTCCTACTGGAAGTTACAGGCAGTTGTGTCTGTGTTTCCTTCCTAGGGGGCGCTAGAGCGCATGTTTGAGTTTTGGGGCTAGGTTCTTTTTATTAGATCGCAATTTTCGCCAGTCCTGATGTGTGTGTCAAATATGGTAAGTTTTGAAGCATTATAAAGGGGTCAAATTACAGCTCAAAGAGGCGGCGGTATAATAATAATAACAACTTTTGTTTTGAAGAGGGAATTGCAACCTTCCTGTTGATTTTTTCTGGGGGTTGTCAATAAATGAAATGTAAGTCTAAGTGAGACCTACATAGAAGTTTTTGTTCCATGTCTCTAAGACATTCCTACTGGAAGCTACAGGCAGTTGTGTCTGTGTTTCCTTCCTAGGGGGCGCTAGAGCGAATTTTTGAGTTTTGGGGCTAGGTTTTTTATTAGATCGCAATTTTTGCCAGTCCTGATGTGTGTGTCAAATATGGTAAGTTTTAAAGCATTATAAAGGGGTCAAATTACAGCTCAAAGAGGCGGCGGTATAATAATAATAACAACTTTTGTTTTGAAGGGGGATTGCAAACTTCCTGTCGATTTTTGGGGGTTGTCAGTGTATGAAATGTAGGTCTAAGTGAGACCTACATAGAGGTTTTTGTTTCATGTCTCTATGACATTCCTACTGGAAGTTACAGGAAGTTTTGTCAGAGTTTTCTTCCTAGGAGCAGTTGTGTCTGTGTTTTCTTCCTAGGGGGCGCTAGAGCGCAATTTTGAGTTTTGGCGTTGTTGTTTTTTGATTAGAGCGCAATTTTTGCCAGTCCTGATGTGTGTGTCCAGTTTGGCGAGTTTTGAAGTATGTTAAGGGGGTCAAATTACAGCTCAAAGAGGCAAAAGTGACTGTTTTTACTATACTTTTGTTTTGAAGGGGGAATTGCCAACTTCCTGTTGATTTTTGCTAAAAGAGAGTCAGTGTATGAAATCTAGGTCTAAGTAAGACCTACATAGAAGTTTTTGTTTCATGTCTCTACGACATTTTTACCGGAAATTACAAGCAGTTTTGTCTTGTGTTTTTTTTCCTAGGGTGCGCTAGAGCGCAATTTTGAGTTTTGGGGTTTGTTTTTTTATTAGATGGCAATTTTCGCCAGTCCTGATGTGTGTGTCAAATATGGTAAGTTTTGAAGCATTATAAAGGGGTCAAATTACAGCTCAAAGAGGCGGCGGTAAAATAATAATAACAACTTTTGTTTTGAAGGGGGATTGCAAACTTCCTGTCAATTTTTGGGGGTTGTCAGAGTATGAAATGTAGGTCTAAGTAAGACCTACATAGAGGTTTTTGTTTCATGTCTCTATGACATTCCTACTGGAAGTTACAGGAAGTTTTGTCTGAGTTTTCTTCCTAGGAGCAGTTGTGTCTGTGTTTTCTTCCTAGGGGGCGCTAGAGCGCAATTTTGAGTTTTGGCGTTGTTGTTTTTTTATTAGAGCACAATTTTTGCCAGTCCTGATGTGTGTGTCCAGTTTGGTGAGTTTTGAAGTATGTTAAGGGGGTCAAATTACAGCTCAAAGAGGCAAAAGTGACTGTTTTTACTATACTTTTGTTTTGAAGGGGGAATTGCCAACTTCCTGTTGATTTTTGCTAAAAGAGAGTCAGTGTATGAAATCTAGGTCTAAGTAAGACCTACATAGAAGTTTTTGTTTCATGTCTCTACGACATTTTTACCGGAGGTTACAAGCAGTTTTGTCTGTGTTTTTTTTTCCTAGGGTGCGCTAGAGCGCAATTTTGAGTTTGGGGGTTTGGTTTTTTATTAGATGGCAATTTTCGCCAGTCGTGATGTGTGTGTGTCAAATATGGTGAGTTTTGAAGCATGTTAAGGGGGTCAAATTACAGCTCAAAGAGGCAAAAGTGACTGTTTTTACTATACTTTTGTTTTGAAGGGGGAATTGCCAACTTCCTGTTGATTTTTGCTAAAAGAGAGTCAGTGTATGAAATCTAGGTCTAAGTAAGACCTACATAGAAGTTTTTGTTTCATGTCTCTACGACATTTTTACCGGAAGTTACAAGCAGTTTTGTCTGTGTTTTTTTTTCCTAGGGTGCGCTAGAGCGCAATTTTGAGTTTTGGGGTTTGGTTTTTTATTAGATGGCAATTTCTGCCAGTCCTTATGTGTGTGTCAAATATGGTAAGTTTTGAAGCATTATAAAGGGGTCAAATTACAGCTCAAAGAGGCGGCGGTATATTAATAATAATAACAACTTTTGTTTTGAAGGGGGATTGCAAACTTCCTGTCGATTTTTGGGGGTTGTCAGTGTATGAAATGTAGGTCTAAGTGAGACCTACATAGAGGTTTTTGTTTCATGTCTCTATGACATTCCTACTGGAAGTTACAGGAAGTTTTGTCTGAGTTTTCTTCCTAGGAGCAGTTGTGTCTGTGTTTTCTTCCTAGGGGGCGCTAGAGCGCAATTTTGAGTTTTGGCGTTGTTGTTTTTTTATTAGAGCGCAATTTTTGCCAGTCCTGATGTGTGTGTCCAGTTTGGTGAGTTTTGAAGCATGTTAAGGGGGTCAAATTACAGCTCAAAGAGGCAAAAGTGACTGTTTTTACTATACTTTTGTTTTGAAGGGGGAATTGCCAACTTCCTGTTGATTTTTGCTAAAAGAGAGTCAGTGTATGAAATCTAGGTCTAAGTAAGACCTACATAGAAGT
The DNA here is from genome assembly GCF_033978685.3 of Nerophis lumbriciformis. Classification (NCBI taxonomy): domain Eukaryota; kingdom Metazoa; phylum Chordata; class Actinopteri; order Syngnathiformes; family Syngnathidae; genus Nerophis; species Nerophis lumbriciformis. The sequence continues at coordinate 3,188,513 of NC_084572.2, read as the reverse complement.
TTTTGTTTCATGTCTCTACGACATTTTTACCGGAAGTTACAAGCAGTTTTGTCTGTGTTTTTTTTCCTAGGGGGCGCTAGAGCGAATTTTTGAGTTTTGGCGTTGTTGTTTTTTTATTAGAGCGCAATTTTTGCCAGTCCTGATGTGTGTGTCCAGTTTGGTGAGTTTTGAAGTATGTTAAGGGGGTCAAATTACAGCTCAAAGAGGCAAAAGTGACTGTTTTTACTATACTTTTGTTTTGAAGGGGGAATTACCAACTTCCTGTTGATTTTTGCTAAAAGATAGTCAGTGTATGAAATCTAGGTCTAAGTAAGACCTACATAGAAGTTTTTGTTTCATGTCTCTACGACATTTTTACCGGAAGTTACAAGCAGTTTTGTCTGTGTTTTTTTTCCTAGGGGGCGCTAGAGCGCAATTTTGAGTTTTGGCGTTGTTGTTTTTTTATTAGAGCGCAATTTTTGCCAGTCCTGATGTGTGTGTCCAGTTTGGTGAGTTTTGAAGTATGTTAAGGGGGTCAAATTACAGCTCAAAGAGGCAAAAGTGACTGTTTTTACTATACTTTTGTTTTGAAGGGGGAATTGCCAACTTCCTGTTGATTTTTGCTAAAAGAGAGTCAGTGTATGAAATCTAGGTCTAAGTAAGACCTACATAGAAGTTTTTGTTTCATGTCTCTACGACATTTTTACCGGAAGTTACAAGCAGTTTTGTCAGTGTTTTTTTCCTAGGGGGCGCTAGAGCGCAATTTTGAGTTTTGGGGCTAGGTTTTTTATTAGATCGCAATTTTTGCCAGTCCTGATGTGTGTGTCAAATATGGTAAGTTTTGAAACATTATAAAGGGGTCAAATTACAGCTCAAAGAGGCGGCGGTATAATAATAATAACAACTTTTGTTTTGAAGGGGGATTGCAAACTTCCTGTCGATTTTTGGGGGTTGTCCGTGTATGAAATGTAGGTCTAAGTGAGACCTACATAGAGGTTTTTGTTTCATGTCTCTATGACATTCCTACTGGAAGTTACAGGAAGTTTTGTCTGAGTTTTCCTCCTAGGAGCAGTCGTGTCTGTGTTTTCTTCCTAGGGGGCGCTAGAGGGCAATTTTGAGTTTTGGCGTTGTTGTTTTTTTATTAGAGCGCAATTTTTGCCAGTCCTGATGTGTGTGTCCAGTTTGGTGAGTTTTGAAGTATGTTAAGGGGGTCAAATTACAGCTCAAAGAGGCAAAAGTGACTGTTTTTTCTATACTTTTGTTTTGAAGGGGGAATTGCCAACTTCCTGTTGATTTTTGCTAAAAGAGAGTCAGTGTATGAAATCTAGGTCTAAGTAAGACCTACATAGAAGTTTTTGTTTCATGTCTCTACGACATTTTTACCGAAAGTTACAAGCAGTTTTGTCTGTGTTTTTTTTCCTAGGGGGCGCTAGAGCGCAATTTTGAGTTTTGGCGTTGTTGTTTTTTTATTAGAGCGCAATTTCTGCCAGTCCTGATGTGTGTGTCCAGTTTGGTGAGTTTTGAAGTATGTTAAGGGGGTCAAATTACAGCTCAAAGAGGCAAAAGTGACTGTTTTTACTATACTTTTGTTTTGAAGGGGGAATTGCCAACTTCCTGTTGATTTTTGCTAATAGAAAGTCAGTGTATGAAATCTAGGTCTAAGTAAGACCTACATAGAAGTTTTTGTTTCATGTCTCTACGACATTTTTACCGGAAGTTACAAGCAGTTTTATCAGTGTTTTTTTTCCTAGGGGGCGCTAGAGCGAATTTTTGAGTTTTGGCGTTGTTGTTTTTTTATTAGAGCGCAATTTTTGCCAGTCCTGATGTGTGTGTCCAGTTTGGTGAGTTTTGAAGTATGTTAAGGGGGTCAAATTACAGCTCAAAGAGGCAAAAGTGACTGTTTTTACTATACTTTTGTTTTGAAGGGGGAATTACCAACTTCCTGTTGATTTTTGCTAAAAGATAGTCAGTGTATGAAATCTAGGTCTAAGTAAGACCTACATAGAAGTTTTTGTTTCATGTCTCTACGACATTTTTACCGGAAGTTACAAGCAGTTTTGTCTGTGTTTTTTTTCCTAGGGGGCGCTAGAGCGCAATTTTGAGTTTTGGCGTTGTTGTTTTTTTATTAGAGCGCAATTTTTGCCAGTCCTGATGTGTGTGTCCAGTTTGGTGAGTTTTGAAGCATGTTAAGGGGGTCAAATTACAGCTCAAAGAGGCAAAAGTGACTGTTTTTACTATACTTTTGTTTTGAAGGGGGAATTGCCAACTTCCTGTTGATTTTTGCTAAAAGAGAGTCAGTGTATGAAATTTAGGTCTAAGTAAGACCTACATAGAAGTTTTTGTTTCATGTCTCTACGACATTTTTACCGGAAGTTACAAGCAGTTTTGTCTGTTTTTTTTCCTAGGGGGCGCTAGAGCGCAATTTTGAGTTTTGGGGTTTGGTTTTTTATTAGATGGCAATTTTTGCCAGTCCTGATGTGTGTGTCGAATATGGTGAGTTTTGAAGCATGTTAAGGGGGTCAAATTACAGCTCAAAGAGGCAAAAGTGACTGTTTTTACTATACTTTTGTTTTGAAGGGGGAATTGCAACCTTCCTGTTGATTTTTTCTGGGGGTTGTCAATAAATGAAATGTAAGTCTAAGTGAGACCTACATAGAAGTTTTTGTTCCATGTCTCTAAGACATTCCTACTGGAAGCTACAGGCAGTTGTGTCTGTGTTTCCTTCCTAGGGGGCGCTAGAGCGCATTTTTGAGTTTTGGGGCTAGGTTTTTTTATTAGATGGCAATTTTTGCCAGTCCTGATGTGTGTGTCAAATATGGTAAGTTTTGAAGCATTATAAAGGGGTCAAATTACAGCTCAAAGAGGCGGCGGTATAATAATAATAACAACTTTTGTTTTGAAGGGGGATTGCAAACTTCCTGTCGACTTTTGGGGGTTGTCAGTGTATGAAATGTAGGTCTAAGTGAGACCTACATAGAGGTTTTTGTTTCATGTCTCTATGACATTCCTACTGGAAGTTACAGGAAGTTTTGTCTGAGTTTTCTTCCTAGGAGCAGTTGTGTCTGTGTTTTCTTCCTAGGGGGCGCTAGAGCGCAATTTTGAGTTTTGGCGTTGTTGTTTGTTTTATTAGAGCGCAATTTTTGCCAGTCCTGATGTGTGTGTCCAGTTTGGTGAGTTTTGAAGCATGTTAAGGGGGTCAAATTACAGCTCAAAGAGGCAAAAGTGACTCTTTTTACTATACTTTTGTTTTGAAGGGGGAATTGCCAACTTCCTGTTGATTTTTGCTAAAAGAGAGTCAGTGTATGAAATTTAGGTCTAAGTAAGACCTACATAGAAGTTTTTGTTTCATGTCTCTACGACATTTTTACCGGAAGTTACAAGCAGTTTTGTCTGTGTTTCTTTTCCTAGGGGGCGCTAGAGCGAATTTTTGAGTTTTGGGGCTAGGTTTTTAATTAGATCGCAATTTTTGCCAGTCCTGATGTGTGTGTCAAATATGGTGAGTTTTGAAGTATGTTAAGGGGGTCAAATTACAGATCAAAGAGGCAAAAGTGACTGTTTTTACTATACTTTTGTTTTGAAGGGGGAATTGCCAACTTCCTGTTGATTTTTGCTAAAAGAGAGTCAGTGTATGAAATCTAGGTCTAAGTAAGACCTACATAGAAGTTTTTGTTTCATGTCTCTACGACATTTTTACCGGAAGTTACAAGCAGTTTTGTCTGTGTTTTTTTTCCTAGGGTGCGCTAGAGCGCAATTTTGAGTTTTGGGGGTTTGGTTTTTTATTAGATGGCAATTTTCGCCAGTCCTGATGTGTGTGTCAAATATGGTAAGTTTTGAAGCATTATAAAGGGGTCAAATTACAGCTCAAAGAGGCGGCGGTATAATAATAATAACAACTTTTGTTTTGAAGGGGGATTGCAAACTTCCTGTCGATTTTTGGGGGTTGTCAGTGTATGAAATGTAGGTCTAAGTGAGACCTACATAGAGGTTTCTGTTTCATGTCTCTATGACATTCCTACTGGAAGTTACAGGAAGTTTTGTCTGAGTTTTCTTCCTAGGAGCAGTTGTGTCCGTGTTTTCTTCCTAGGGGGCGCTAGAGCGCAATTTTGAGTTTTGGCGTTGTTTTTTTTTTATTAGAGCGCAATTTTTTGCCAGTCCTGATGTGTGTGTCCAGTTTGGTGAGGCTTGAAGTATGTCAAGGGGGTCAAATTACAGCTCAAAGAGGCAAAAGTGACTGTTTTTACTATACTTTTGTTTTGAAGGGGGAATTGCCAACTTCCTGTTGATTTTTGCTAAAAGAGAGTAAGTGTATGAAATCTAGGTCTAAGTAAGACCTACATAGAAGTTTTTGTTTCATGTCTCTACGACATTTTTACCGGAAGTTACAAGCAGTTTTGTCTGTGTTTTTTTTCCTAGGGTGCGCTAGAGCGCAATTTTGAGTTTTGGGGTTTGGTTTTTTTATTAGATGGCAATTTTCGCCAGTCCTGATGTGTGTGTCAAATATGGTAAGTTTTGAAGCATTATAAAGGGGTCAAATTACAGCTCAAAGAGGCGGCGGTATAATAATAATAACAACTTTTGTTTTGAAGGGGGATTGCAAACTTCCTGTCGATTTTTGGGGGTTGTCAGTGTATGAAATGTAGGTCTAAGTGAGACCTACATAGAGGTTTTTGTTTCATGTCTCTATGACATTCCTACTGGAAGTTACAGGAAGTTTTGTCTGAGTTTTCTTCCTAGGAGCAGTTGTGTCTGTGTTTTCTTCCTAGGGGGCGCTAGAGCGCAATTTTGAGTTTTGGCGTTGTTGTTTTTTTTATTAGAGCGCAATTTTTGCCAGTCCTGATGTGTGTGTCCAGTTTGGTGAGTTTTGAAGTATGTTAAGGGGGTCAAATTACAGCTCAAAGAGGCAAAAGTGACTGTTTTTACTATACTTTTGTTTTGAAGGGGGAATTGCCAACTTCCTGTTGATTTTTGCTAAAAGAGAGTCAGTGTATGAAATCTAGGTCTAAGTAAGACCTACATAGAAGTTTTTGTTTCATGTCTCTACGACCTTTTTACCGGAAGTTACAAGCAGTTTTGTCTGTGTTTTTTTCCCCAGGGTGCGCTAGAGCGCAATTTTGAGTTTTGGGGTTTGGTTTTTTTATTAGATGGTAATTTTCGCCAGTCCTGATGTGTGTGTCAAATATGGTAAGTTTTGAAGCATTATAAAGGGGTCAAATTACAGCTCAAAGAGGCGGCGGTATAATAATAATAACAACTTTTGTTTTGAAGGGGGATTGCAAACTTCCTGTCGATTTTTGGGGGTTGTCAGTGTATGAAATGTAGGTCTAAGTGAGACCTACATAGAGGTTTTTGTTTCATGTCTCTATGACATTCCTACTGGAAGTTACAGGAAGTTTTGTCTGAGTTTTCTTCCTAGGAGCAGTTGTGTCTGTGTTTTCTTCCTAGGGGGCGCTAGAGCGCAATTTTGAGTTTTGGCGTTGTTGTTTTTTTTATTAGAGCGCAATTTTTGCCAGTCCTGATGTGTGTGTCCAGTTTGGTGAGTTTTGAAGTATGTTAAGGGGGTCAAATTACAGCTCAAAGAGGCAAAAGTGACTGTTTTTACTATACTTTTGTTTTGAAGGGGGAATTGCCAACTTCCTGTTGATTTTTGCTAAAAGAGAGTCAGTGTATGAAATCTAGGTCTAAGTAAGACCTACATAGAAGTTTTTGTTTCATGTCTCTACGACATTTTTACCGGAAGTTACAAGCAGTTTTATCAGTGTTTTCTTCCTAGGGGGCGCTAGAGCGCAATTTTGAGTTTTGGGGTTTGGTTTTTTATTAGATGGCAATTTTCGCCAGTCCTGATGTGTGTGTCAAATATGGTAAGTTTTGAAGCATTATAAAGGGGTCAAATTACAGCTCAAAGAGGCGGCGGTATAATAATAATAACAACTTTTGTTTTGAAGGGGGATTGCAAACTTCCTGTCGATTTTTGGGGGTTGTCAGTGTATGAAATGTAGGTCTAAGTGAGACCTACATAGAGGTTTTTGTTTCATGTCTCTATGACATTCCTACTGGAAGTTACAGGAAGTTTTGTCTGAGTTTTCTTCTTGGGGGCGCTAGAGCGCAATTTTGAGTTTTGGCGTTGTTGTTTTTTTTATTAGAGCGCAATTTTTGCCAGTCCTGATGTGTGTGTCCAGTTTGGTGAGTTTTGAAGTATGTTAAGGGGGTCAAATTACAGCTCAAAGAGGAAAAAGTGACTGTTTTTACTATACTTTTGTTTTGAAGGGGGAATTGCCAACTTCCTGTTGATTTTTGCTAAAAGAGAGTCAGTGTATGAAATCTAGGTCTAAGTAAGACCTACATAGAAGTTTTTGTTTCATGTCTCTACGACATTTTTACCGGAAGTTACAAGCAGTTTTGTCTGTGTTTTTTTTTCCTAGGGTGCGCTAGAGCGCAATTTTGAGTTTTGGGGTTTGGTTTTTTATTAGATGGCAATTTTCGCCAGTCCTGATGTGTGTGTCAAATATGGTAAGTTTTGAAGCATTATAAAGGGGTCAAATTACAGCTCAAAGAGGCAGCGGTATAAAAATAATAACAACTTTTGTTTTGAAGGGGGATTGCAAACTTCCTGTCGATTTTTGGGGGTTGTCAGTGTATGAAATGTAGGTCTAAGTGAGACCTACATAGAGGTTTTTGTTTCATGTCTCTATGACATTCCTACTGGAAGTTACAGGAAGTTTTGTCTGAGTTTTCTTCCTAGGAGCAGTTGTGTCTGTGTTTTCTTCCTAGGGGGCGCTAGAGGGCAATTTTGAGTTTTGGCGTTGTTGTTTTTTTATTAGAGCGCAATTTTTGCCAGTCCTGATGTGTCTGTTAAGGGGGTCAAATTACAGCTCAAAGAGGCAAAAGTGACTGTTTTTACTATACTTTTGTTTTGAAGGGGGAATTGCCAACTTCCTGTTGATTTTTGCTAAAAGAGAGTCAGTGTATGAAATCTAGGTCTAAGTAAGACCTACATAGAAGTTTTTGTTTCATGTCTCTACGACATTTTTACCGGAAGTTACAAGCAGTTTTATCAGTGTTTTTTTCCTAGGGGGCGCTAGAGCGCAATTTTGAGTTTTGGGGTTTGGTTTTTCATTAGATAGCAATTTTCGCCAGTCCTGATGTGTGTGTCAAATATGGTAAGTTTTGAAGCATTATAAAGGGGTCAAATTACAGCTCAAAGAGGCGGCGGTGTAATAATAATAACAACTTTTGTTTTGAAGGGGGATTGCAAACTTCCTGTCGATTTTTGGGGGTTGTCAGTGTATAAAATGTAGGTCTAAGTGAGACCTACATAGAGGTTTTTGTTTCATGTCTCTATGACATTCCTACTGGAAGTTACAGGAAGTTTTGTCTGAGTTTTCTTCCTAGGAGCAGTTGTGTCTGTGTTTTCTTCCTAGGGGGCGCTAGAGCGCAATTTTGAGTTTTGGCGTTGTTGTTTTTTTATTAGAGCGCAATTTTTGCCAGTCCTGATGTGTGTGTCCAGTTTGGTGAATTTTGAAGTATGTTAAGGGGGTCAAATTACAGCTCAAAGAGGCAAAAGTGACTGTTTTTACTATACTTTTGTTTTGAAGGGGGAATTGCCAACTTCCTGTTGATTTTTGCTAAAAGAGAGTCAGTGTATGAAATCTAGGTCTAAGTAAGACCTACATAGAAGTTTTTGTTTCATGTCTCTACGACATTTTTACCGGAAGTTACAAGCAGTTTTGTCTGTGCTTTTTTTCCTAGGGTGCGCTAGAGCGCAATTTTGAGTTTTGGGGTTTGGTTTTTTATTAGATGGCAATTTTTGCCAGTCCTGATGTGTGTGTCGAATATGGTGAGTTTTGAAGCATGTTAAAGGGGTCAAATTACAGCTCAAAGAGGCAAAAGTGACTGTTTTTACTATACTTTTGTTTTGAAGGGGAAATTGCAACCTTCCTGTTGATTTTTTCTGGGGGTTGTCAATAAATGAAATGTAACTCTAAGTGAGACCTACATAGAAGTTTTTGTTCCATGTCTCTAAGACATTCCTACTGGAAGCTACAGGCAGTTGTGTCTGTGTTTCCTTCCTAGGGGGCGCTAGAGCGAATTTTTGAGTTTTGGGGCTAGGTTTTTTATTAGATCGCAATTTTTGCCAGTCCTGATGTGTGTGTCAAATATGGTAAGTTTTGAAGCATTATTAAGGGGTCAAATTACAGCTCAAAGAGGCGGCGGTATAATAATAATAACAACTTTTGTTTTGAAGGGGGATTGCAAACTTCCTTTCAATTTTTGGGGGTTGTCAGTGTATGAAATGTAGGTCTAAGTGAGACCTACATAGAGGTTTTTGTTTCATGTCTCTATGACATTCCTACTGGAAGTTACAGGAAGTTTTGTCTGAGTTTTCTTCCTAGGAGCAGTTGTGTCTGTGTTTTCTTCCTAGGGGGCGCTAGAGCGCAATTTTGAGTTTTGGCGTTGTTGTTTTTTTATTAGAGCGCAATTTTTGCCAGTCCTGATGTGTGTGTCCAGTTTGGTGAGTTTTGAAGTATGTTAAGGGGGTCAAATTACAGCTCAAAGAGGAAAAAATGACTGTTTTTACTATACTTTTGTTTTGAAGGGGGAATTGCCAACTTCCTGTTGATTTTTGCTAAAAGAGAGTCAGTGTATGAAATCTAGGTCTAAGTAAGACCTACATAGAAGTTTTTGTTTCATGTCTCTACGACCTTTTTACCGGAAGTTACAAGCAGTTTTGTCTGTGTTTTTTTCCCCAGGGTGCGCTAGAGCGCAATTTTGAGTTTTGGGGTTTGGTTTTTTTATTAGATGGTAATTTTCGCCAGTCCTGATGTGTGTGTCAAATATGGTAAGTTTTGAAGCATTATAAAGGGGTCAAATTACAGCTCAAAGAGGCGGCGGTATAATAATAATAACAACTTTTGTTTTGAAGGGGGATTGCAAACTTCCTGTCGATTTTTGGGGGTTGTCAGTGTATGAAATGTAGGTCTAAGTGAGACCTACATAGAGGTTTTTGTTTCATGTCTCTATGACATTCCTACTGGAAGTTACAGGAAGTTTTGTCTGAGTTTTCTTCCTAGGAGCAGTTGTGTCTGTGTTTTCTTCCTAGGGGGCGCTAGAGCGCAATTTTGAGTTTTGGCGTTGTTGTTTTTTTATTAGAGCGCAATTTTTGCCAGTCCTGATGTGTGTGTCCAGTTTGGTGAGTTTTGAAGCATGTTAAGGGGGTCAAATTACAGGTCAAAGAGGCAAAAGTGACTGTTTTTACTATACTTTTGTTTTGAAGGGGGAATTGCCAACTTCCTGTTGATTTTTGCTAAAAGAGAGTCAGTGTATGAAATCTAGGTCTAAGTAAGACCTACATAGAAGTTTTTGTTTCATGTCTCTACGACATTTTTACCGGAAGTTACAAGCAGTTTTATCAGTGTTTTTTTCCTAGGGGGCGCTAGAGCGCAATTTTGAGTTTTGGGGTTTGGTTTTTTATTAGATGGCAATTTTCGCCAGCCCTGATGTGTGTGTCAAATATGGTAAGTTTTGAAGCATTATAAAGGGGTCAAATTACAGCTCAAAGAGGCGGCGGTATAATAATAATAACAACTTTTGTTTTGAAGGGGGATTGCAAACTTCCTGTCGATTTTTGGGGGTTGTCAGTCTATGAAATGTAGGTCTAAGTGAGACCTACATAGAGGTTTTTGTTTCATGTCTCTATGACATTCCTACTGGAAGTTACAGGAAGTTTTGTCTGAGTTTTCTTCCTAGGAGCAGTTGTGTCTGTGTTTTCTTCCTAGGGGGCGCTAGAGCGCAATTTTGAGTTTTGGCGTTGTTTTTTTATTAGAGCGCAATTTTTGCCAGTCCTGATGTGTGTGTCCAGTTTGGTGAGTTTTGAAGCATGTTAAGGGGGTCACATTACAGCTCAAAGAGGCAAAAGGGACTGTTTTTACTATACTTTTGTTTTGAAGGGGGAATTGCCAACTTCCTGTTGATTTTTGCTAAAAGAGAGTCAGTGTATGAAATCTAGGTCTAAGTAAGACCTACATAGAAGTTTTTGTTTCATGTCTCTACGACATTTTTACCGGAAGTTACAAGCAGTTTTGTCTGTGTTTTTTTCCTAGGGTGCGCTAGAGCGCAATTTTGAGTTTTGGGGTTTGTTTTTTTTATTAGATGGCAATTTTCGCCAGTCCTGATGTGTGTGTCAAATATGGTAAGTTTTGAAGCATTATAAAGGGGTCAAATTACAGCTCAAAGAGGCGGCGGTATAATAATAACAACAACTTTTGTTTTGAAGGGGGATTGCAAACTTCCTGTCGATTTTTGGGGGTTGTCAGTGTATGAAATGTAGGTGTAAGTGGGACCTACATAGAGGTTTTTGTTTCATGTCTCTATGACATTCCTACTGGAAGTTACAGGAAGTTTTGTCTGAGTTTTCTTCCTAGGAGCAGTTGTGTCTGTGTTTTCTTCCTAGGGGGCGCTAGAGCGCAATTTTGAGTTTTGGCGTTGTTGTTTTTTTATTAGAGCGCAATTTTTGCCAGTCCTGATGTGTGTGTCCAGTTTGGTGAGTTTTGAAGTATGTTAAGGGGGTCAAATTACAGCTCAAAGAGGCAAAAGTGACTGTTTTTACTATACTTTTGTTTTGAAGGGGGAATTGCCAACTTCCTGTTGATTTTTGCTAAAAGAGAGTCGGTGTATGAAATCTAGGTCTAAGTAAGACCTACATAGAAGTTTTTGTTTCATGTCTCTACGACATTTTTACCGGAAGTTACAAGCAGTTTTGTCTGTGTTTTTCTTCCTAGGGTGCGCTAGAGCGCAATTTTGAGTTTTGGGGTTTGGTTTTTTATTAGATGGCAATTTTTGCCAGTCCTGATGTGTGTGTCAAATATGGTAAGTTTTGAAGCATTATAAAGGGGTCAAATTACAGCTCAAAGAGGTGGCGGTATAATAATAATAACAACTTTTGTTTTGAAGGGGGATTGCAAACTTCCTGTCGATTTTTGGGGGTTGTCAGTGTATGAAATGTAGGTCTAAGTGAGACCTACATAGAGGTTTTTGTTTCATGTCTCTATGACATTCCTACTGGAAGTTACAGGAAGTTTTGTCTGAGTTTTCTTCCTAGGAGCAGTTGTGTCTGTGTTTTCTTCCTAGGGGGCGCTAGAGCGCAATTTTGAGTTTTGGCGTTGTTGTTTTTTTATTACAGCGCAATTTTTGCCAGTCCTGATGTGTGTGTCCAGTTTGGTGAGTTTTGAAGTATGTTAAGGGGGTCAAATTACAGCTCAAAGAGGCAAAAGTGACTGTTTTTACTATACTTTTGTTTTGAAGGGGGAATTGCCAACTTCCTGTTGATTTTTGCTAAAAGAGAGTCAGTGTATGAAATCTAGGTCTAAGTAAGACCTACATAGAAGTTTTTGTTTCATGTCTCTACGACATTTTTACCGGAAGTTACAAGCAGTTTTGTCTGTGTTTTTTTTCCTAGGGTGCGCTAGAGCGCAATTTTGAGTTTTGGGGTTTGGTTTTTTTATTAGATGGCAATTTTTGCCAGTCCTGATGTGTGTGTCAAATATGGTAAGTTTTGAAGCATTATAAAGGGGTCAAATAACAGCTCAAAGAGGCGGCGGTATAATAATAATAACAACTTTTGTTTTGAAGGGGGATTGCAAACTTCCTGTCGATTTTTGGGGGTTGTCAGTGTATGAAATGTAGGTCTAAGTGAGACCTACATAGAGGTTTTTGTTTCATGTCTCTATGACATTCCTACTGGAAGTTACAGGAAGTTTTGTCTGAGTTTTCTTCCTAGGAGCAGTTGTGTCTGTGTTTTCTTCCTAGGGGGCGCTAGAGCGCAATTTTGAGTTTTGGCGTTGTTGTTTTTTTTATTAGAGCGCAATTTTTGCCAGTCCTGATGTGTGTGTCCAGTTTGGTGAGTTTTGAAGCATGTTAAGGGGGTCAAATTACAGCTCAAAGAGGCAAAAGTGACTGTTTTTACTATACTTTTGTTTTGAAGGGGGAATTGCCAACTCCCTGTTGATTTTTGCTAAAAGAGAGTCAGTGTATGAAATCTAGGTCTAAGTAAGACCTACATAGAAGTTTTTGTTTCATGTCTCTACGACATTTTTACCGGAAGTTACAAGCAGTTTTGTCAGTGTTTTTTTTCCTAGGGGGCGCTAGAGCGCAATTTTGAGTTTTGGGGTTTGGTTTTTTATTAGATGGCAATTTTCGCCAGTCCTGATGTGTGTGTCAAATATGGTAAGTTTTGAAGCATTATAAAGGGGTCAAATTACAGCTCAAAGAGGCGGCGGTATAATAATAATAACAACTTTTGTTTTGAAGGGGGATTGCAAACTTCCTGTCGATTTTTGGGGGTTGTCAGTGTATGAAATGTAGGTCTAAGTGAGACCTACATAGAGGTTTTTGTTTCATGTCTCTATGACATTCCTACTGGAAGTTACAGGAAGTTTTGTCTGAGTTTTCTTCCTAGGAGCAGTTGTGTCTGTGTTTTCTTCCTAGGGGGCGCTAGAGTGCAATTTTGAGTTTTGGCGTTGTTGTTTTTTTATTAGAGCGCAATTTTTGCCAGTCCTGATGTGTGTGTCCAGTTTGGTGAGTTTTGAAGTATGTTAAGGGGGTCAAATTACAGCTCAAAGAGGCAAAAGTGACTGTTTTTACTATACTTTTGTTTTGAAGGGGGAATTGCCAACTTCCTGTTGATTTTTGCTAAAAGAGAGTCAGTGTATGAAATCTAAGTCTAAGTAAGAACTACATAGAAGTTTTTGTTTCATGTCTCGACGACATTTTTACCGGAAGTTACAAGCAGTTTTGTCTGTGTTTTCTTCCTAGGGGGCGCTAGAGCGCAATTTTGAGTTTTGGCGTTGTTGTTTTTTTATTAGAGCGCAATTTTTTGCCAGTCCTGATGTGTGTGTCCAGTTTGGTGAGTTTTGAAGTATGTTAAGGGGGTCAAATTACAGCTCAAAGAGGCAAAAGTGACTGTTTTTACTATACTTTTGTTTTGAAGGGGGAATTGCCAACTTCCTGTTGATTTTTGCTAAAAGAGAGTCAGTGTATGAAATCTAGGTCTAAGTAAGACCTACATAGAAGTTTTTGTTTCATGTCTCTACGACATTTTTACCGGAAGTTACAAGCAGTTTTGTCAGTGCTTTTTTCCTAGGGGGCGCTAGAGCGCAATTTTGAGTTTTGGGGTTTGGTTTTTTATTAGATGGCAATTTTCGCCAGTCCTGATGTGTGTGTCAAATATGGTAAGTTTTGAAGCATTATAAAGGGGTCAAATTACAGCTCAAAGAGGCGGCGGTATAATAATAATAACAACTTTTGTTTTGAAGGGGGATTGCAAACTTCCTGTCGATTTTTGGGGGTTGTCAGTGTATGAAATGTAGGTCTAAGTGAGACCTACATAGAGGTTTTTGTTTCATGTCTCTATGACATTCCTACTGGAAGTTACAGGAAGTTTTGTCTGCGTTTTCTTCCTAGGAGCAGTTGTGTCTGTGTTTTCTTCCTAGAGGGCGCTAGAGCGCAATTTTGAGTTTTGGCGTTGTTGTTTTTTTACTAGAGCGCAAGTTTTGCCAGTCCTGATGTGTGTGTCCAGTTTGGTGAGTTTTGAAGTATGTTAAGGGGGTCAAATTACAGCTCAAAGAGGCAAAAGTGACTGTTTTTACTATACTTTTGTTTTGAAGGGGGAATTGCCAACTTCCTGTTGATTTTTGCTAAAAGAGAGTCAGTGTATGAAATCTAGGTCTAAGTAAGACCTACATAGAAGTTTTTGTTTCATGTCTCTACGACATTTTTACCGGAAGTTACAAGCAGTTTTGTCTGTGTTTTTTTCCCTAGGGGGCGCTAGAGCGCAATTTTGAGTTTTGGCGTTGTTGTTTTTTTTATTAGAGCGCAATTTTTGCCAGTCCTGATGTGTGTGTCCAGTTTGGTGAGTTTTGAAGTATGTTAAGGGGGTCAAATTACAGCTCAAAGAGGCAAAAGTGACTGTTTTTACTATACTTTTGTTTTGAAGGGGGAATTGCCAACTTCCTGTTGATTTTTGCTAAAAGAGAGTCGGTGTATGAAATCTAGGTCTAAGTAAGACCTACATAGAAGTTTTTGTTTCATGTCTCTACGACATTTTTACCGGAAGTTACAAGCAGTTTTGTCAGTGTTTTTTTCCTAGGGGGCGCTAGAGCGCAATTTTGAGTTTTGGGGTTTGGTTTTTTATTAGATGGCAATTTTCGCCAGTCCTGATGTGTGTGTCAAATATGGTAAGTTTTGAAGCATTATAAAGGGGTCAAATTACAGCTCAAAGAGGCGGCGGTATAATAATAATAACAACTTTTGTTTTGAAGGGGGATTGCAAACTTCCTGTCGATTTTTGGGGGTTGTCAGTGTATGAAATGTAGGTCTAAGTGAGACCTACATAGAGGTTTTTGTTTCATGTCTCTATGACATTCCTACTGGAAGTTACAGGAAGTTTTGTCTGAGTTTTCTTCCTAGGAGCAGTTGTGTCTGTGTTTTCTTCCTAGGGGGCGCTAGAGCGCAATTTTGACTTTTGGCGTTGTTGTTTTTTTATTAGAGCGCAATTTTTGCCAGTCCTGATGTGTGTGTCCAGTTTGGTGAGTTTTGAAGCATGTTAAGGGGGTCAAATTACAGCTCAAAGAGGCAAAAGTGACTGTTTTTACTATACTTTTGTTTTGAAGGGGGAATTGCCAACTTCCTGTTGATTTTTGCTAAAAGAGAGTCAGTGTATGAAATCTAGGTCTAAGTAAGACCTACATAGAAGTTTTTGTTTCATGTCTCTACGGCATTTTTACCGGAAGTTACAAGCAGTTTTGTCTGTGTTTTTTTCCCTAGGGTGCGCTAGAGCGCAATTTTGAGTTTTGGGGTTTGGTTTTTTTATTAGATGGCAATTTTCGCCAGTCCTGATGTGTGTGTCATATATGGAAAGTTTTGAAGCATTATAAAGGGGTCAAATTACAGCTCAAAGAGGCGGCGGTATAATAATAATAACAACTTTTGTTTTGAAGGGGGATTGCAAACTTCCTGTCGATTTTTGGGGGTTGTCAGTGTATGAAATGTAGGTCTAAGTGAGACCTACATAAAGGTTTTTGTTTCATGTCTCTATGACATTCCTACTGGAAGTTACAGGAAGTTTTGTCTGCGTTTTCTTCCTAGGAGCAGTTGTGTCTGTGTTTTCTTCCTAGAGGGCGCTAGAGCGCAATTTTGAGTTTTGGCGTTGTTGTTTTTTTATTAGAGCGCAAGTTTTGCCAGTCCTGATGTGTGTGTCCAGTTTGGTGAGTTTTGAAGTATGTTAAGGGGGTCAAATTACAGCTCAAAGAGGCAAAAGACACTGTTTTTACTATACTTTTGTTTTGAAGGGGGAATTGCCAACTTCCTGTTGATTTTTGCTAAAAGAGAGTCAGTGTATGAAATCTAGGTCTAAGTAAGACCTACATAGAAGTTTTTGTTTCATGTCTCTACGACATTTTTACCGGAAGTTACAAGCAGTTTTGTCTGTGTTTTTTTCCCTAGGGGGCGCTAGAGCGCAATTTTGAGTTTTGGCGTTGTTGTTTTTTTTATTAGAGCGCAATTTTTGCCAGTCCTGATGTGTGTGTCCAGTTTGGTGAGTTTTGAAGTATGTTAAGGGGGTCAAATTACAGCTCAAAGAGGCGGCGGTATAATAATAATAACAACTTTTGTTTTGAAGGGGGATTGCAAACTTCCTGTCGATTTTTGGGGGTTGTCAGTGTATGAAATGTAGGTCTAAGTGAGACCTACATAGAGGTTTTTGTTTCATGTCTCTATGACATTCCTACTGGAAGTTACAGGAAGTTTTGTCTGAGTTTTCTTCCTAGGAGCAGTTGTGTCTGTGTTTTCTTCCTAGGGGGCGCTAGAGCGCAATTTTGAGTTTTGGCGTTGTTGTTTTTCTTATTAGAGCGCAATTTTTGCCAGTCCTGATGTGTGTGTCCAGTTTGGTGAGTTTTGAAGTATGTTAAGGGGGTCAAATTACAGCTCAAAGAGGCAAAAGTGACTGTTTTTACTATACTTTTGTTTTGAAGGGGGAATTGCCAACTTCCTGTTGATTTTTGCTAAAAGAGAGTCAGTGTATGAAATCTAGGTCTAAGTAAGACATACATAGAAGTTTTTGTTTCATGTCTCTACGACATTTTTACCGGAAGTTACAAGCAGTTTTGTCTGTGTTTTTTTTCCTAGGGTGCGCTAGAGCGCAATTATGAGTTTTGGGGTTTGGTTTTTTATTAGATGGCAATTTTCGTCAGTCCTGATGTGTGTGTCAAATATGGTGAGTTTTGAAGCATTATAAAGGGGTCAAATTACAGCTCAAAGAGGCGGCGGAATAATAATAATAATAAAGATTAAAACGCACAAAATACAATAGGGTCCTCTGTCCCAAAGGGACATTCGGTCCCTAATAATAATAACAACCACAACAACAACAGAACAGCATCAGCAAATACGATATGAACAAGTACGATAGGAAAAGTGATAGCAAAGAAGCAGTTAGTGACGTAAATATAAATAACGCAGAAATGACAAAGAATGTTATTACACTACAAATAACAATAGAAATAGCACTATTGATCATGAATAATAACAATGATTTACACACTTTATTATCAACAATACCATCCATCCATCCATCCATCCATCTTCTTCCGCTTATCCGAGGTCGGGTCGCGGGGGCATCAGCTTAAGCAGGGAAGCCCAGACTTCCCTCTCCCCAGCCACTTCGTCCAGCTCCTCCCGGGGGATCCCGAGGCGTTCCCAGGCCAGCCGGGAGAGATAGTCTTCCCAGCGTGTCCTGGGTCTTCCCCGTGGCCTCCTACTGGTCGGACGTGCCCGAAACACCTCCCTAGGGAGGCGTTCGGGTGGCATCCTGACCAGATGCCCGAACCACCTCATCTGGCTCCTCTCGATGTGGAGGAGCAGTGGCTTTACTTTGAGCTCCCCCCGAATGACAGAGCTTCTCACCCTATCTCTAAGGGAGAGCCCCGCCACTCGGCGGAGGAAACTCATTTCGGCCGCTTGTACCCGTGATCTTGTCCTTTCGGTCATGACCCAAAGCTCATGACCATAGGTGAGGATGGGAACGTAGATCGACCGGTAAATCGAGAGCTTTGCCTTCCAGCTCAGCTCCTTCTTCACCACAACGGATCGATACAGCGTCCGCATTACTGAAGACGCCGAACCGATCCGCCTGTCGATCTCACGATCCACTCTTCCCCCACTCGTGAACAAGACTCCGAGGTACTTGAACTCCTCCACTTGGGGCAAGATCTCCTCCCCAACCCGGAGATGGCACTCCACCCTTTTCCGGGAGAGAACCATGGACTCGGACTTGGAGGTGCTGATTCCCATCCCAGTCGCTTCACACTCGGCTGCGAACCGATCCAGCGAGAGCTGAAGATCTTGGCCAGAGGAAGCCATCAGGACCACATCATCTGCAAATAGCAGAGACCTAATCCTGCAGCCACCAAACCAGATCCCCTCAACGCCTTGACTGCGTCTAGAAATTCTGTCCATAAAGGTTATGAACAGAATGGGTGACAAAGGGCAGCCTTGGCGGAGTCCAACCCTCACTGGAAACGTGTCCGACTTACTGCCGGCAATGCGGACCAAGCTCTGGCACTGATTATACAGGGAGCGAACTGCCACAATAAGACAGTCCGTTACCCCATACTCTCTGAGCACTCCCCACAGGACTTCCCGGGGTACACGGTCGAATGCCTTCTCCAAGTCCACAAAGCACATGTAGACTGGTTGGGCAAACTCCCATGCACCTTCAAGGACCCTGCCGAGAGTATAGAGCTGGTCCACAGTTCCACGACCAGGACGAAAACCACACTGTTCCTCCTGAATCCGAGGTTCGACTATCCGGCGTAGCCTCCTCTCCAGTACACCTGAATAGACCTTACCGGGAAGGCTGAGGAGTGTGATCCCACGATAGTTGGAACACACCCTCCGGTTCCCCTTCTTAAAGAGAGGAACCACCACCCCGGTCTGCCAATCCAGAGGTACCGCCCCCGATGTCCACGCGATGTTGCAGAGTCTTGTCAACCAAGACAGCCCCACAACATCCAGAGCCTTAAGGAACTCCGGGCGGACCTCATCCACCCCCGGGGCCTTGCCACCGAGGAGCTTTTTAACAACCTCGGCAACCTCAGCCCCAGAAATAGGAGAACCCACCACAGATCAACAATACAATTGTTTCAAATGCAACAATACATATATGTAATGATAACTTGAAATACAAAAGAAAGCATATTATGGGAGGGGAAGAAAGAGAAGCAAACTGTTTTTAACCTTGTAGATTGTTATAGTCCAATAGGTTAAGCTATGTCAGTGTGCCGTGTGTTATCCGGTTTCCCCTAAGGCAGGGGTGTCAAACTCAAATACAGAGTGGGCCAAAATTTAAAAGTGAACAAAGCAGCGGGCCAAGGTTGAACAAATGAACCTTTTAATAGGGACCCAAACCAGTTTTGCATTGAATATTGAACAAGCAAGGCTTATATAACTTTATAGTGACATGCAAAATCCAGTTTCAAATAATAA
>NC_084572.2:3135000-3157500 GCF_033978685.3 Nerophis lumbriciformis | reverse complement strand
TGACACTGACTCCGATGACTTCGACGAGACGGAACCGGCCATTTTGGATCTCACATTTGCCCAACTTTTCACTTCGGACACCGAAGACGAAGGATTTACGAATGAAGAATAACTTCAGAAAGTGAGCGCTATGTTTATTTTGTGTGTTGTGACATTAACGTTCGAGCAACATTATGTTGCTATTGCTCTGCACTATTTTGAATTTTACTATGTTTGTGATTGCACATTTGCGTACATTTTGGGAGTGAACAGAGTTGTTAGAACGCTGGTTTTTAATATATTATTAAAGTTTGACTGACCTATCTGACTGTTTTTTTGACATTCCCTTTAGTGCAGCGTAGGCGCGGCTTATAGTCCGGGGCGGCTTATTGGTGGACAAAGTTATGAAATATGCCATTCATTGAAGGTGCGGCTAATAATCCGGTGCGCCTTATAGTGCGGAAAATACGGTACTACAAATTTAATGCAATACTGTATATACAGGGTTTTATGGGCTCAGAACAGAAGTCTAGGGTTTCGACTTGGAGAGAGAAGGCAGAGCTTAAACTGTAGTTTGGTTGACACCGTGTATTTAAACCATTTGTGAGGGACAGCAGATATATACACACAATAAGTTGAATGGCCATTCAACATGAAATAAATCGGGAAAACAGTGACTATATACATACATACCGTATTTTCCGCACTATAAGGCGCACCGGATTATTAGCCGCACCTTCAATGAATGGCATATTTCATAACTTTGTCCACCAATAAGCCGCCCCGGACTATAAGCCGCGCCTACGCTGCGCTAAAGGGAATGTCAAAAAAACAGTCAGATAGGTCAGTCAAACTTTAATAATATATTAAAAACCAGCGTTCTAACAACTCTGTTCACTCCCAAAATGTACGCAAATGTGCAATCACAAACATAGTAAAATTCAAAATAGTGCAGAGCAATAGCAACATAATGTTGCTCGAACGTTAATGTCACAACACACAAAATAAACATAACGCTCACTTTCTGAAGTTATTCTTCATTCGTAAATCCTTCGTCTTCGGTGTCCGAAGTGAAAAGTTGGGCAAATGTGAGATCCAAAATGGCCGGTTCCGTCTCATCGAAGTCATCGGAGTCAGTGTCACTGTTATCCAGCAGTTCTGTGAATCCTGCCTTCCGGAAAGCTCGGACCACAGTTGTGACCGAAATATCTGCCCAGGCATTTACGATCCACTGGCAGATGTTGGCGTATGTCGTCCGGCGCTGTCTCCCTGTCTTAGTGAAGGTGTGTTCGCCTTCTGTCATCCATTGTTCCCACGCAGTTAGCAGTCTAGCTTCGAATGCCCTGTTGACACCAATATCTAGCGGCTGGAGGTCTTTTGTCAATCCACCCGGAATGACGGCGAGTATTGAATTAAGCGCGTAAGCGTGTCTCTTAATGTGATGTTATGAGCTAGCAAATATAACAACTACACTACCCAGCATGCAACGATAGTTACGAGCATGCGCGGTAGCCCTCAGAAGCGTTGTTGTATGCTGGCAGTTAGAATGTGGTTATGAGCACGCTGTGAGTAAACGTTGAGAACTCAGTTAACACGCCTCGTCTGCATTATTTATAATTAGACAGACAACACACTTAATAGGAGCCATTTTGGGGTCTTTACATAAACACACAAATGGAAATGAAACGTCACATATCCCAGCATGCACCGCGCGCTTCTTCGTCATCCACTGTTCCCACGCAGTTAGCAGTCTAGCTTCGAATGCCCTGTTGACACCAATATCTAGCGGCTGGAGGTCTTTTGTCAATCCACCCGGAATGACGGCGAGTATTGAATTAAGCGCGTAAGCGTGTCTCTTAATGTGATGTTATGAGCTAGCAAATATAACAACTACACTACCCAGCATGCAACGATAGTTACGAGCATGCGCGGTAGCCCTGAGAAGCGTTGTTGTATGCTGGCAGTTAGAATGTGGTTATGAGCACGCTGTGAGTAAACGTTGAGAACTCAGTTAACACGCCTCGTCTGCATTATTTATAATTAGACAGACAACACACTTAATAGGAGCCATTTTGGGGTCTTTACATAAACACACAAATAGAAATGAAACGTCACATATCCCAGCATGCACCGCGCGCTTCTTCTTCTTCTTCTTCCGGGGGCGGGTGGTTGCTTACAGTAGAAGAAGAAGCGCTTCCTGTTCTATGGGGGCGGGTGCTTACCTTGGCGGTTGCTTGCGTAGAAGAAGAAGCGCTTCCTGCTCTACCGGGAAAAAAGATGGCGGCTGTTTACCGAAGTTGCGAGAACGAAACTTTATGAAAATGAATCTTAATATTAATCCATATATAAAGCGCACCGGGTTAAAAGCCGCACTGTCAGCTTTTGAGTAAATTTGTGGTTTTTAGGTGCGGCTAATGGTGCGGAAAATACGGTACATACATACAATTTAAATTTCATTAATTAATATTTCGGGATCTGAATAAATCTCAGTTCAGACTTAGAGTTCTTAGAAAAAAAAGGATGGCAGTACAGCTCGTGTACTGCAGGTTAAAGATGGAAAAAAAAAATGTAAAGGGTCGGCTCGAGAGCCTCCTACCCGCCCAAACCGAACAGGTGGTGGGGTTTCTGGCTGGAATCCTCCAAGAATACTCCTTGGACTAGATGCTCCTTTCTTTAGCTCGCCATCAAAACAAGAAAAGCCTGGCCTGTGTAAGAGCCAGGAACATTCTTTTAAATCCATGTGTACACAACATATCTTCTTCCTCCATATTGTACAATATAAATCAATAACATCAAAATCACAATATGCAATAAAATGTCAAAATAACTATTAGCAGCATCAGTGCACTAAACATGCTTATTATCAAAACACATTTAAAAGTACATTTAACACACAAATAGTTATCAAAAGGTTTAAATCATAAACCTTGTATACAGACGATCGATAATATGCTACAAAGACTGTTGCAAGGAAAACAATCGAAGAGGGATAAATTAGTGATGGGTCCGGCAACACCGATGCATCGGCGCATGCGTCGAGCTCATAGAGCGAAACCCTGTGTCGGTGCGCGTACCGCTTTTAGAAAGTCACGTGACCGATCATGAGCTGTTTTGGTCACGTGACCGATACGCCAACTGTGTCGCCTCCTCTGTGCCCTGTGAGCGGCTCTTTTCTACAGCCGGAGAAATAATAACTAAGAAGAGAAATCGTCTAAAATGTAATACGTCGGAAAAACTTTTTTCTTTTTTTCTTTTTATGAAAATGTGTAAAAAAAAAAAAAAAAAAAAAAAAATTAAATGCCCAGTCCACAATCATCCACAACACGTTCTCTTAGATTTCCATGTTATGATACATGTTCACATTATTTATTGACTGTATCTAAAAAAGATACAAATATATTTTTATTTAAATGAAGATATGAAATAATCCTAAATGAAATAAAATGACTTGGTTTATATTATTGTATATACTAGGGCAGGGGTCACCAACGCGGTGCCCGCGGTCACCAGGTAGCCCGTAAGGACCAGATCAGTCGCCCGCCGGCCTGTTCTAAAAATAGCTCAAAGAGCAGCACTTACCAGTGAGCTGCCTCTATTTTTTAAATTTTATTTATTTACTAGCAAGTTGGTCTCGACATTTTTAATTCTAAAAGAGACAAAACTCAAATAGAATTTGAAAATCCAAGAAAATATTTTTAAAGACTTGGTCTTCACTTGGAATAAGCGGTAGAAAATGGATGGATGGATGGGTCTTCACTTGTTTAAATAAATTCATTTATTTTTTACTTTGCTTCTTATTACTTTTAGAAATACAATTTTAGAGAAAAAATACAACCTTAAAAATGATTTTAGGATTTTTAAACAAATATACCTTTTTACCTTTTAAATTTCTTCCTCTTCTTTCCTGACAATTTAAATCAATGTTCAAGTTATTTTATTTTTTTTTTATTGTAAAGAATAATAAATATTTTAGCTTCTGTTTTTTCGACGAAGAATATTTGTGAAATATTTCTTCAAACTTACTATGATTAAAATTCAAAAAAATATTCTGGCAAATCTAGAAAATCTGTAGAATCAAATTTAAATCTTATTTCAAAGTATTTTGAATTTCTTTTAAAATTTTTGTTCTGGAAAATCTAGAAGAAATACTGATTTGTCTTTGTTAGAAATATAGCTTGGTCCAATTTGTTAAATATTCTAACAAAGTGCAGATTGGATTTTAACCAATTTAAAACATGTCATCAAAATTCTAAAATGTATCTTAAACAGGAAAAATTACTAATGATGTTCCATAAATTATTTTTTTAATTTTTTCAAAAAGATTCAAATTAGCTAGTTTTTCTCTTCTTTTTGTCGGTTGAATTTTGAATTTTAAAGAGTCGAAATTGAAGATAAACTATGTTTCAAAATTTTATTTTAATTTTTTTCGTGTTTTCTCCTCTTTTAAACCGTTCAATTAAGTGTTTTTTTTTCATCATTTATTCCCTACAAAAAACCTTCCGTAAAAGGAAAAAAAATGTACGACGGAATGACAGACAGAAATACCCATTTTTTTATATATATATAAATTTATTTATTTAGCTATTCTTGTTTGAATCACACTTACGTGTAACTTACAAATGACAATATATTTATTTATTTAAGTGTGTATCAAACTGGTAGCCCTTCGCATTAATCAGTACCCAAGAAGTAGTTTTTGGTTTCAAAAAGGTTGGTGACCCCTGTACTAGGGCATCAAATCAGTGTCAGTTGAGTCGGTCCATAGGTTGCCTGTAGGGATTTTTAATGTCCAGCAGATGTCAGTATTTAGTGACACAGTATCGACACAGTATCAATACAGTTTTGCAATGTGTCGAAACGCTTCATGACGCCTCATCAACCCATCACTAGGATAAATGCTAACTGTGCTATGTTCATAAATATGGACTCACCAACAGCTTAATGAGAGAGAGAAAAAAAACTCCGGCGCTGGTAGTCGGCTCTATAAAGTTACAAATTAGGCATTTTAGTTTATACTTAGTTAGCACAATATTCCAGGTAAAAACGAGGATTAAAAACCTACCTCGAGCAAACAATCGATCTGTCAGCTGGCAACTTCCTGCTACCGGCTTATAAGCCCAGCTAATTGGACCGCGGCAGTCACGTGACCAGGAAGCACGCACAGCGCTCAAAGAGTAACTAGTAAGCAAGAGCATACCAGTCAAATACAAAAAGGTATACATTTGGCACCTGCGTTACACATCCATCCATCTTCTTCCGCTTATCCGAGGTCGGGTCGCGGGGGCAGCAGCTTAAGCAGGGAAGCCCAGACTTCCCTCTCCCCAGCTACTTCGTCCAGCTCCTCCCGGGGGATCCCGAGGCGTTCCCAGGCCAGCCGGGAGAGATAGTCTTCCCAGCGTGTGCTGGGTCTTCCCCGTGGCCTCCTACCGGTCGGACGTGCCCGAAACACCTTCCTAGGGAGGCGTTCGGGTGGCATCCTGACCAGATGCCCGAACCACCTCATCTGGCTCCTCTCGATGTGGAGGAGCAGCGGCTTTACTTTGAGCCCCCCCCCGGATGACAGAGCTTCTCACCCTATCTCTAAGGGAGAGCCCCGCCACCCGGCGGAGGAAACTCATTTCGGCCGCTTGTACCCGTGATCTTGTCCTTTCGGTCATGACCCAAAGCTCATGACCATAGGTGAGGATGGGAACGTAGATCGACCGGTAAATCGAGAGCTTTGCCTTCCGGCTCAGCTCCTTCTTCACCACAACGGATCGATACAGCGTCCGCATTACTGAAGACGCCGCACCGATCCGCCTGTCGATCTCACGATCCACTCTTCCCTCACTCGTGAACAAGACAAAATAGCGGTAGAAAATGGATGGGGAAAAAATATTGGTTAGTTTAAAAAAAAAAAAGTTTGTTAATAAAATAAAAAAATAAAAAAAGGATTCGTAAGTATAAAAACAATTTTCTGCAAGTAAAAAAACAATTTGCAAGTATTAAAACATTTCTTAAATGAAAAAAATTAGTCACACAACTATAAAAACGATTTTCTTCAATGAAAAAAAATATTCACAGCTATAAAATATTTTTTCTCTAATGAAAAAAATTATTTGCAAGTAAAAAAAAAAATGTATTTAATGCATAAAAGCTTTGCAAGCATAAACATGTTTCTCTCCCAGTTAAAAAACGATTTGCCATTGTTAAAACAATTTTCTGCAAGTAAAAAAAATGGATTTTCAAGTATTAAACAATTTTTGTCAACCAAAAAATATTCGACTGTTTAAAAATAGTTTTCTTCAATGAAAAAAAATAGCGGTAGCAAATGGATGGATGGATGGGAAAAAAATATTTGTTAGTTAAAAAAAAAACTATTTTGTTAATTAAAAAAAAGGATTCGCAAGTATAAAAGCAATTCTCTGCAAGTAAAAAAACAATTTTCAAGTATTAAAACATATTTCTTACATAAAAAAAATGAGACACAACTATGAAAACGATGAAGAAAAATATTCGCAGGTATAAAAGTATTTTTCTTTAATATCAAAAAGGATTCGGTAGTAAAGAAAATGTCTTTAATGGAAGCATAAACATTTTTCTCTCCGAGTTAAAAAAAGAGTCGCAATTATTAAAACAATTTTCTGCAAGTAAAACAAGGATTTGCAAGTATTAAACAATTTTTGTCAACAAAAAAATATTCAACTGTTTAAAAATATTCTTCTTCAATGAAAGAAAATATTTCATAGTTAAAATAAACTATTTTTTTAATAAAAAAAAAGGATTCCCAAGTATAAAAACAAATTTCTGCAAGTAAAAAAACAATTTGCAAGAATGAAAACATATTTCTTAAATGAAAAAAATTAGTCACCTATAAAAACGATTTTCCTTCATGGAAAAAAAATATTTGCAGGTATAAAAGTATTTTTCTTAAATGCAAAAAATAATTTGCTAGTAAAAAAAATTGTTTTTAATGTAAAAGAATTTGCAAGCATAAACATTTTTCTCTCCGAGTTAAAAAAACGATTCTCAATTATTTAAACAATTGTTTGCAAGTAAAAAAAGGATTTGCAAGTATTAAACAACTTTCTTCGAGCAAAAAATATTCGACTGTATAAAAATATTTTTCTTCAATGAAAAAAATAATTTGACAGTTAAAAAAAATATATTTCTTGATAAAAAAAAAAAAAGGATTTGCAAGTATAAAAACAATTTTCTGCAAGTAAAAAAACTATTTGCAAGCATTAAAACATATTTCTTAAATTAAAAAAAATAGTCACACAACTATAAAAACGATTTTGTTCAATGGAAAAAAATATTTGCAGGTATAAAAGTAATTTTCTTTAATGTAAAAAATGATTCGGAAGAAAAAAAAAAAAAATCTTTAGTGCAAGCATAAAAAAACATTTGCAATTATTACAACATTTTTCTGCAAGTAAAAAAAAGGATTTGCAAGTATTAAACCATTTTCTTCGACCAAAAAATATTCGACTGTATAAAAATATTTTTTTTCAATGAAAAAAATAATTTGACAGTTAAAAAAAAATATTTCTTTATAAAAAAAAAAAAAGATTTGCAATTATAAAAACAAATTTCTGCAAGTAAAAAAAATTTGCAAGTATGAAGACATATTTCTTAAATGAAAAAAAATAAAAACTATTTTCCTTAATGGAAAAAAAATATTTGCATGTATAAAAGTATTTTTCTTTAATGCAAAAAATAATTTGCTAGTAGAATTTTTTTTTTTTATTGCAAAAAGATTTGCAAACATTTTCCTTAATGGAAAAAAAAT
Organism: Nerophis lumbriciformis; assembly: GCF_033978685.3. Classification (NCBI taxonomy): domain Eukaryota; kingdom Metazoa; phylum Chordata; class Actinopteri; order Syngnathiformes; family Syngnathidae; genus Nerophis; species Nerophis lumbriciformis. Next base: position 3,149,750 of record NC_084572.2, on the reverse strand, counting down.
ATTTGCATGTATAAAAGTATTTTTCTTTAATGCAAAAAATAATTTGCTAGTAGAATTTTTTTTTTTTATTGCAAAAAGATTTGCAAACATAAACATTTTTCTCTCCGAGTTAAAAACGATTCGCAATTATTAAAACAAGTGTCTGCAAGTAAAAAAAGGATTTGCAAGTATTAAACAATTTTCTTCAAGCAAAAAATATTCGACTGTATAAAATATTTTTCTTCAATGAAAAAAATAATTTCACAGTTTAAAAAAAAAAATTCTTGATTAAAAAAAAAAAAAGATTTGCAATTATAAAAACAAATTTCTGCAAGTAAAAAAACAATTTGCAAGTATTAAAACACATTTCTTAAATGAATAAAAATTGTCACAAGTCTATAAAAACGATTTTCCATAATGGAAAAAAATATTCGCATGTATAAAAGTATTTTTCTTTAATGCAAAAAATGGTTCGCTCTTAAAAAATGTTTTTCTTCAATGCAAAAAAGATTTGCAAGCATAAACATGTTTCTCTCCGAGTTAAAAAAGGATTTGCAAGTATTAAACAATTTTCTTCAAGCAAAAAATATTCGACTGTATAAAATATTTTTCTTCAATGAAAAAAATAATTTCACAGTTAAAAAAAAATATTTCTTGATTAAAAAAAAAAGAATTCTCAAGTATAAAAACAATTTTCTGCAAGTAAAAAAAGGATTTGCAAGTATTAAACAATTTTCTTCAAGCAAAAAATATTCGACTGTATAAAATATTTTTCTTCAATGAAAAAAATAATTTCACAGTTTAAAAAAAAAAATTCTTGATTAAAAAAAAAAAAAGATTTGCAATTATAAAAACAAATTTCTGCAAGTAAAAAAACAATTTGCAAGTATTAAAACACATTTCTTAAATGAATAAAAATTGTCACAAGTCTATAAAAACGATTTTCCATAATGGAAAAAAATATTCGCATGTATAAAAGTATTTTTCTTTAATGCAAAAAATGGTTCGCTCTTAAAAAATGTTTTTCTTCAATGCAAAAAAGATTTGCAAGCATAAACATGTTTCTCTCCGAGTTAAAAAAGGATTTGCAAGTATTAAACAATTTTCTTCAAGCAAAAAATATTCGACTGTATAAAATATTTTTCTTCAATGAAAAAAATAATTTCACAGTTAAAAAAAAATATTTCTTGATTAAAAAAAAAAGAATTCTCAAGTATAAAAACAATTTTCTGCAAGTAAAAAAACAATTTGCAAGTATTAAAACACATTTCTTAAATGAAAAAAAATTGTCACAAGTCTATAAAAACGATTTTCCTTAATGGAAAAAAATATTCCCATGTATAAAAGTATTTTTCTTTAATGCAAAAAATGGTTCGCTCTTAAAAATTTTTTTTCTTCAATGCAAAAAAGATTTGCAAGCATAAACATGTTTCTCTCCGAGTTAAAAAAGGATTTGCAAGTATTAAACAATTTTCTTCAAGCAAAAAATATTCGACTGTATAAAATATTTTTCTTCAATGAAAAAAATAATTTCACAGTTAAAAAAAAATATTTCTTGATTAAAAAAAAAAGAATTCTCAAGTATAAAAACAATTTTCTGCAAGTAAAAAAACAATTTGCAAGTATTAAAACACATTTCTTAAATGAATAAAAATTGTCACAAGTCTATAAAAACGATTTTCCTTAATGGAAAAAAATATTTGCATGTATGAAAGTATTTTTCTTTAATGCAAAAAATGGTTCGCTCTTAAAAAAAATTGTTCTTCAATGCAAAAAAGATTTGCAAGCATAAACATGTTTCTCTCCGAGTTAAAAAACGATTCGCAATTATTAAAACTATTTTCTTTAAGTAAAAAAAGGATTTGCAAGTGTTAAACAATTTTCTTTAACAAAAAATATTCGACTGTATAAAAATATTTTTCTTCGATGAAAAAAAAAAAAAAAAATTAATAATTTTAAGTATAAAAACTATTTTCTGCAAGTAAAAATGAACATTCGCAAGTATACAAACAATTTTCTCCAGGTTAAAACTTATATTCCATACAACGACAGGTGGTGCTGCTGAGTCAATTTCAGGGCGTCAGAGCTACGGTTATGCGCATGGTGCCATCCGACGAAAGTAACAAAGAAGAAGAAGCAGGGTGGGGAGTAAGGCTGAAACGACGCGTCGACGTAGTCGACGTCATCGGTTACGTAAATACGTCGACGCCGTTTTTGTGCGTCGGCGCGTCGCATATTTACGTCACACTACTGTCATGGCGGAGCGCAAAGCAGACGATGCGAGCGAGGGGAAAAAAGCACGCCAAAAGTCGTCAAAAGTGTCGGAGTATTTCAATAAACGGCCTAATAATGTTGTTGTATGCACACTGTGTCGAGCGGAAATGGCCTATCATAGCAGCACAACGGCTATGAACAAACATTTGAAAAGAAAACCCCCCTTGCCATCACCATCAACAAGTCAATCGTCCGCGTGCGTATACGTTGTCATTATTACACAAAAACATGAATGTGTCATTTGTATCTGCGTTGTAAATTCATAAACTAAAGCACCGTTTGCTCTGAGAGGCGCGTTTGGCGTGCCTGTTCAGTGTTTACAAAGACGCGCTCCTCTTTAACGCTGTGGAGAGGCGGCGGCGGCGAGGCGGGGCGCGCCGGGAGCGACGCCGCAAGAGACAGGGGACGACGAGCGAGCGAGGAAGAGGAGCTGAAAAGCGAGGAAAGAAAGAGAAAAGAGTTGGAAGAGAAAAGACTTTGTGTAAAATTAAAAGATTGTAAACCTGGCAAAGCCGTCTGGCGTTCAGTCTGTCGGTCCTGAAAGAACCCCACGGCACAAGACGTGTCACAAACGCTAACGTTAATTAGTTGTGCAAATACCTTTTACAACATTAACAGTTACATATACTATGTACAAACCAACAATTAACTTTCACTTTAATCATACTATCATTGTTGTGTTATTAAGCAAAATAAGCAATACTTTTACTTTTGTTGAAATGTTTACACTGTACACTTTTTTGTATTGGATGTTTAGCTTTATTTTTGCACATTTTAGCAAATAAGCAATACTTTTACTTTTGTTGAAATGTTTACACTTGTTACAGAATATTTCCGTTTTGCACTTTTTTGTATTGGATGTTTATCTTTATTTTTGCACATTTTAAAGCAAAATAAGCAATACTTTTACTTTTTAAATGCTTATACTATTCCAGAATATTAAGATTTGCACTGGATGTTTACTTTTATATTTGCACATTAAAAAGCAAATAAGCTACTTTTAATTTTGTTAAATGTTAAAAGTTTTAAATGTTTACATTGTTGCAGAATATTTTGTCATGTTGTTGTCAATGTTGACTGAGTGGCCATACCTTTTTTTTTTGTAAATAAAAGCCATGCCTTTTGAAAAAACTGGCCTACTTTTTTTTTTTCCTCTTCATTTTAAATAAAAAAAATAATCGGTAAAAGGAAAAATAATCTATAGATTAATCGAAAAAAAATAATCTATAGATTAACCGATTAATCGAAAAAAATAATCTATAGATTAATCGATAGAAAAATAATCGTTAGCTGCAGCCCTAGTGGGGAGTAAATGGAAGACTTACAGGTTGAGATTGTTCAACCCTTCCTTCTCACGATAATAAAAACACGGAGCAAAGTGCGTCCCTTGACAGCTCAATACAGAATGTGTACTTTTGTCTCTAAATTCAGTACGGTTCCACATTTCAAGGGACGGTTGGCATCCTTGAATCTTCAGTCCATTTCATCTCACCATATGAAATGTAACTTACTTCACCGAGTATTATTTATTTATTTTATTGTGATTACTTATGGAGTATATTGTGAATAAATTGAGAATGGGAATTGAACAAAAGTTTTAGCAACCGTTATGTAAAAGAAAAGGGGTAGGATCAAATAAGCTCTGCTTCTTCCTACTCCTTTTCGAACATGTTGGAAAGAGAAAACTGGAAATTGTGATGTATCATGTTGTATGCTTGCATGTTCGAAATAAACTCAAACTCAAAACTGTTCCACCCCGCAGGTGGTCAGTCTTTCTTCAGCCGCAAGGACTCCATCCGCACCATCTACACGTCGCTGTACAACGAGCTGAGGAAGGTGGTGACTACGGGGCGCCACGGCCAGCAAGGCTCCGCCTCCTACCTGGAGGACCTACTGTCTCACCTGTCGGAGCAGCTGTGCCACTTCACGCAGGCCCGCGTGGAGATGGCCGACATCTACGAGAAGATGCACATGTTGGCCGGCCAGAAGAACGTCAGCTGTGAGGAGCTGGTGACGGCGCTGGATGGCGTCCTGCACAAGTACAGCTCCAAGTGAGTCCTCTGGGTTTTGTTTTTTTTTTAGACTTGAAAATGACAATAATTGCAGCGGCGTGACATAATGAGGCTGGGAGATGAAAAGTGCTGAATGCAGGAAGTCAAGATGACTTCCCCGAAGGCAGGGGTCGGCAACCCAAAATGTTGAAAGAGCCATATTGGCATACTTGCCAACCCTCCCTGATTTTCCGGGAGACTCCCGAAATTCAGCGCCTCTCCCGAAAACCTCCCGGGACAAATTTTCTCCCGAAAATCTCCCGAAATTCAGGCGGAGCTGGAAGCCACGCCCCTCTCCAGCTCCATGCGGACCTGAGTGACGTGTCAACAGCCTGTATTCACGTCCGCTTTCCCACAACACATGTTATAACTGTAGAATGATGGAGGGCGAGTTCTTGGTTTCTTATGTGGGTTTTTCAAGTTTTCAAGTTTCAAGTTCAAGTTTATTCACAATACCATATAACAAATACAATAGTAGTAAAATATCATCATTTAAATATGTTGGTACGTGAAAGGGTCCCCCAAATAAATCATATCAAATCAAATCAACTTTATTTATAGAGCACATTTAAAATTTACCACAGGGGTAGCCAAAGTGCTGTACAATGAGCAGGTTAAAAGATAAAACGAGTACCGAGCAAACACAACACAACACAAACAGAACATGATAAAAAATAAATAATTAAAATAGAATTAATAAAAACATAAAAACATAAAAACAGGATCACAGCAGGTGTATTATGGGGCGCCATTGCAGGATGGATATCACTCAGTGTTAAAAGCCATGGAATAAAAGTATGTTTTTAAGAGAGATTTAAAAACAGGAAGAGAGGAGGCTTGTCTAACACTCAGGGGTAGGTCGTTCCAGAGCTTGGGAGCAGCAACGGCGAAAGCTCTGTCACCTCTAAGCTTCAGCCTTGTGTCAGGGACCGTCAACAGCAGCTGATCGGCTGATCTTAAGGATCGGGTGGGGCAGTAAGGCTGAAGGAGGTCGGAGAGATAGGTTGGCGCGAGGTTGTTTAGACATTTAAAAACAAATAAAAGGAGTTTAAAATGTATTCGGTAACGCACAGGGAGCCAGTGAAGGGACGCTAAAATAGGGGTGATGTGCTCACGTCTGCGGGTCTGTGTTAGCAGACGAGCAGCAGAGTTCTGCACGAGCTGCAGGCGGGCGAGGGAGGCCTGGCTAATGCCTACATACAGGGCATTACAGTAATCAAGACGAGTCGAGATAAAGGCGTGGATTAATTTCTCAAGATCATGTCTTGATAGAAGCGGTTTCACTTTCGCTATTTGGCGTAATTGATAAAAGCTTTTTTGAACGACGCTGCTGATTTGTTTTTCGAATTTAAAATCTGAGTCAAACTTTACCCCCAGGTTTGTGACAGAGTCGCTGAGATACGGGGTCAGAGTGCCGAGGTCAACGTTGGGGGAGGGAGAGCGACTTGGACCGAACAACATAACTTCTGTTTTATCTTCATTTAGGCTCAGGAAGTTAGCTGAAAGCCAGACTTTGATGTCGTGCAGGCAGTCAATAAGACGTTGAACCGTGTTATTTTGTGCCATGGGAAAATAAATCTGGCAATCATCGGCATAAAAATGAAATGCAATACTGTACTTCCTAAAAATAGAACCAAGGGGGAGAAGGTAAAGCGCAAATAAAATTGGGGCAAGGATTGAGCCCTGGGGGACCCCATGTGGTAAAGGAGCTGTGGACGACATAAAACTGTCTACTTTTACACAAAAACTCCTGTCGGTTAGGTACGACCGGAACCAGTTGAGGGCGGCGCCCTTAATGCCCACACAGTTCTCAAGACGAGTGATTAAGGTGGCGTGGTCGACTAAATAAGCTAGAAGAAGCTTTTGACAGGGGGTCCAGAGGATAGAATATACATGGAATGATGGAATATACATGGAATGATGAAACATGGTAGCAAGTACAACAACAAAAAACAAAACAAAAAACAACGCTATATGATTAACACAAGATAATAGTACTAAAGCAAGCATACATACATACATACATTCATTCAACCATGCAAAACCCAACAGTAGTCTACCCTACATGAGGCATTAAATATAGGTGGTTAATAGATAAGTTTTTAGTTTATTTTTGAAGTTGGAGAATGGATCTTGAGGTTCTCATTAAGCCGGTTCCAAATCTTTGGTCCCCTGCATACAACACTTCGAGCGGTACAATCCAGTAAACGATGTTTCCCTGATATCAAATCTAAGTTAGGAGTGTTGTGGGCATGCTGGGGATGGTAGATAGGAACCAAGCTACAGAGCCTTAAATTCAGCCTGTAAATGACTTGATAGGTTAAACAAGCATTTTGATAAATATTGAACTCTGTCAGTCTTAAGAGATGATAATTATGGAATAGATGTCGAGTGGGGGCATTAAACTTGGACCATGACAGGGCCCGTATAATTTTCTTTTGCATAGATTCTAATTTGTGGAGGTAGGTAGGGAAGGTGTTACACCAGATGACATTACAGTAGTTTAGATGTGGTTCAAAGAGAGTTTTATATAGTGTGAGTAGAGCATAAAGAGGAAGATAATGACGAAGGTGAAAGAACAGGCCAACATATTTGGATAATTTGTTTAACAGATGGCTAATGTGACATTTGAAATTGAGGTATTCGTCAATGATGACCCCCCAGGAATTTTGTGGAGTACACTCTCTGTATTTCCTGCCCATTGATGTTGATATGGCAGTGCTCAGTATTTGTCCGCTTTTTATTAGAACGAAATAGAATACAATTTGTTTTATTCACATTAAGTGAGAGCTTATTGCATTTGAACCAGGAATCTACTTTCACAAGCTCTGAATTGACAGTTACTTGTAGATGGTGTAGGCTCCTGTGTGAGGTAAACAAATTTGCATCGTCAGCAAAAATTATTTTATGAAAAGTTTCGGAGGAGTTTACAAAATCATTTATGTATAGGATAAAAAGGTTTATTGTTAGCCAGTTTCATTAACGTCCTCCCAGCGCGGTAACAACACACAACAACAGCAGTCATGTTTTATTCTACCGTAAAGCAGTTTGTCTGCCGTAAACAGCAATGTTGTTGTAATATATTGAGTTGGAGGCAATAATCAGGCGAGGTGATGAAGTACGTCTCTTTACTGTAGACATCAGAACAGACTCACACACTTGACGTCAGGTGCGCAACACATCGTAAATCGTTGGCCAACCAAAAAGTAACCCCAGTACGCTATAGCCAACATTCACCAGGAGATGGCAACAGACAAACATAGATCACTATTACATTCCTCCCCTTTTAGAAATGGAGAAGTTCCTCAAAATAAATAAACAACCCAACCAAAAAAATGCAGCAGCTCAATTAAAAAACTGTACTTAAGCCACATTCTTTTTTTTCTTTTTTTTTTTTTTAGTACTGAACTCTTAACCCTCATTTGTAAACAATAACATGCTTATTATACAAACAGTATTTGTACACCTTTAACACAGATTTTTATACTGTCTTCAGAGATTCCGTTTTTTTGGTGGTACTCGAAACCTTTCCGGGTACCTGCGAAAGGGTGTTCAACATGGTTAGAAAAATAGTGACAGAGAACAGAACAAGGATGGACAATTCAACCCTTAACTCAACAATGAGTAGATGAGTGTTATGTGTGTGTATATGTGTAAATAAATGAACACAGAAATTCAAGTATTTATTTTATTTATATATATATATATATATATATATATAAATAAAAGAAATACTATATATATATGTATATATATATATATATATATATATATATATATATATATATATACATATATATATATATATATATATATATATATAAAATAAAATAATTATATATCTAGCTAGAATTCACTGAAAGTCAAGTATTTCTTATATATATATATATATATATATATATATATATATATATATATATATGAAATACTTGACTTGGTGAATTCTAGCTGTAAATATACTCCTCCCCTCTTAGCCACGCCCCCGCCCCACCCCGACCACGCCCCCCCCACCCCCGCCCCCCCGAAATCGGAGGTCTCAAGGTTGGCAAGTATGCATATAAGACCACAAATAAAAAAAAGTACCGTATTTTCCGCACTATAAGGCGCACCTAAAAACCACAAATTTTCTCAAAAGCTGACAGTGCGCCTTATAACCCGGTGCGCTTTATATATGGATTAATATTAAGATTCATTTTCATAAAGTTTCGGTCTCGCAACTACGGTAAACAGCCGCCATCTTTTTTCCCCGTAGAAGAGGAAGTGCTTCTTCTTCTACGCAAGCACCCGCCCCCATAGAACAGGAAGCGCTTCTTCTTCTACTGTAAGCAACCACCCGCCCGCGTAGAAGAAGAAGAAGAAGCGCGCGGATATTACGTTTCATTTCCTTTGTGTGTTTACATCTGTAAAGACCACAAAATGGACAGGTTTCCAAGACGCAATCTCTCCATCCGCACACGGACTACTATTTCACAGCAACTGCCTAAAGACTTTCAAGAAAAGCTGGCTACTTTCCGTGCATATTGTAAAAACAAGATAGCTGAAAAAAAGATCCGGCCAGAGAACATTATCAACATGGACGAGGTTCCACTGACTTTTGATATTCCTGTGAACCGCACTGTGGATACAACGGGAGCACGTACGGTGAATATTCGCACCACAGGGAATGAGAAGTCATCCTTCACTGTGGTTCTAGCTTGCCATGCTAATGGCCAGAAACTTCCACCCATGGTGATATTCAAAAGGAAGACCTTGCCAAAAGAGACCTTTCCAGCCGGCGTCATCATAAAAGCTAACTCGAAAGGATGGATGGATGAAGAAAAGATGAGCGAGTGGTTAAGGTAAGTTTACGCGAAGAGGCCGGGTGGCTTTTTTCACGCAGCTCCGTCCATGTTGATATACGACTCCATGCGCTCCCACATCACGCTGGTTTTTAATATATTATTAAAGTTTGACTGACCTATCTGACTGTTTTTTTGACATTCCTTTAGCGCAGTTAGATGCGGCTTATAACACGGGGCGGCTTATAGGTGGACAAAGTTTTGAAATATGCCGTTCACTGAAGGCGCGGCTTATAACCCAGGGCGCCTTATGGTGCGGAAAATACGGTATATGTATATATATATATATATATATATATATATATATATATATATATATATATATATATATATATCTAGCTAGAATTCACTGAAAGTCAAGTATTTCTTATATATATATATATATATATATATATATATATACATATACCGTATTTTCCGCACCATAAGGCGCCCTGGGTTATAAGCCGCGCCTTCAATGAACGGCATATTTCAAAACTTTGTCCACCTATAAGCCGCCCCGTGTTGTAAGCCGCATCTAACTGCGCTAAAGGAATGTCAAAAAAACAGTCAGATAGGTCAGTCAAACTTTAATAATATATTAAAAACCAGCGTTCTAACAACTCTGTTCACTCCCAAAATGTACGCAAATGTGCAATCACAAACATACGTATATCAACATGGACAGAGCTGCGTGAAAAAAGCCACCCGGCCTCTTCGCGTAAACTTAAACTTACCTTAACCACTCGCTCATCTTTTCTTCATCCATCCCTTCGAGTTAGCTTTTATGATGACGCCGGCTGGAAAGGTCTCTTTTGGCAAGGTCTTCCTTTTGAATATCACCATGGGTGGAAGTTTCTGGCCATTAGCATGGCAAGCTAGAACCACAGTGAAGGATGACTTCTCATTCCCTGTGGTGCGAATATTCACCGTACGTGCTCCCGTTGTATCCACAGTGCGGTTCACAGGAATATCAAAAGTCAGTGGAACCTCGTCCATGTTGATAATGTTCTCTGGCCGGATCTTTTTTTCAGCTATCTTGTTTTTACAATATGCACGGAAAGTAGCCAGCTTTTCTTGAAAGTCTTTAGGCAGTTGCTGTGAAATAGTAGTCCGTGTGCGGATGGAGAGATTGCGTCTTTTCATGAACCGGAAACCTGTCGCTTAGTAGGAGCCATTTTGTGGTCTTTACAGATGTAAACACACAAAGGAAATGAAACGTAATATCCGCGCGCTTCTTCTTCTTCTACGGGGGCGGGTGGTTGCTTACAGTAGAAGAAGAAGCGCTTCCTGTTCTATGGGGGCGGGTGCTTACCTTGGCGGTTGCTTGCGTAGAAGAAGAAGCACTTCCTCTTCTACGGGGAAAAAAGATGGCGGCTGTTTACCGTAGTTGCGAGACCGAAACTTTATGAAAATGAATCTTAATATTAATCCATATATAAAGCACACCGGGTTATAAGCCGCACTGTCAGCTTTTGAGTAAATTTGTGGTTTTTAGGTGCGGCTAATAGTGCGGAAAATACGGTATATATATATATATATGTATATATATATATGAAATACTTGACTTGGTGAATTCTAGCTGTAAATATACTCCTCCCCTCTTAGCCACGCCCCCGCCCCACCCCGACCACGCCCCCCCCCCCCACCTCCCGAAATCGAAGGTCTCAAGGTTGGCAAGTATGCATATAAGACCACAAATAAAAAAAAGTAATTGGTCTGGAGCAGCAAAAAATTAAAAGACTTATTTAAGTGTTATAATGAAGGCAACACATGATGTAAGTGGCTATTTAGCTATATTAGCCTACTATCAAAATGACTATGTGTCGCAGGCACATAGTTGACAGAAATGTTAAAACGTTATATTTATTCTACACATTTTAAAAACATTGGAAAACATTCATAAAACTTCTCAGAGGGTGATATAACTTCTGGAAATGACTGTCTTAGAACGGCCAAAGGTATAGATGTGTGTGTCCAAGTTAAAGGAACCGGCGGGTCGTCTTCTTCTAATGGATTTATTACAATCTTTGCAAGATGGGTAACGTTTGCTGCGGAAATGTAGCCAATATTACATACAGATAATGTTTCATGAAGGAAAAATAAATTAAATACACAGAGGACATAAGTAAAGGAAATCAAATATACCTACAAACAAGGCATATGATGCAATATGTACATACAGCTGGCCTAAATAGCATGTTAGCTTGGATTAGCTTGCAGTCATGCAGTGACCAAATATTCCTGATTAGCACTCCATAACAAGTCAATAACATCAACAAAGCTCACCTTTGTGCATTCACGCACAGTGTAAAACGTTTGGTGGACAAAATGCGACAAAGAAGGAGTGGCATAAAACACGTCTTTCTGTGTGCAGCGTCGGAGAAAGTTGTACATGCAAACAATCTGAGTCACTGTGCGAGTTCAAGGGCCGCTGAAATTAGTAGGACAAAACGGCGCTCACCAAATACTGTCATCAGTGAAGCGCAAACATATTAAACAGTGGGATTTCTCACAATTAGGAAGGTTTGTGTCGTGTTTGTCCTCGTAAAGAAACCATAATAAAACAAAAAACAGTTTTTACCCCATTTTTTTCTCATTTCATTACTATTTTGGAAAAAGCTCCATGGAGCCGCCAGGACGCCGCTAAAGAGCCGCATGTGGCTCTAGAGCAGGGGTGCTCATTACGTCGATCGCGAGCTACCGGTCGATCTCGGAGGGTGTGTCAGTCGATCACCAGCCAGGCATTAAAAAAATAGTCCTAAAAATGAGCGATCATAAATCTTCACTATGACGTCACTTTCGTCACTTGATTGACATTCACGGCACCCGAGGGTCTTCTGAGATGACGCTGGCTGCTGCCAGCTCATTAAAATTACCGACTGGAAGGCGAGAAACACTTTATTTCAACAGACTCTGGCGCCGTACCTGTCGTCAAAACTCCAAAGACCGACTGCACAGTTGCACAGTTGCGCTAACAAAATAGGAGTCTCAGAAAGCTGGCGTGCACAAGCTAGCAAGCTACGGAGTCTGCCGACAATGTATTTCTTGTAAAGTGTATACAAAGGAGTACGGAAGCTGGACAAATAAGATGCCAAAAACCAACCACTTTCATGTGGTATTGGACAGAAAGGAGGACTTTTTTTCTCCTCCATTCGAAAATGCGGACCTTATCAGCACCACTGTCTGATTCCAATCAATGCAAGTCATCAGAATCAGGTAATACACCAACTTATATTCTTGTCTTCATGAAAGAAAGGAATCTATATGTGTTAAACATGCTTGTATTATCTTTAAACACCTTTAACTTATTAACAATATTAACTATATGTGTTAAACATGCTTGTATTATCTTTAAACACCTTTAACTTATTAACAATATTAACTACCGTATTTTCCGCACCATAAGGCGCCCTGGGTTATAAGCCGCGCCTTCAATGAACGGCATATTTCAAAACTTTGTCCACCTATAAGCCGCCCCGTGTTGTAAGCCGCATCTAACTGCGCTAAAGGAATGTCAAAAAAACAGTCAAATAGGTCAGTCAAACTTTAATAATATATTAAAACCAGCGTGATGTGGGCGCGCATGGAATCGTATATCAACATGGACGAAGCTGCGTGAAAAAAGCCACCCGGCCTCTTCGCGTAAACTTAAACTTACCTTAACCACTCGCTCATCTTTTCTTCATCCATCCATCCCTTCGAGTTAGCTTTTATGATGACGCCGGCTGGAAAGGTCTCTTTTGGCAAGGTCTTCCTTTTGAATATCACCATGGGTGGAAGTTTCTGGCCATTAGCATGGCAAGCTAGAACCACAGTGAAGGATGACTTCTCATTCCCTGTGGTGCGAATATTCACCGTACGTGCTCCCGTTGTATCCACAGTGCGGTTCACAGGAATATCAGTTGCTGTGAAATAGTAATCCGTGTGCGGATGGAGAGATTGCGTCTTTTCATGAACCGGATCCCTGTCGTTTAGTAGGAGTCATTTTGTTGTCTTTACAGATGTAAACACACAAAGGAAATGAACGTACGGTAATATCCGCGCGCTTTTTCTTCTTCTACGCGGGCGGGTGGTTGCTTACAGTAGAAGAAGAAGCGCTTCCTGTTCTATGGGGGCGGGTGCTTACCTTGGCGGTTGCTTGCGTAGAAGAAGAAGCGCTTCCTGTTCTACCGGGAAAAAAGATGGCGGCTGTTTACCGTAGTTACGAGACCGAAACTTTATGAAAATGAATCTTAATATTTATCCATATATAAAGCGCACCGGGTTATAAGGCGCACTGTCAGCTTTTGAGAACATTTGTGGTTTTTAGGTGCGCCTTATAGTGCGGAAAATACGGTATATGTGTTAAACATGCTTGTATTATCTTTAAACACCTTTAAGTTGTTAACAATATTAACTATATGTATTAAACATTCTTGTATTATCATTAAACACCTTGAATTTTTTAACAATATTAACTATGTATTAAACATTCTTGTATTATCATTAAACACCTTTAACTTATTAACAATATTAACTATATGTGTTAAACATGCTTGTATTATCTTTAAACACCTTTAACTTATTAATAATATTAACTATATGTGTTAAACATTCTTGTATTATCTTTAAACACCTTTAAGTTGTTAACAATATTAACTATATGTATTAAACATTCTTGTATTATCATTAAACACCTTTAATTTTTTAACAATATTAACTATATGTGTTAAACATGCTTGTATTATCATTAAACACCTTTAACTTGTTAACAATATTAACTATATGTGTTAAACATGCTTGTATTATCTTTAAACACCTTTAAGTTGTTAACAATATTAACTATATGTATTAAACATTCTTGTATTATCATTAAACACCTTGAATTTCTTAACAATATTAACTATGTGTTAAACATGCTTGTATTATCTTTAAACACCTTTAACTTATTAACAATATTAACTATATGTGTTAAACATGCTTGTATTATCTTTAAACACCTTTAAGTTGTTAACAATATTAACTATATGTGTTAAACATGCTTGTATGATCTTTAAACACCTTTAACTTGTTAACAATATTAACTATATGTGTTAAACATGCTTGTATTATCTTTAAACACCTTTAAGTTGTTAACAATATTAACTATATGTATTAAACATTCTTGTATTATCATTAAACACCTTGACTTTTTTAACAATATTAACTATGTATTAAACATTCTTGTATTATCATTAAACACCTTGAATTTTTTAACAATATTAACTATGTGTTAAACATGCTTGTATTATCTTTAAACACCTTTAACTTATTAACAATATTAACTATATGTGTTAAACATGCTTACATTATCTTTAAACACCTTTTACTTGTTAACAATATTAACTATATGTATTAAACATACTTGTATTATCATTAAACACCTTTAATTTTTTAACAATATTAACTATGTATTAAACATGCTTGTATTATCATTAAACACCTTTATTTTCTATATGTGTTAAACATGCTTGTATTATCTTTAAACACCTTTAAGTTGTTAACAATATTAACTATATGTATTAAACATTCTTGTATTATCATTAAACACCTTGAATTTTTAAACAATATTAACTATGTATTAAACATGCTTGTATTATCATTAAAC
>NC_084572.2:2962500-3130000 GCF_033978685.3 Nerophis lumbriciformis | reverse complement strand
GCAATGTGTCGAAACGCTTCATGACGCCTCATCAACCCATCACTAGAGTATATATATATGTCTTATGTTTATTTACTGTTTTAGTCATTCCCAGCTGAATATCAGGTCCCACCCGCCTCTCACAGCATCTTCACTATCTGAATCGCTCCCACTGCCCTCTAGTCCTTCACTCTCACTTTCCTCATCCACAAATCTTTCATCCTCGCTCAAATTAATGGGGAAATCGTCGCTTTCTCGGTCCGAATCGCTCTCGCTGCTGGTGGCCATGATTGTAAACAATGTGCAGATGTGAGGAGCTCCACAACCTGTGACGTCACGCTACTAGTCTGCTACTTCCGGTACAGGCAAGGCTTTTTTATCAGCGACCAAAAGTTGCAAACTTTATCGTCGATGTTCTCTACTAAATCCTTTCAGCAAAAATATGGCAATATCGCGAAATGATCAAGTATGACACATAGAATGGACCTGCTATCCCCGTTTAAATAAGAAAATCGCATTTCAGTAGGCCTTTAAAACTTTGTTAAACGCGGCACGCTTGGCTCCTGTGAAAGTGTCTGCCAGTGGGACCGCTAGGAAGCGACTTCCACAGGTATCAAAACGGACTTTTCAGTATGAAGTAGGAATCGTCTCACGGGCCACTCCATTAGGTCATACTTGCCAACCTTGAGACCTCCGATTTCGGGAGGTGGGGGAGGGGGGTGGGCGTGGTCGGGGTGGGACGGGGGCGTGGTTGGGGGCGCGGCTAAAAGGGGAGGAGTATATTTACAGCTAGAATTCACCAAGTCAAGTATTTCATATATATATATATATATATATATATATATATATATATATATATATATATATATATATATATATGTATGTGTGGGAAAAAAAATCACAAGACTATTTCATCTCTACAGGCCTGTTTCATGAGGGGGGGTTCCCTCAATCATCAGGAGAAAATCTCCTGATGATTGAGGGAACCCCCCCTCATGAAACAGGCCTGTAGAGATGAAATAGTCTTGTGATTTTTTTTCCCACACATACATATATTGCGCTCTACTACGGTATCGAGCACTATTTTTTGGATAACCTTATTAAGACATATATATATATATATATATATATATATATATATATATATATATATATATATATATATATAAGAAATACTTGACCTTCAGTGAATTCTAGCTATATATATATTTTTTAATTTTATTATATATATATATATATATATATATATATACGTATATATATATATTTATTTTATTATATATATATATATATATATAATAAATACTTTAATTTCAGGGTTCATTTATTTACACATATACACACACATAACACTCATCTACTCATTGTTGAGTTAAGGGTTGAATTGTCCATCTTTGTTCTATTCTCTGTCACTATTTTTCGAACCATGCTGAACGCCCTCTCTGATGATGCATTACTGTGTGGCACGCACAAAAGTGCTTTCATCAAATGCTGTACCGTATTTTCCGCACCATAAGGCGCCCTGGGTTATAAGCCGCGCCTTCAATGAACGGCATATTTCAAAACTTTGTCCACCTATAAGCCGCCCGGTGTTATAAGCCGCATCTAACTGCGCTAAAGGAATGTAAAAAAAACAGTCAGATAGGTCAGTCAAACTTTAATAATATATTAAAAACCAGCGTGATGTGGGCGCGCATGGAGTCGTATATCAACATGGACGGAGCTGCGTGAAAAAAGCCACCCGGCCTCTTCGCGTAAACTTACCTTAACCACTCGCTCATCTTTTCTTCATCCATCCATCCCTTCGAGTTAGCTTTTATGATGACGCCGGCTGGAAAGGTCTCTTTTGGCAAGGTCTTCCTTTTGAATATCACCATGGGTGGAAGTTTCTGGCCATTAGCATGGCAAGCTAGAACCACAGTGAAGGATGACTTCTCATTCCCTGTGGTGCGAATATTCACCGTACGTGCTCCCGTTGTATCCACAGTGCGGTTCACAGGAATATCAAAAGTCAGTGGAACCTCGTCCATGTTGATAATGTTCTCTGGCCGGATCTTTTTTTCAGCTATCTTGTTTTTACAATATGCACGGAAAGTAGCCAGCTTTTCTTGAAAGTCTTTAGGCAGTTGCTGTGAAATAGTAGTCCGTGTGCGGATGGAGAGATTGCGTCTTTTCATGAACCGAAAACCTGTCGCTTAGTAGGAGCCATTTTGTGGTCTTTACAGATGTAAACACACAAAGGAAATGAAACGTACGGTAATATCCGCGCGCTTCTTCTTCTACGGGGGCGGGTGGTTGCTTACAGTAGAAGAAGAAGCGCTTCCTCTTCTATGGGGGCGGGTGCTTACCTTGGCGGTTGCTTGCGTAGAAGAAGAAGCACTTCCTCTTTTACGGGGAAAAAAGATGGCGGCTGTTTACCGTAGTTGCGAGACCGAAACTTTATGAAAATGAATCTTAATATTAATCCATATATAAAGCGCACCGGGTTATAAGCCGCACTGTCAGCTTTTGAGTAAATTTGTGGTTTTTAGGTGCGGCTAATAGTGCGGAAAATACGGTACATGGCAGTATTGTCCTGTTTACGGCAGACGAACTGCTTTACGGTATACAAAAACCTGACTGCTGTTGTTGTGTGTTGTTACCGCGCTGGGAGGACGTTAATGAAACTGCCTAAAAATAAACCCACATAAGAAACCAAGAACTCGCCCTCCATCATTCTAGAGTTATAACGTCATTGGGCAGGTATGCTGTTTATATTGTGGGAAAGCGGACTCAGGTCCGCATGGAGCTGGAGGGGGCGTGGCCTCCAGCTCCGCCTGAACTTCGGGACATTTTCGGGAGAAAATTTGTCCCGGGAGGTTTTCGGGAGAGGCGCTGAATTTCGGGAGGGTTGGCAAGTATGCATTAGGTACACAATCTGATGAAATGTCATACAAAAATAATCAATGCTGTGTACCTGATGCAGAGGTCAGAGGTCAAAGGGTGCACTCAAGGTAAAAAGAAAAGAAAAGACTGTTTATTGCTAATTCATGAGTGTTTATTGGTAATAAATACGACACAATAATACCTTCCTTTTGGCTATATGAGCTCATTTTGGAGGAAGCTCAGGTTTCAAACATCAACACCAACGGACTAAAACATTTCCTGTTTCACATTCAAAGACCCGCCCCCCGTCCACCCTCCACCCACCCTAACCCCCTCCCCCCGTTAAGTTGAAATGCACCAACATGTGATGACGCTACATGCCAAGGACACGATCCTACACGAGTGCAAAGGTCACGATGGGGGGTAAATGTTGAGAATTCTAGCAAAAAACATTTTTTTGACGATCGATTTCATTCAGAGTGCTGCGGCGCTTCCTTTTTAGACATGCGTGTGTGGATTCACCCCCCCCAAAAAAAAAGCATAAAAAAAAGGCACTTTCACATTCACACACACACACACGCACGTGCACATGTTTTTAATGAGCACGTGCACACCGGTCACATTCACTGTGCTGTTCAAGTGTTGTTGGGGGTTTCTTTACCACGGAGCCCCACCCTGTTCACTCCCTGTGAGTATAAGGTTAACTTGTGAGTTTAGTGTAGCGAGCAGGTAAACGTCGTTAACACACACACCCTCAAACGCACACACACACACACACACACACACTAAATGGCATGCTTTTCCAACTTGCACTTGCGTGTTCTGGCACTCAAGGCAGGCAATAATAATCTATGGTCTATCACTATTATAGTAGCTCTGCACGTACAAGGCCAGGCAGTACACACACACACACACACACACACACACACACACACACACACACACACACACACACACACACACACACACACACACACACACACACACACATTCTTGTTTTTGTCACCTTCTTGAGACCTCCGCAAAAAAAACCCTACCTCTTTACAACCGATTTATACGACAGATATTTCAAGATTTGTATTTACGACATCGGGGGCGGTACCTCTGGATTGGCAGACCGGGGGTGGTGGTTCCTCTCTTTTAAGAAGGGGAACCGGAGGGTGTGTTCTAACTATCGTGGGATCACACTCCTCAGCCTTCCCGGTAAGGTCTATTCAGGTGTACTGGAGAGGAGGCTACGCCGGATAGTCGAACCTCGGATTCAGGAGGAACAGTGTGGTTTTCGTCCTGGCCAGCTCTATACTCTCGGCAGGGTCCTTGAGGGTGCATGGGAGTTTGCCCAACCAGTCTACATGTGTTTTGTGGACTTGGAGAAGGCATTCGACCGTGTCCCTCGGGAAGTCCTGTGGGGAGTGCTCAGAGAGTATGGGGTATCGGACTATCTGATTGTGGCGGTCCGCTCCCTGTATGATCAGTGCCAGAGCTTGGTCCGCATTGCCGGCAGTAAGTCGGACACGTTTCCAGTAAGGGTTGGACTCCGCCAAGGCTGCCCTTTGTCACCCATTCTGTTCATAACTTTTATGGACAGAATTTCTAGGGGCAGTCAAGGCGTTGAGGGGATCCGGTTTGGTGGCTGCAGGATTAGGTCTCTGCTTTTTGCAGATGATGTGGTCCTGATGGCTTCATCTGGCCAGGATCTTCAGCTCTCACTGGATCGGTTCGCAGCCGAGTGTGAAGCGACTGGGATGAGAATCAGCACCTCCAAGTCCGAGTCCATGGTTCTCGCCCGGAAAAGGGTGGAATGCCATCTTCGGGTTGGGGGAGGAGATCTTGCCCCAAGTGGAGAAGTTCAAGTACCTCGGAGTCTTGTTCACGAGTGAGGGAAGAGTGGATCGTGAGATCGACAGGCGGATCGGTGCGGCGTCTTCAGTAATGCGGACGCTGTATCGATCCGTTGTGGTGAAGAAGGAGCTGAGCCGGAAGGCAAAGCTCTCGATTTACCAGTCGAGCTACGTTCCCATCCTCACCTATGGTCATGAGCTTTGGGTTATGACCGAAAGGACAAGATCACGGGTACAAGCGGCCGAAATGAGTTTCCTCCGCCGGGTGGCGGGGCTCTCCCTTAGAGATAGGGTGAGAAGCTCTGCCATCCGGGGGGAGCTCAAAGTAAAGCCGCTGCTCCTCCACATGGAGAGGAGCCAGATGAGGTGGTTCGGGCATCTGGTCAGGATGCCACCCGGTCGCCTCCCTCGGGAGGTGTTTAGGGCACGTCCGACCGGTAGGAGGCCACGGGGAAGACCCAGGACACGCTGGGAAGACTATGTCTCCCGGTTGGCCTGGGAACGCCTCGGGATCCCCCGGGAGAAGCTGGACGAAGTGGCTGGGGAGAGGGAAGTCTGGGCTTCCCTGCTTAGGCTGCTGCCCCCGCGACCCGACCTCGGATAAGCGGAAGAAGATTTTTGTTTGTAATTGTTTTTTCAATCCATCCATCCATTTTCTTCCGCTTATCCGAGGCCGGGTCGTGGGGGCAGCAGCCTAAGCAGAGAAGCCCAGACTTCCCTCTCCCCAGCCACTTCGTCCAGCTCCTCCCGGGGGGATCCCGAGGCGTTCCTCTCAATGTGGAGGAGCAGGGGCTTTACTCTGAGCTCCTCCCGGATGACAGAGCTTCTCACCCTATCTCTGAGGGAGAGACCCGCCAACCGGCGGAGGAAACTCATACCTGTGATCTTGTCCTTTCGGTCATAACCCAAAGCTCATGACCATAGGTGAGGATGGGAACGTAGATCGACCGGTAAATTGAGAGCTTTGCCTTCCGGCTCAGCTCCTTCTTCACCACAACGGATCGATACATTACTGAAGGCGCCGCACTGATGCGCCTGTCGATCTCACGATCCACTCTTCCCTCACTCGTGAACTAGACTCCGAGGTACTTGAACTCCTCCAAATGGTTTTTAATTGTCATTATTTACTTCAACTTATTACAGTATGTCTCTATATAGATATTTATTTACATTTTTCAATTCATTTTGGCCAAAGGGGGCGCATTTCAATTTCTCTCTCACACACACACACGTGTTATTATATGTTGGCCAGAGGGGGAGCACTTCAAATCTTTTACACACACTTGTTATTTCATATGTTGACCAGAGGGGGGGAGCACTTTTAAAACCGACACACAGTCAATTAGAAAATATCCCTCCTTTTTGGGACCACCCTAATTTTGATAGATTTCACCACGGCGTGGCGGCCGGGTGGGAGAGTGGCCGTGCCGGCGACCCGAGGGTTCCTGGTTCGATCCCCACCTTCTACCAACCGAGTCACGTCCGTTGTGTCCTTGAGCAAGACACTTCACCCGTGCTCCTGTTGGGTCGTGGTTAGGGTCTTGCCACCATCAGTGTGTGAATGGGTGAATGTGGAAATAGTGTTTGAGTACCTTGAAGGTAGAAAAACGCTCTACAAGTATAACCCATTTACCATTTACCACCGGGGGTGCAAATGAGACATTCTCTATTAGATGCAACGGTTTTCCGTAATGGGACCATGTTTTCGCTCTTAACTTGTTCACACCTCCTCATATGGAAGGTACTTTTCCTTGTTGATGTCTCAAGAAGGTCGGAAATACAAGAAAACACACACAGGCCCCAAAAAGTTCCCTCTAAGCGTGGCACCCTGTATGAAGCCCCTCCCCTGACTCTTCAAAATAAAAATAAAAAAAAGGCTCTTTAAGTTTGGTGAGCGGCCATGTTGGCTCGGCTAACATTCGGTAGATGAACAGTCGTT
Source organism: Nerophis lumbriciformis (assembly GCF_033978685.3). Lineage (NCBI taxonomy): Eukaryota > Metazoa > Chordata > Actinopteri > Syngnathiformes > Syngnathidae > Nerophis > Nerophis lumbriciformis. Next base: position 3,123,376 of record NC_084572.2, on the reverse strand, counting down.
AAAACATTCAATCGTTAGCTGGACGCATGAGTCCCTGAGCGCCCGCCAGGGGGCGCCAGTGAGTTTAGCAGCTGAACTGAGTAGAAAATAAATAAAGAGTATAGCATCGTGGCCCAGGTCACGGTGGTTGCCGGGGCAACCGTCCAACATTCACATGACTAAACTAAACATGTTAGGTCTCTTTTCACACGTCAGTCACTTTGCTAAATGCTTCTGTACAAGAAGAAGAAGAGAACACAGCAACCTGACAACACACTTATTATTATTATTATTATTATTAATATCATATATTGGATAGGACCATATTTAAACCCTCACTTGTCCTAAAGTCTACCCTCAAACATTTAGCAGTACCCTGATCTCCTCTACTGGACCACTTTTGGCCTGATTGGGACTTTTGAGCTGGCTCACATGGTGCAGGATTTGTCGAGTGGCGGGGGCAGAGGCGGGGTGCTGCTCTTGGGCGGCACTGCGGGTTTGGGCCTCAGGGCCGGAGGCCTCAACGGGAGCCCCATGCGAGCAACTGCCACGGGCTTGAAGGATCCCAAGGTGTCGGGGGAAGGGTTGGACGGCCTGGGCGGTCCGGCCGGAGGTCCCGGGAGCGGGCTGATGGGACTTAGAGGAGTGAGTGGGCTCGGGGTGCCGGGAGTGCCAGGGGTTCCCGGTGTCCCCGGCGTGCTGGGGGTGCTATGAGGGCTCGGGGACTCTGAGGAGCATGGGGCGGCTGGGCCGTTCTTCACCTGCTCCAGTGTGTCCAGAACCACGTCCGGCGCCGGCCTGCACCCCTGTCGCTCCATGTGCCGAAAGTCCCCCAAGGCCACCGTCACCTTCTCCTCGATGTCCTGCAAGACGTTCGCAATATCAAAGCGTGCCCGTTAGAGATGCGCGGATAGGCAATTATTTCATCCGCAACCGCATCAGAAAGTCGTCAACCATCCGCCATCCACCCGATGTAACATTTGATCAGAACCGCACCCACCCGCCATCCGCCCGCACCCGCCCGTTGTTATATATCTAATATAGACGATGCAAGGCATTAGTGAGGTTATAAAGCTTTTGCCTGTTAAAGAAAGGAGACTGATCCAATGCAGCACAGACATTCGCGTGCCACGCTGTCACGACCCAGACGCACACCAGTGCGCAATCATATGGGAGCCGCGCTGAGCGCACCTCCAAGCGCATCTCCCTGCCGGCGACGGCCGGGTATGGGCCCGACGCTCCAGCGCCATCCATTTTCAGGGCTAGTTGATTCGGCAGGTGGGTTGTTACACACTCCTTAGCGGGTTCCGACGTCCATGGCCACCGTCCTGCTGTCTATATCAACCAGGGTGAGCCCCACCCCTTTCGTGAGCGCACTGCGCGCGGAGTGACCCCTGTTACGCGCCCCCGGCAACAGGGGTGGCGGGCAGGTAAGCTGCGCGGGCGGAGCGCGCGGAGTGACCCCTGTTACGAGCCCCCGGCCACGGGGGTGGCGGGCAGGTAAGCTGCTTACCTGCTGCGCGTGACGCCGGCCGCGGCGAAGGCGGACGAGGCGGGGTGTCGGTGCGGTGGGCGCGGTGGTGACCCTGGACGTGCGTCGGGCCCTTCTCGCGGATCGCCTCAGCTACGGCTCCCGGTGGGGCCCTCTCGGGGGAAGGGGCCTCGGTCCCGGACCCCGGCGAGGCGTCGGGGGCCTTCTCTGCTCCGTAAAAGTGTCCATCTCTTTTTTTTTTTTTTTTCTGTTGTGGCATATGCAGCAGGTGCCTGCTCGTTTTTCGTATGTGTGTAACAACATTTAACTATGTATATATATTTCCGAATTGGTTTAACTGCCACCCGCCTGAATCTATTTAAAATCAAATTTTTTTTAATTTCAACCGCCCGACCCGACCCGACCCGCCCCGACCCGACCCGACCCGCGGATAAAATCTAATTTTTTAAAAATTTCATCCGCCCGATCCGCGGATAATCCGCGGACTCCGCGGTTGTGCCCGCAAACCGCGCATCTCTAGTGCCCGTGGTCTTTGTTAGTCCCACCAGAACCTACCTGAGCCAGCGTGCTGGGGTCCAGCGCTCGTGTTCGATAGGAGTCGGCAAAGCCGTGCTGGCCGCTGCTGGACCGTCGTATGGGCGTGTCCTCCGGCCTCCGCAGTGAGTCGTGGCGGCCCACCGTCACGGTGACGGCGGCTGAGCGGCGCCGGCGCTCGGGGCTGTCGAGGGGCGGAGTCAAACCCTGGCTCCGCCCTAGTAGCAGCTCCCTGGGACTGAAGTGACCCGTCACCGGTGGCGAGCTCCTCTCCATGGTCGCCCCGTTACCATGGCAGTCGTTGGAGCGTCCCAGGGGACGGCGAAACAAGCCGTCGGTTCGCTTCCTCCTGTGGCTGTCGTGAGGAATGTTTCGATTATTACTGCCGAGCAGCACCTTTTTTTTTAACACACACCTGTTATACAACTCTGGCGGTCGAATGTCGGTGGGCGAGCACAGGTCTCGGGTGGACCTCTTGTCGTCTGTGCTGCTGCTTCCGCCATCGCTGTCCGCTTTTTGACTGAGCGTGTCTGACATGGCGTCGCCCCTGTACACCCCCCCCACCCACACACACCAACAGAGCAGAAGTCACTGAGCAGCAATCATCATTTAAAGGGGAACATTATCACCAGACCTATGTAAGCGTCAATATACAGGTAAAAGCCAGTAAATTAGAATATTTTGAAAAACTTGATTTATTTCAGTAATTGCATTCAAAAGGTGTAACTTGTACATTATATTTATTCATTGCACACAGACTGATGCATTCAAATGTTTATTTCATTTAATTTTGATGATTTGAAGTGGCAACAAATGAAAATCCAAAATTCCGTGTGTCACAAAATTAGAATATTACTTAAGGCTAATACAAAAAAGGGATTTTTAGAAATGTTGGCCAACTGAAAAGTATGAAAATGAAAAATATGAGCATGTACAATACTCAATACTTGGTTGGAGCTCCTTTTGCCTCAATTACTGCGTTAATGCGGCGTGGCATGGAGTCGATGAGTTTCTGGCACTGCTCAGGTGTTATGAGAGCCCAGGTTGCTCTGATAGTGGCCTTCAACTCTTCTGCGTTTTTGGGTCTGGCATTCTGCATCTTCCTTTTCACAATACCCCACAGATTTTCTATGGGGCTAAGGTCAGGGGAGTTGGCGGGCCAATTTAGAACAGAAATACCATGGTCCGTAAACCAGGCACGGGTAGATTTTGCGCTGTGTGCAGGCGCCAAGTCCTGTTGGAACTTGAAATCTCCATCTCCATAGAGCAGGTCAGCAGCAGGAAGCATGAAGTGCTCTAAAACTTGCTGGTAGACGGCTGCGTTGACCCTGGATCTCAGGAAACAGAGTGGACCGACACCAGCAGATGACATGGCACCCCAAACCATCACTGATGGTGGAAACTTTACACTAGACTTCAGGCAACGTGGATCCTGTGCCTCTCCTGTCTTCCTCCAGACTCTGGGACCTCGATTTCCAAAGGAAATGCAAAATTTGCATGGTTGGGTGATGGTTTGGGGTGCCATGTCATCTGCTGGTGTCGGTCCACTCTGTTTCCTGAGATCCAGGGTCAACGCAGCCGTCTACCAGCAAGTTTTAGAGCACTTCATGCTTCCTGCTGCTGACCTGCTCTATGGAGATGGAGATTCCAAGTTCCAACAGGACTTGGCGCCTGCACACAGCGCAAAATCTACCCGTGCCTGGTTTACGGACCATGGTATTTCTGTTCTAAATTGGCCCGCCAACTCTCCTGACCTTAGCCCCATAGAAAATCTGTGGGGTATTGTGAAAAGGAAGATGCAGAATGCCAGACCCAAAAACGCAGAAGAGTTGAAGGCCACTATCAGAGCAACCTGGGCTCTCATAACACCTGAGCAGTGCCAGAAACTCATCGACTCCATGCCACGCCGCATTAACGCAGTAATTGAGGCAAAAGGAGCTCCAACCAAGTATTGAGTATTGTACATGCTCATATTTGTCATTTTCATACTTTTCAGTTGGCCAACATTTCTAAAAATCCCTTTTTTGTATTAGCCTTAAGTAATATTCTAATTTTGTGACACACGGAATTTTGGATTTTCATTTGTTGCCACTTCAAATCATCAAAATTAAATGAAATAAACATTTGAATGCATCAGTCTGTGTGCAATGAATAAATATAATGTACAAGTTACACCTTTTGAATGCAATTACTGAAATAAATCAAGTTTTTCAAAATATTCTAATTTACTGGCTTTTACCTGTAGTTTTTTAACCGATTTCCGAACTCTAAATGGGTGAATTTTGGCGAAATAAACGCCTTTCTAATATTCGCTCTCGGAGCAATGACGTCACAATGTGACGTCGCATCGGGAAGCAATCCGCCATTTTCTCAAACACCGAGTCAAATCAGCTCTGTTATTTTCCGTTTTTTTCGACTGTTTTCCGTACTTTGGAGACATCATGCCTCGTCGGTGTGTTGTCGGAGGGTGTAACAACACCAACAGGGACGGATTCAAGTTGCACCAGTGGCCCAAAGATGCCAAAGTGGCAAGAAATTGGACGTTTGTTCCGCACACTTTACCGACGAAAGCTATGCTACGACAGAGATGGCAAGAATGTGTGGATATCCTGCGACACTCAAAGCAGATGCATTTCCAACCATAAAGTCAAAGAAATCTGCCGCCAGACCCCCATTGAATCTGCCGGAGTGTGTGAGCAATTCAGGGACAAAGGGCCTCGCTAGCACGGCAAGCAATGGCGGCAGTTTGTTCCCGCAGACGAGCGAGCTAAACCCCCTGGATGTCTTGGCTCACACCGTCCCGAAGATGATCAAGAGAAGAATATCGACCCTAGCTTCCCTGGCCTGCTGACATGAGGGTATGTCTACAGAATATATTAATTGATGAAAATTGGGCTGTCTGCACTCTCAAAGTGCATGTTGTTGCCAAATGTATTTCATATGCTGTAAACCTAGTTCATAGTTGTTAGTTTCCTTTAATGCCAAACAAACACATACCAATCGTTGGTTAGAAGGCGATCGCCGAATTCGTCCTCGCTTTCTCCCGTCGTGTCGTTTTCGTCGGTTTCGCTTGCATACGGTTCAAACCGATATGGCTCAATAGCTTCAGTTTCTTCTTCAATTTGGTTTTCGCTACCTGCCTCCACACTACAACCATCCGTTTCAATACATGCGTAATCTGTTGAATCGCTTAAGCCGCTGAAATCCGAGTCTGAATCCGAGCTAATGTCGCTATACCTTGCTGTTCTTTCCGCCATGTTTGTTTGTGTTGGCTTCACTATGTGACGTGTCGGAGGCAGATATTTACATATATCCGAATTTAAGTTGTACTTCTTCCATTTCTTTGTCATATTTGAAAACAGCTGGTGTTTTCCACTTCTTCTCTTGATGCTCTGTCAGCAAGCAAACTGTGTGTGTTAACCTTGAGTTCTTTGGAATGTATTATGGCTAGGGAGACGTTGTGCTTGTGTTATGGCTAGGGAGGGGGAAGGAAAGAGAGGTTTTTGGCGTTGGGAAGACAGACCATTTTGGGGAGGCGCAATAGAATGTTCTAGGGTTAGACTGGTCTCAATCAATGTACAGGTAAAAGCCAGTAAATTAGAATATTTTGAAAAACTTGATTTATTTCAGTAATTGCATTCAAAAGGTGTAACTTGTACATTATATTTATTCATTGCACACAGACTGATGCATTCAAATGTTTATTTCATTTAATTTTGATGATTTGAAGTGGCAACAAATGAAAATCTAAAATTACGTGTGTCACAAAATTAGAATATTACTTAAGGCTAATACAAAAAAGGGATTTTTAGAAATGTTGGCCAACTGAAAAGTATGAAAATGAAAAATATGAGCATGTACAATACTCAATACTTGGTTGGAGCTCCTTTTGCCTCAATTACTGCGTTAATGCGGCGTGGCATGGAGTCGATGAGTTTCTGGCACTGCTCAGGTGTTGTGAGAGCCCAGGTTGCTCTGATAGTGGCCTTCAACTCTTCTGCGTTTTTGGGTCTGGCATTCTGCATCTTCCTTTTCACAATACCCCACAGATTTTCTATGGGGCTAAGGTCAGGGGAGTTGGCGGGCCAATTTAGAACAGAAATACCATGGTCCGTAAACCAGGCACGGGTAGATTTTGCGCTGTGTGCAGGCGCCAAGTCCTGTTGGAACTTGAAATCTCCATCTCCATAGAGCAGGTCAGCAGCAGGAAGCATGAAGTGCTCTAAAACTTGCTGGTAGACGGCTGCGTTGACCCTGGATCTCAGGAAACAGAGTGGACCGACACCAGCAGATGACATGGCACCCCAAACCATCACCCAACCATGCAAATTTTGCATTTCCTTTGGAAATCGAGGTCCCAGAGTCTGGAAGAAGACAGGAGAGGCACAGGATCCACGTTGCCTGAAGTCTAGTGTAAAGTTTCCACCATCAGTGATGGTTTGGGGTGCCATGTCATCTGCTGGTGTCGGTCCACTCTGTTTCTTGAGATCCAGGGTCAACGCAGCCGTCTACCAGCAAGTTTTAGAGCACTTCATGCTTCCTGCTGCTGACCTGCTCTATGGAGATGGAGATTTCAAGTTCCAACAGGGCTTGGCGCTTGCACACAGCGCAAAATCTACCCGTGCCTGGTTTACGGACCATGGTATTTCTGTTCTAAATTGGCCCGCCAACTCCCCTGACCTTAGCCCCATAGAAAATCTGTGGGGTATTGTGAAAAGGAAGATGCAGAATGCCAGACCCAAAAACGCAGAAGAGTTGAAGGCCACTATCAGAGCAACCTGGGCTCTCATAACACCTGAGCAGTGCCAGAAACTCATCGACTCCATGCCACGCCGCATTAACGCAGTAATTGAGGCAAAAGGAGCTCCAACCAAGTATTGAGTATTGTATATGCTCATATTTTTCATTTTCATACTTTTCAGTTGGCCAACATTTCTAAAAATCCCTTTTTTTGTATTAGCCTTAAGTAATATTCTAATTTTGTGACACACGGAGTTTTGGATTTTCATTTGTTGCCACTTCAAATCATCAAAATTAAATGAAATAAACATTTGAATGCATCAGTCTGTGTGCAATGAATAAATATAATGTACAAGTTACACCTTTTGAATGCAATTACTGAAATAAATCAAGTTTTTCAAAATATTCCAATTTACTGGCTTTTACCTGTATATTGGCAAAGCTTTGAGAATATACAACAAAAGACCTATTCTGTCTCTGGCGGTTTTTCAACTCGGCTTTAAGTGTCGGAAAGAACTTGGGAGCGAATTGTGACTTGAATTCCCTGGGAGGAACAACTGGTCCAAAACGCAACAGACGTCACAGGAAAATGGCACTTTGAAGCTTTTTTTAGGGATATTGCGTGATGGGTAAAATTTTGAAAAAAACTTCGAAAAATATAATAAGCCACTGGGAACTGATTTTTAATGGTTTTAACCATTCTGAAATTGTGATAATGTTCCCCTTTAAGGGATCAATAGCGTGATTAGTGCGGAGGAAGTCCATCAACATGAGTGCATTGATGAAGATACAGGTCACTTGCCTGTCCTTGACCACGATGTACTGATGCGGCACCAGACCGCGGCTGCCATTGTGGCGCCCCTCCCACCAGTCATGTGACGCCCGCTGGTAGAGCTGCAGCGACGCCCCCTTCTTGAATGACAGCTCGCGACCCGAGCGACCGACGTAGTCGAACCTCGCCACCGCCTCCACTGCCTCGCCCTCTGCAAAGGAGACGGGGTGGGGGGGAGAGAAAGGAGAGTCTATTCATTCCCACAGAGAGAAAGGGAAGGATGTCGCCATGGCTGCAGTTGCTACGGCAACGGCTCTCTCCACCGGCTATCTGAGGTGGTGTTGAGCGTCGGCGGGGCTGACTGTGTAAAGGTCAGAGTGCATGTGTACCCTCGTCGCTGGTCTGGGTCTCGGTGCCGGCATCCGGCTCGGTCTCCTCCAGCGCTCCCGGCTCACTGAATGGACTCTCGCTGCAGGGAGTAGTGGGGGAGGGAAGGGAGACGAGAAGCAGAAGAGCCAGTCTATGAGTGACACAAGCAGCACCAATGCAGGTTGCTATGGTAACAGCACACGAATGCATCACACTATGAAACATCCTCATGTTTGGTCAGCTGATCCAGAAAGTACCAAGACCTCACCAGTACTGCTCGCCCGTCATACAGGTCTCGTAAACCGGGCCCGGCAGCTCCTTGGTGTCTGGAAAGATGCCGTCGTGGTGCAGGATGACGGTCTTGACCACCTCGTTGACGTGGGCCTGACAGGCCACCTGGTCCAGAGCGTCGGGCGTGGGCAGGAGGGTGGGGCCGAACACGATGGCCAAGTTCCCAGCGTCCATCATGTTCTCGTCGCTGTACTTGGACAAGCTAGAGGAGCAGAAGCAGGTCAAACTTTTTGAAAGTGATTTTGATACTTTTTTTTGATGCATGTTTCGTATTGAAATTAATTAATTGGGAAATAATGTTTATACTACGCAGCCGAGTGTGAAGCGACTGGGATGGGAATCAGCACCTCCAAGTCCGAGTCCATGGTTCTCTCCCGGAAAAGGGTGAAGTGCCATCTCCGGGTTGGGGAGGAGATCTTGCCCCAAGTGGAGGAGTTCAAGTACCTCGGAGTCTTGTTCACGAGTGGGGGAAGAGTGGATCGTGAGATCGACAGGCGGATCGGTGCGGCATCTTCAGTAATGCGGACGCTGTATCGATCCGTTGTGGTGAAGAAGGAGCTGAGCCGGAAGGCAAAGCTCTCGATTTACCGGTCGATCTACGTTCCCATCCTCACCTATGGTCATGAGCTTTGGGTCATGACCGAAAGGACAAGATCACGGGTACAAGCGGCCGAAATGAGTTTCCTCCGCCGAGTGGCGGGGCTCTCCCTTAGAGATAGGGTGAGAAGCTCTGTCATCCGGGGGGAGCTCAAAGTAAAGCCGCTGCTCCTCCACATGGAGAGGAGCCAGATGAGGTGGTTCAGGCATCTGGTCAGGATGCCACCCGAACGCCTCCCTAGGAAGGTGTTTCGGGCACGTCCGACCGGTAGGAGGCCACGGGGAAGACCCAGGACACGCTGGGAAGACTATCTCTCCCGGCTGGCCTGGGAACGCCTCGGGATCCCCCGGGAGGAGCTGGACGAAGTGGCTGGGGAGAGGGAAGTCTGGGCTTCCTTGCTTAGGCTGCTGCCCCCGCGACCCGACCTCGGATAAGCGGAAGAAGATGGATGGATGGATGGATGGATGTTTATACTTTTTTGTGCAAAACAGCACATTCAGCACAACTCAAAATCCCGATACAGCTGTTCACCAGCCCAGCACTGATGCTGCGCCTCACCAGAGACTATGTGAACGTCCATGAATTTGCCATTCAATTACAAACCCCGTTTCCATATGAGTTGGGAAATTGTGTTAGATGCAGGCCCGGCCCTAACCAATCTGGCGCCCTAGGCAAGATTTTAGGTGGCGCCCCCCCACATCAGCAGTGAAGTGTATATACTCACAAGAAACCGAATAGCTTTGTCTTTGACCTTTTTTTTTTTACTTACAACTATACCTAATATATAAAGGGGTGGAAAAGTGACTATTACCTGCAGGGCAAACATTAGCTAACCAGAAGGCAATAACAATGTAAACAAAAAACACCTGCTTAAAAGATCTAATACAAATGTCCCTGAGGAATGTAAGGTGGGAGTACTGTAATTACCTAACGTTACATTATTATTTTCCATAACAATTTAGCCCCCTCCACAATATTAACCCGACGTTAAAACAGAACTAGCTATTTATTGATTAGCAATTGCCGAATCATGTAACATTAGCTTAATGCTAAAAAGCCAGGTTACTATCACATTCTGTAACAGACAAATAATTTCATGTAGGCTAACGTTACCTACCTGCTACCTCTGTCTTTTTCTCGTTTCTCCTCCTCTTCTTTTCTCTTTTTTCTTCCCTGGGCACCTGACAGTTTTGGCCGTTTTGACATCTTGTGTTGATTTTTTGATGTGGTGACGTCCAAAAAGAGTCATGATACGGGAAGGGAGGGGGCGTAATGTTGTAACAAATAATATTTCTATTAAATAGGCTTTACTTTGCATTTTAATTAACGTGGGATTATTTTTTGTATTTAGAAATAATAGTATCAACTTTTTTTTTTTTTTTTTTTTTTTTTCTCCAACATTTGTGGAACTGGCGTGGCGCCCCCTGATGGACGGCGCCCTTAGCATTTGCCTATACGGCCTATGCCACGGGCCGGCCCTGGTTAGATGTAAATAAAAACGGAATACAATGATTTGCAAATCATTTTCAACCCATATTCAGTTGAATATGCTACAAAGACAACATATTTAAAGTTCAAACTGATAAACATTTTTTTTATTTGCAAATAATCATTAACTTTAGAATTTGATGCCAGCAACACGTGACAAAGAAGTAGGGAAAGGTGGCAATAAATACTGATAAAGTTGAGGAATGCTCATCAAACACTTATTTGGAACATCCCACAGGTGAACAGGCAAGTTGGGAACAGGTGGGTGCCATGATTGGGTATAAAAGTAGATTCCATGAAATGCTCAGTCATTCACAAACAAGGATGAGGCGAGGGTCACCACTTTGTCAACAAATGCGTGAGCAAATTGTTGAACAGTTTAAGAAAAACCTTTCTCAACCAGCTATTGCAAGGAATTTAGGGATTTCACCATCTACGCTCCGTAATATCATCAAAGGGTTCAGAGAATCTGGAGAAATCACTGCACGTAAGCAGCTAAGCCCGTGACCTTCCATCCCTCAGGCTGTACTGCATCAACAAGCGACATCAGTGTGTAAAGGATATCACCACATGGGCTCAGGAACACTTCAGAAACCCACTGTCAGTAACTACTAGAGATGCGCGGTTTGCAGGCACAACCGCGGAGTCCGCGGATTATCCGCGGATCGGGCGGATGAAATAAAAAAAAATTAGATTTTATCCACAGGTCGGGTCGGGTCGGGTCGGGTCGGGTCGGGTCGGGCGGTTGAAATAAAAAAAAATTAGATTTTAAATAGATTCAGGCGGGTGGCAGTTAAACCAATTGGGAAATATATATACATAGTTAAATGTTGTTACCCACATACGAAAAACGAGCAGGCACCTGCAGCATATGCCACAACAGAAGAAAAAAAAAGAAAAGAGATGGACACTTTTACGGAGCGGAGAAGGGACGCCTCGCCGGGGTCCGGGACCGAGGCCCCTTCCCCCGAGAGGGCCCCACCGGGAGTCGTAGCTGAGGCGATCTGCGAGAAGGGCCCGACGCACGTCCAGGGTCACCACCGCGCCCACCGCACCGACACCCCGCCTCGTCCGCCTTCGCCGCGGCCGGCGTCACGCGCAGCAGGTAAGCAGCTTACCTGGCAGGGGCTCGTAACAGGGGTCACTCCGCGCGCTCCGCCCGCGCAGCTTACCTGCCCGCCACCCCTGTTGCCGGGGGCGCGTAACAGGGGTCACTCCGCGCGCAGTGCGCTCATGAAAGGGGTGGGGCTCACCCTGGTTGATATAGACAGCAGCTAGGACGGTGGCCATGGAAGTTGGAACCCGCTAAGAAGTGTGTAACAACCCACCTGCCGAATCAACTAGCCCTGAAAATGGATGGCGCTGGAGCGTCGGGCCCATACCCGGCCGTCGCCGGCAGCGAGACGTGCTTGGAGGCACGCGAATGTCTGTGCTGCATTGGATCAGTCTCCTTTCTTTAACAGGCAAAAGCTTTATAACCTCACTAATGCCTTGCATCGTCTATATTAGATATATAACAACGGGCGGGTGCGGGCGGGTGCGGTTCTGATCAAATGTTAGATCGGGTGGATGGCGGGTGGTTGACGACTTTCTGATGCGGTTGCGGATGAAATAATTGCCTATCCGCGCATCTCTAGTAACTACAGTTGGTCGCTACATATGTAAGTGCAAGTTAAAACTCTCCTATGCAAGGCGAAAACCGTTTATCAACAACACCCAGAAACGCCGTCGGCTTCGCTGGGCCTGAGCTCATCTAAGATGGACTGATACAAAGTGGAAAAGTTTTTCTTTGGTCTGACGAGTCCACATTTCAAATTGTTTTTGGAAACTGTGGACGTCATGTCCTCCGGACCAAAGAGGAAAAGAACCATCCGGATTGTTATAGGCGCAAAGTGTAAAAGGCAGCATGTGTGATGGTATGGGGGTGTATTAGTGCCCAAGACATGGGTAACTTACACATCTGTGAAGGCGCCATTAATGCTGAAAGGTACATACAGGTTTTGGAGCAACATATGTTGCCATCCAAGCAACGTTACCATGGACGCCCCTGCTTATTTCAGCAAGACAATACCAAGCCACGTGTTACATCAATGTGGCTTCATAGTAAAAGAGTGCGTGTACTAGACTGGCCTGCCTGTAGTCCAGACCTGTTCCCCATTGAAAATGTGTGGCGCATTATGAAGCCTAAAATAGCACAACGGAGACCCCCGGACTGTTGAACAACTTAAGCTGTACATCAAGCAAGAATGGGAAAGAATTCCACCTGAGAAGCTTCAAAAATGTGTCTCCTCAGTTCCCAAACGTTTACTGAGTGTTGTTAAAAGGAAAGGCCATGTAACACAGTGGTGAACATGCCCTTTCCCAACTACTTTGGCACGTGTTGCAGCCATGAAATTCTAAGTTAATTATTATTTGCAAAAAAAAAAATAAAGTTTATGAGTTTGAACATCAAATATGTTGTCTTTGTAGCATATTCAACTGAATATGGGTTGAAAAGGATTTGCAAATCATTGTATTCCGTTTATATTTACATCTAACACAATTTCCCAACTCATATGGAAACGGGGTTTGTATAATCAGTGACACAGCAGGAAGAAGCTAGCAATAATTTCATTCATTTTTTGACATTTTACATCCGCTTATTCACGCTAAACGGGGCCCCCCCATGTTTCTCAACCTTGCTCCTGTTAGTAAAACTGATAGCATGTTAACTTTAGCATGTTAGCATCCTAGGTTGTTTTTTAGCTAATTTTGTAGGTGTACACCTCAGTCATATATTTTGATACTTAAAGCACGCTAACGTTAGCATGGCAACTTTTTTTTAAGCAAATTTTGCAGGCATGCTCCTCAGAGTCACAAACTTGACCTATGCCAGGGGTCGGCAACCCGCGGCTCCGGAGCCGCATGCGGCTCTTTGACCACTCTGATGCGACTCAGCTGCATTCTTGCCAACCCTCCCGATTTGTCCGGGAGACTTCCGGATTTCACTGCCTCTCCCAGGGCGAACATTCTCCGATTTTCACCCGGACAACAAAATTGAGGGCGTGCCGTGATGGCACTGCATTTTGCGTCCTCTACAACCTGTCGTCGCGTCCGCTTTTTCACCTAAGAAACAGCGTGCCGGCCCAGTCACATTTTGTATGCGGCGTCTGCCCACACACCGTACTTGCCAACCTTGAGACCTCCGATTTCGGGAGTTGGGGGGCGGCTAGAATTCACCAAGTCAAGTATTTCATACATAAATATATATATATATATATATATATATTAGAGATGCGCGGATAGGCAATTATTTCATCCGCAACCGCATCAGAAAGTCGTCAACCATCCGCCATCCACCCGATGTAACATTTGATCAGAACCGCACCCGCCCGCACCCGCCCGTTGTTATATATCTAATATAGACGATGCAAGGCATTAGTGAGGTTGTAAAGCTTTTGCCTGTTAAAGAAAGGAGACTGATCCAATGCAGCACAGACATTCGCGTGCCACGCTGTCACGACCCAGACGCACACCAGTGCGCAATCATATGGGAGCCGCGCTGAGCGCACCTCCAAGCGCGTCTCGCTGCCGGCGACGGCCGGGTATGGGCCCGACGCTCCAGCGCCATCCATTTTCAGGGCTAGTTGATTCGGCAGGTGGGTTGTTACACACTCCTTAGCGGGTTCCGACTTCCATGGCCACCGTCCTGCTGTCTATATCAACCAGGGTGAGCCCCACCCCTTTCGTGAGCGCACTGCGCGCGGAGTGACCCCTGTTACGCGCCCCCGGCAACAGGGGTGGCGGGCAGGTAAGCTGCGCGGGCGGAGCGCGCGGAGTGACCCCTGTTACGAGCCCCCGGCCACGGGGGTGGCGGGCAGGTAAGCTGCTTACCTGCTGCGCGTGACGCCGGCCGCGGCGAAGGCGGACGAGGCGGGGTGTCGGTGCGGTGGGCGCGGTGGTGACCCTGGACGTGCGTCGGGCCCTTCTCGCGGATCGCCTCAGCTACGGCTCCCGGTGGGGCCCTCTCGGGGGAAGGGGCCTCGGTCCCGGACCCCGGCGAGGCGTCTCTTCTCCGCTCCGTAAAAGTGTCTATCTCTTCTTTTTTTTTTTCTTCTGTTGTGGCATATGCTGCAGGTGCCTGCTCGTTTTTCGTATGTGGGTAACAACATTTAACTATGTATATATATTTCCAAATTGGTTTAACTGCCACCCGCCTGAATCTATTTAAAATCTAATTTTTTTTTATTTCAACCGCCCGACCCGACCCGACCCGCGGATAAAATCTAATTTTTTTTAATTTCATCCGCCCGATCCGCGGATTATCCGCGGACTCCGCGGTTGTGCCCGCAAACCGCGCATCTCTAATACATATATATATATATATATATATATATATATATATATATATATATATATATATAAAACCCAACATGCCGACTAATAAACCCAACTAAATCTGAAATAGGAAAAATCAGCAAAATAATCCTGGACAGAGTCAACACAAAAATCAAGGACAAAACACCACTCAACCAATGGAGAAATACAGCAGCAGTAATCAAATGGTTCAACAACATCCAAGACAAACAACAGCACAACTTTATCTCCTTTGATATCGAGGAATTTTACCCTTCCATCACGCAAGACCTACTGACTCAAGCACTAGACTTCGCCTCAGACTACGACTCAATCACAGGCAACGAAAGAAACATCATCATCCACGCAAAAAACTCCATTCTCATCCACAACAGTACACCATGGCAAAAAAAGAACAATGCAACATTTGACGTCACTATGGGAAGTTTTGACGGAGCAGAAACGTGTGAACTCGTTGGGAGTTTCCTCCTCTCCCAGCTCGCCAGCCTCAATCTGAACCTTGGTATTTACCGTGATGACGGACTGGCAGTGTGTCGCGCCTCGCCAAGGAGCAGCGAGAATACCAAGAAGGGCATATGCCAAATTTTCAAAGAGAACGGCCTACGGATCACGATTGAAGCCAACAAGCAAACCGTCAACTTCCTTGACGTCACTTTCAACCTGAGAAATAACAGCTACCAACCATTCACGAAACCCAACACAACACTCCAATACGTGCACCATGACAGCAACCACCCACCCACCACCACGAAAAGAATACCTACCGGAATCAATAAAAGGCTATCGATGCTGTCATCTAGCAAAGCTGAATTTGACCAAGCAACCCCCCCGTACCAAAAAGCCCTTGATGAAAGCGGATACAATTTCACCCTCACCTATGAACCCACGCCAGGAAACCAGCCAAAAAAGAACAGAAAACGGAACGACATCATCTGGTACAACCCCCCATACAGCAAAAACGTCTCAACGAACATTGGACGCAAATTCCTCAATCTGATTGACAAACACTTTCCCAAAGACAACATCCTAAGAAAAGTATTCAACAAGAACAACATTAAATTGAGCTACAGCTGCATGAACAATATACGACAAATCATCTCAAACCACAACAAAACAATTGCAAATGAGCCGTCGGCCCCCAGACAGAGCGACTCCAAAACCAACAAAGGCTGTAACTGTCGAAAGAAACCTGATTGCCCTCTCAACGGGGGGTGCTTACAAACATCAGTTGTCTACCAATCTAAGGTAATACGCAAGGACATTAACACATCCGACACATATGTAGGATTAACCGAGGGAGAGTTTAAAACCAGATGGAACAATCACAAGGCTTCTTTCAGGAACCAAAACCTGCGGAATACCACAGAACTCAGCAAACACATTTGGGACCTCAAAGACAATAATGTTGAATATTCAATAACATGGCAAATTCTTGCATCCAGCACACCTTACAATAGTGGTAATAAAAGATGCAACCTATGCTTGAAAGAGAAACTGTTTATTATTTACCGTCCAGACCTGTCATCCCTCAACAAGCACAGCGAAATTGCATCAGCATGCCGCCACAGACGGAAACACCTCCTAGGTAACACATGAGCCAATCACCACGCCCCTACGCCAGCCTGTACCCACCCACTCTGTGCCCTATATAAACCATGGTATGTGAATGCTCCCATTAAAATCTCCTGATGATTGAGGGAATCCCCCCCTCATGAAACAGGCCTGTAGAGATGAAATAGTCTTGTGATTTTTTTCCCACACACATATATATATATATATATATGTATATATATATATATATATATATATATATATATATATATATATATATACATATATACTGTATATATATATATATATATATATATATATATATATATATATATATACTGTATATATATATATATATATATATATATACTGTATATATATATATATATATATATATATATATACACATACATATACACATATATATATATATATATATATATATATATATAAAAAAAGAAAATATATATATATACATACATATATACATATATATATATATATATATATATATATATATATATATATATCTACATCCTGAAAATATGCAAACAAAACTGTGTTTAGATAATTGATACGTCAAACTTGCATAAATAAATCTTAAGGAATATAACATAACTTGGCTTCTGAGAGCTTCAAAATGTAATGAATAAAATGCTAAAGTTGTTGATAAACAAGCAATTATTTTAATAATTAAATATGGTCATTTCAAATGAATTATGATCATTTAAAATTAATTATTTCAAATATGTTTATTTTAATGTATAATTCTATGGCTGGATGTAGTAAGGAGTCAGAAAAAATACAAATAAAAATACAATTAATTTTGATGTTTTTAGCAAAATATAGTAAACATTTATTTCGTTTTTTGTTTTTTTTAATTAGTATATATATTTATTTTTAGGTAAGATAAACATAATAATACAATTTATCTCTAGTATGGATGATTTAGTTCTTGTCACCCTGTTGTCTTCCCGTCTGAAAAAAGGCTGTCCTCACTCAGGTCCGCATGGCTGAAAATCGGGAGATTTTCGGGAGAATATTTGTCCCGGGAGGTTTTTGGGAGAGGCGCTGAATTTCGGGAGTCTCCTGGAAAATTCGGGAGGGTTGGCAAGTATGCCACACACTAAGTGACAGCAAGGCATACTTGTTCAACAGCCATACAGATCACACTGACGGTGGCCGTATAAACAACTATAACACTCTTACTAATATGCGCCACACTGTGAATCCACACCAAACAAGAATGACAAACACATTTCGGGAGAACATCCACACCGTAATACAACATAAACACAACAGAACAAATACCCAGAATCCCATGCACTCTTCCGGGCTACATTACACACCCTGCTACCACCAAACCCCGCCCACCTCAATCTACGCACAGGGGGTGGGGGGTGTTGTTGATGTGTGGGGGGGCAGGGTTGGGGTGGCGGGCTTTGGTGGTAGCGGGGGTGTATAAAGTAGCCCGGAAGAGTTAGGGATGCATGGGGATTCTGGGTATTTGTTCTGTTGTGTTACGGTGCGGATGTTCTCCCGAAATGTGTTTGTCATTCTTGTTTGGTGTGGGTTCACAGTGTGGCGCATATTAGTAAGAGTGTTAAAGTTGTTTATATCGCCACCCTCAGTGTGATCTGTATGGCTGTTAACCAATTATGTGTGTCTGCAGAAGCCTCATATAACATGTAACTGGGCTGGCAAGCTGTTTGTTCAAGGCGTAGAGGGCGCTAAAGGTAGTGACATCACGGCACGCCCTTATTATTGTTGTTTGGGTGAAAATCAGCATACATTTGAGAGAGAGTCTACCGGTAAAATCGGGAGGGTTGGCAAGTGTGACGCTGTCAAGTGCCCTTCATATAAAACTTGCGGGCCGCACTAACATTACATTTCCATATTAAGGTGCGGGCCGCATGGTTTATACATGGCACAAAGCAAAAAAAAACTTTGTATGCAGTGTTATTTCATTTTAAATTTCAAAAGAGTTTTGTGGCTCCCATTGTTTTCTTTAATTTGTGGAAACGGGTCAAAATGGCTCTTTGAGTGGTAAAGGTTGCCGACCCCTGACCTATGCCAACATTAACATGCTAGCTTTTAAAGCTCATTTTTCAGATATACACCCAGCGTCGCATTTTTTACTACTTGATGCTATCTGGCTAGCATGCTAACTGTTCAGTTCGGCTACGGCTTTTCAGTATTCACGCACAATTTCTACCAAAATTGCATTTTTTTAGTTAGATTTAAACGATTTCTTATGAAAGGTTGCTTTGATTTTTCAGACTATTCTGTTTAGCCGGACCTTTTTGGAACTGCTTACGGATAAAAAGGGAGGTACTTGAGTACTTGGATTAACCGGCAAAAGATGAGAGGACGAGAATGATAAATATTTTCAGGGTTGTTAACAATTCGTTGCTTTTGTCTTTGGTTGCCATTCTATCCTATTTCTGGGGCTGAGGTTGCTGAGGTAGTTAAAAAGCTCCTCGGTGGCAAGGCCCCAGGGGTAGATGAGATCCGCCCGGAGTTCCTTAAGGCTCTGGATGCTGTGGGGCTGTCTTGGTTGACAAGACTCTGCAGCATCGCGTGGACATCGGGGGCGGTACCTCTGGATTGGCAGACCGGGGTGGTGGTTCCTCTCTTTAAGAAGGGGAACCGGAGGGTGTGTTGTAACTATCGTGGGATCACACTCCTCAGCCTTCCCGGTAAGGTCTATTCGGGTATACTGGAGAGGAGGCTACGCCGGATAGTCCAACCTCGGATTCAGGAGGAACAGTGTGGTTTTCGTCCTGGTCGTGGAACTGTGGACCAGCTCTACACTCTCGGCAGGGTCCTTGAGGGTGCATGGGAGTTTGCCCAACCAGTCTACATGTGTTTTGTGGACTTGGAGAAGGCATTCGACCGTGTCCCTCGGGAAGTCCTGTGGGGAGTGCTCAGGGAGTATGGGGTATCGGACTGTCTGATTGTGGCAGTCCGCTCCCTGTATGATCAGTGTCAGAGCTTGGTCCGCATTGCCGGCAGTAAGTCGGACACGTTTCCAGTGAGGGTTGGACTCCGCCAAGGCTGCCCTTTCTCACCCATTCTGTTCATAACTTTTATGGACAGAATTTCTAGGCGCAGTCAAGGCGTTGAGGGGATCTGGTTTGGTGGCTGCAGGATTAGGTCTCTGCTTTTTGCAGATGATGTGGTCCTGATGGCTTCATCTGGCCAGGATCTTCAGCTCTCGCTGGATCGGTTCGCAGCCGAGTGTGAAGCGACTGGGATGAGAATCAGCACCTCCAAGTCCGAGTCCATGGTTCTCGCCCGGAAAAGGGTGGAGTGCCATCTCCGGGTTGGGGAGGAGATCTTGCCCCAAGTGGAGGAGTTCAAGTACCTCGGAGTCTTGTTCACGAGTGAGGGAAGAGTGGATCGTGAGATTGACAGGCGGATCGGTGCGGCGTCTTCAGTAATGCGGACGCTGTATCGATCCGTTGTGGTGAAAAAGGAGCTGAGCCGGAAGGCAAAGCTCTCAATTTACCGGTCGATCTACGTTCCCATCCTCACCTATGGTCATGAGCTTTGGGTTATGACCGAAAGGACAAGATCACGGGTACAAGCGGCCGAAATGAGTTTCCTCCGCCGGGTGGCGGGGCTCTCCCTTAGAGATAGGGTGAGAAGCTCTGCCATCCGGGGGGAGCTCAAAGTAAAGCCGCTGCTCCTCCACATGGAGAGGAGCCAGATGAGGTGGTTCGGGCATCTGGTCAGGATGCCACCCGAGCGCCTCCCTAGGGAGGTGTTTAGGGCACGGCCGACCGGTAGGAGGCCGCGGGGAAGACCCAGGACACGTTGGGAAGACTATGTCTCCCGGCTGGCCTGGGAACGCCTCGGGGTCCCAAAGGAAGAGCTGGACGAAGTGGCTGGGGAGAGGGAAGTCTGGGCTTCCCTGCTTAGGCTGCTGCCCCCGCGACCCGACCTCGGATAAGCGGAAGAAGATGGATGGATGGATGGATGCCATTCTATCATCTTGTCGCGCTTTGCGAGGAGGTTGGCGCTATGATTACCAAAAGGATTTAGCAAATGGATACTAACTGGTTGAGGAAAGCAAAGAGGTAGCGCATCACCACTAGTGTGGCCCTTGGGACGCCCAGCAGGATCTTCTGGATGCACTGGGCTCTCTCGTAGAGGTTGTCCATGCCTGCACGCAGGAAGACACTCAGGCCATGTCAACACCAACACGACCTACAAGCGACGGCGACACTCACGGACACAGGCGATGAGGTCGTTGAACCTGTCGCTCGGGAAAAGTGGGTTTTCCAGACCTCGAAAGTAAAGCTTCAAGACGCCAGCCACCGAGTTGATGTCGTGGTTACTTTCCTCGTCAATCAGCGGGTCGTTACCTGTAGGGTAGAGCAAATTGAGTCAAAGATATCCTGGTTCGCCTTCTGTGGCATTTAAGTCCAACCACTCACCTCTCTCAAAGGAGTTCTTGATGTCATTGACCTCTACCTGAGAGCCGGACACCCGGAAAATGCCTTGATGCTGAAGACCTATTGAGAGCGGGACAACCATCATCCTCAGCCTCATCACGGGTGGTCTGTCATGTGACGGCGTGACTCACCATGCAGGTTGATGTAGCGGACGCAGCTCTCCACCAGCAGAGGTATGGCTTTGGTTGAATCCTGTCAACACAATGTGTCGTCCGTTAGTCACATCAGTGGGTTACGTTACAACTTCGAGGCTGAACACTACCTGGTGCTTGCTGTGCGAGTTCTTTCGCCCGCGACTGAAAGAAGAAAGGTAAACTTTAAAAATTGTGGTGAGGGATTTGACCGTCAACATGATGAGGAGGAACCAGCATCTTACCTCGTGGTGAGCAGCTCTGCTTTGTAGCCTGCCAGACAGAAACACTTTTATTCTCTTTGGTACTTTTTGGCACTCTCATCCAAAAAGATAGAACTCGACATGATACAGAGCATTTATTGGTAGCTCGAGAATGGTCACTACCAAGTTGGATTAGGACTTTCTGTTCCAAAGTGTTTTGAAGTGGACCGCTTCTTGGAAACAAAACTTTAAACGTGATAAGAATTTCTTGTTGGTCTCACCTTCTGCTAAGGCTTTCTTCAAGATGTCATGTTTGGCTTGGAGCTTGGAGATCAGGTTACTCCCCTCCAGGTACTCGCGGAATTTCTGAAAGATAACAGCACAGAAGCTCAGTTTGTCTAATGGTGGTCTTCGTTTGGGAATGCTGCACTGGACCTCACAGTGAAGTAGAAGAGTTCTGTCTCCTGTTGGTTGGCTCGTCTCTTGGCCAGACTGGGTTTGTTCAGGTAACTGTCCGACACACTGGATTTTACTGACTCGGACGACGGACTGTGGGTGAAACTCTGGGAGACATCGTAGTCATCCAGGACTGTCATGTCCTGCAGGGTGGTCAGCGTGGCCCCCCAGGTCTTCTTCACCTGGAAACAAACCCGAAAAAGAACCATTACGAGGACTAAGGCATGGTACAAATCAGGATCAGGACTCCGACCTCTTCATTCTCTATTTTCAGTGATGCCAGGCGGGTCTGCAGCTGCGTGAGGCGGAGGCTAAGCTCCGCCTGGACCTGTGGCTGAGAGGCGATCTGCGTCACCTAACAGGAAGTGCCACCACAAGTGCCACAATCAGATTATCAGCATCTGTTGAAGGATCTGCTAAACTACACCACTTCTACCAACCGCGTCACCCATGTGGGCCTGGAAGTTGAAGCGTGACGGCGGGCAGAAGGCGGTTGGATAGAGACCCAAAAGACGCTGGCGGTCTCGAGCGGGATCAAGACCCTCCACAGCGCCCTCAAGCACCTCCAGACCAGCCCTCCTGGAGGCCTCCAGGCTCAGTTCTGCTGACAGGTAGGTCCTCAGAGCCCGGCTCAGACTGGAGTGGTACCCTAGGTCACAGCACTGGAAGAAGGAATACTACGATGTAACTACACAACGTGTGCTAAATAGTTTACTACAATCAAGAGTAAATTCTCAAGTCATTCAATCGCCCGCAACTGGACTGCTCAGTTCGTCTGAAAAGAGGTTTTGCTTCTCATCCGAGCAGGCTTCATCAGTCCATGCTCATAGTCTTAGATTGGTCAGATCTAGGCAATCCAATACAAGGACCTGGATGAATGAGAACATCCTGAGATATATTTCATATAGCAATAGGTCAACTCACGTCAATGATGTCGGGCAGGTCGTGGATGTAGTACTTGAACACGGAAGCGTTGGTGGCCTCGAGAGTCAGCAGGTACTCGTTCCTTGCTTTGAGCGTCTTCAGTTTGTTCTCGGAATACTTGGCCTTTCTCTGCGGGAGGCGGAGTAAACACAGACAAAATATGTCAAAGGGTTCAAACGTTACTTGAAGACCTTGGGAGTACCTTCTCTCGCATCTTCTCCATCTTGCGGGCGGCGTTGCGTCTCTGGTGGCGTTCCTCGATGCGCAGGCCAAACACAGGATCCACTGCTACCCCTGTGCCAGAGCCGCCCTTCACCCGCCCTTCCTGACGCTCTGCTTCCCGCAGCTTGCTTTCCGCACTGATGGTTTCCACGTGGTACATGTGGTAGGTCTTCATCACCTAGGCAACCAAAGTCAGCAGACATGCTCATGTTTGAATGAAGAAGAAAAAATGGGCGGGGGCGTGGTTAAGAGGAGAGGTGTATATTGACAGCTAGAATTCACCAAGTCAAGTATTTCATATATATATATATATATATATATATATATATATATATATATATATATATATATATCTATATATATATATATATATATATATGGGGGCGTGGTCGGGGGTGGGACTGGGGCGTGGTTGTGGGCGGGGGCGTGGTTAAGAGGGGAGGTATATATTGACATACATATATATATATATATATATATATATATATATATATATATATATATATATATATATATATCTACATCCTGAAAATATGCAAACAAAACTGTGTTTAGATAGCTGGAGGGGGCGTGGCCTCCAGCTCCGGCTGAAAATCGGGAGAGGCGCTGAATTTCGGGAGTCTCCCGGAAAATTCGGGAGGGTTCTTCACAGTGCACTTCTAAGTGCACTGTGTATTACTGTACTCAGACTAGAGATGCGCGGATAGGCAATTATTTCATCCGCAACCGCATCAGAAAGTCGTCAACCATCCGCCATCCACCCGATCTAACATTTGATCAGAACCGCACCCGCCCGTTGTTATATATCTAATATAGACGATGCAAGGCATTAGTGAGGTTATAAAGCTTTTGCCTGTTAAAGAAAGGAGACTGATCCAATGCAGCACAGACATTCGCGTGCCACCCTGTCACGACCCAGACGCACACCAGTGCGCAATCATATGGGAGCCGCGCTGAGCGCACCTCCAAGCGCATCTCGCTGCCGGCGACGGCCGGGTATGGGCCCGACGCTCCAGCGCCATCCATTTTCAGGGCTAGTTGATTCGGCAGGTGGGTTGTTACACACTCCTTAGCGGGTTCCGACTTCCATGGCCACCGTCCTGCTGTCTATATCAACCAGGGTGAGCCCCACCGCTTTCGTGAGCGCACTGCGCGCGGAGTGACCCCTGTTACGCGCCCCCGGCAACAGGGGTGGCGGGCAGGTAAGCTGCGCGGGCGGAGCGCGCGGAGTGACCCCTGTTACGAGCCCCCGGCCACGGGGGTGGCGGGCAGGTAAAAGTTAAAGTCCCAATGATTGTCACACACACACTAGGTGTGGTGAAATTTGTCCTCTGCATTTGACCCATCCCCTTGATCACCCCCTGGGAGGTGAGGGGAGCAGTGGGCAGCAGCGGTGCTGCGCCCGGGAATCATTTTTGGTGATTTAACCCCCAATTCCAACCCTTGATGCTGAGTGCCAAGCAGGGACGTAATGGGTCCCATTTTTATAGTCTTTGGTATGACTCGGCCGGGGTTTGAACTCACAACCTACCGATCTCAGGGTGGACACTCTAACCACTAGGCCACTGAGTAGGTGAAGCTGCTTACCTGCTGAGCGTGACGCCGGCCGCGGCGAAGGCGGACGAGGCGGGGTGTCGGTGCGGTGGGCGCGGTGGTGACCCTGGACGTGCGTCGGGCCCTTCTCGCGGATCGCCTCAGCTACGGCTCCCGGTGGGGCCCTCTCGGGGGAAGGGGCCTCGGTCCCGGACCCCGGCGAGGCGTCCCTTCTCCGCCCCGTAAAAGTGTCCATCTCTTTTTTTTTTTTCTTCTGTTGTGGCATATGCTGCAGGTGCCTGCTCGTTTTTTGTATGTGGGTAACAACATTTAACTATGTATATATATATTTACCAATTGGTTTAACTGCCACCCGCCTGAATCTATTTAAAATCTAATTTTTTTTTATTTCAACCGCCCGACCCGACCCGACCCGACCCGACCCGACCCGACCCGACCCGACCCGACCCGCGGATAAGCCACGGACTCCATGGTTGGGCCCGCAAACCGCGCATCTCTAACTCAGACTACTTCTTTCACTTCTAAGTACACTGTGTATTACATACATGTACTCAGATTACTCTATTCACTTCGAATTACATCTACTCTTGTAGTACAGTTCGTTTAGTCAAGTGTGAAAAGGACTTAACAGAACAAAAAGACTAACAGGGGGGGAGACCAAGACCACCTGAAAGAGGGGTCTCGGTCCACTTGCCAGAGGATTCTCGTCCGGAGTGAGTCAAGTGCCAACACCGACCGCACCATCGGACCAAAACAGCGAATACAACGGCACCAAATGCGAATGTCAGCCAGACGATGCAAAGCAACACCCGACTTTAAGCATCATTTGAGCTGCTGACAAAAATATACGCGTGAACGCACCCTTAGAAAGTGTTTCCTAGTAAGGTGTTAAGAAGCAGTGGGATGCCTTGGAAACTTACAGTGTGTTTGTAATGAAGTTGATGCGGGTAAGTGTTCATTTCTGCATGTGATGAGGCGTCTACTCTGTACCGCATGTCATCTGACGTCTTTGCAGAGGTAACACAAGGTGAAGATTGGCGTTTACGTACCGTGTAGAGCTCATTGAGGAGCTTCATGAGATCCTCCTGCAGCTGGAAGATGATCTCCTTGCTCTAAAGGTGGGGGACACGTGTGGAAGTGCATCAACGTCGACAGCAAATGGAGAGATCACATCAAAAATGAAGTGGAAACTTTTAGACTAATTGTTTCTAAATGATCACAAAAACTTTGTATTACATTGTGTCCCTGACAAGAAGACAAAAGGCTGTCTTTTGAAACCTACCAAGAGTAAGGCTCGTAAAACTCCACTCATGTATGGTAATCAACAGAAGGATGTTGTTCTGGCCCCGGGGGACTTCAAAGCGGAGAGAACCAAGGATCTGCCCAATTTCCAGACGAACTCTTTTTGAACTATTTTATGGAACTCTTTTGAACTATTTTACAACCTCTTCT
Source organism: Nerophis lumbriciformis (assembly GCF_033978685.3). Taxonomy (NCBI): domain Eukaryota; kingdom Metazoa; phylum Chordata; class Actinopteri; order Syngnathiformes; family Syngnathidae; genus Nerophis; species Nerophis lumbriciformis. The sequence continues at coordinate 3,097,804 of NC_084572.2, read as the reverse complement.
TTTAATAATAATAATAATAACTGGGATTTATATAGCGCTTTTCTAAGTACCCAAAGTCGCTTTACATGTAGAACCCATCAATCATTCACACCTGGTGATGGTAAGCTACTTTCATAGCCACAGCTGCCCTGGGGTAGACTGACGGAAGCGTGGCTGCAATTTGCGCCAACGGCCCCTCCGACCACCACCTATCATTCATCATTCAATTCACCGGTGTGAGTGGCACTGGTGGCAAAGGGTGAAGTGTCCCGCCCAAGGACACAACGGCAGCGATTTTTGGATGGTAAGAGGCGGGGAGCGAACCTGCAACCCTCAGGTTTCTGGCACGGTTGCTCTACCCACTACGCCATGCCGTCTTTTGAACTGTTCGGTAACCAAAGGCAACACTGTTGACGACCCACTTCCCTCTGGAAGCAGCTGTGGTCAGGTGGGGGGAGAAAGTCAAATAAAGAAGGAGGCGTGGGTTCCCTTCCGGGTACTCCGGCTTACTCCCACCTCCAAAGACATGCACCTGGGGATAGGTTGATTGGCAAAAACTAAATTGGCCCTAGTGTGTGAATGTTGTCTGTCTATCTGTGTTGGCCCTGCGATGAGGTGGCGACTTGTCCAGGGTGTACCCCGCCTTCCGCCCGATTGTAGCTGAGATAGGCTCCAGCGCCCCCCGCGACCCCAAAAGGGACAAGCGGTAGAAAATGGATGGATGGATGTGTTCCTGACAAGAAGACAGAAGGCTGTCTTCTGAAACCTACCAAGAGTAAGGCTCGTAAAACTCCACTCATGTATGGTAATCAACAGAAGGATGTTGTTCTGGCCCCGGGGGACTTCAAAGCGGAGAGAACCAAGGATCTGCCCAATTTCCAGACGAACTCTTTTTGAACTATTTTATGGAACTCTTTTGAACTATTTTACAACCTCTTCTTTTAATAATAATAATAATAACTGGGATTTATATAGCACTTTTCTAAGTACCCAAAGTCGCTTTACATGTAGAACCCATCAATCATTCACACCTGGTGATGGTAAGCTACTTTCATAGCCACAGCTGCCCTGGGGTAGACTGACGGAAGCGTGGCTGCAATTTGCGCCAACGGCCCCTCCGACCACCACCTGTCATTCATCATTCAATTCACCGGTGTGAGTGGCACCGGGGGCAAAGGGTGAAGTGTCCCGCCCAAGGACACAACGGCAGCGATTTTTGGATGGTAAGAGGCGGGGAGCGAACCTGCAACCCTCAGGTTTCTGGCACGGTTGCTCTACCCACTACGCCATGCCGTCTTTTGAACTGTTCGGTAACCAAAGGCAACACTGTTTACGACCCACTTCCCTCTGGAAGCAGCTGTGGTCAGGTGGGGGGGAGAAAGTCAAATAAAGAAGGAGGCGTGGGTTCCCTTCCGGGTACTCCGGCTTCCTCCCACCTCCAAAGACATGCACCTGGGGATAGGTTGATTGGCAAAAACTGAATTGGCCGTAGTGTGTGAATGTGAGTGTGAATGTTGTCTGTCTATCTGTGTTGGCCCTGCGATGAGGTGGCGACTTGTCCAGGGTGGACCCCGCCTTCCGCCCGATTGTAGCTGAGATAGGCTCCAGCGCCCCCCGTGACCCCAAAAGGGACAAGCGGTAGAAAATGGATGGATGGATGTGTTCCTGACAAGAAGACAAAAGGCTGTCTTTTGAAACCTACCAAGAGTAAGGCTCGTAAAACTCCACTGTGTAGGGGGGGGAAGCAAGATGGTGTTCCTGTGTTCTCTCATGTATGGTAATCAACAGAAGGATGTTGTTCTGGCCCGGGGGACTTCAAAGCGGAGAGAACCAAGGATCTGCCCAATTTCCAGACGAACTCTTTTTGAAGTATTTTACGAACTCTTTTTGAACTATTTTATGGAACTCTTTTGAACTATTTTACAACCTCTTCTTTTGAACTGTTCGGTAACCAAAGGCAACGCTGTTGACGAACCACTTCCCTCTGGAAGCAGCTGTGGTCAGGTGGGGGGGAGAAAGTCAAATAAAGAAGGAGGCGTGGGTTCCCTTCCGGGTACTCCGGCTTACTCCCACCTCCAAAGACATGCACCTGGGGATAGGTTGATTGGCAAAAACTAAATTGGCCCTAGTGTGTGAATGTGAGTGTGAATGTTGTCTGTCTATCTGTGTTGGCCCTGCGATGGGGTGGCGACTTGTCCAAAAGGGACAAGCGGTAGAAAATGAATGGATGGATGTGTTCCTGACAAGAAGACAAAAGGCTGTCTTTTGAAACCTACCAAGAGTAAAGCTCGTAAAATTCCACTGTGTAGGGGGGGGAAGCAAGATGGTGTTCCTGTGTTCTCTCATGTATGGTAATCAACAGAAGGATGTTGTTCTGGCCCGGGGGACTTCAAAGCGGAGAGAACCAAGGATCTGCCCAATTTCCAGACGAACTCTTTTTGAAGTATTTTACGAACTCTTTTTGAACTATTTTATGGAACTCTTTTGAACTATTTTACAACCTCTTCTTTTGAACTGTTCGGTAACCAAAGGCAACGCTGTTGACGACCCACTTCCCTCTGGAAGCAGCTGTGGTCAGGTGGGGGGGAGAAAGTCAAATAAAGAAGGAGGCGTGGGTTCCCTTCCGGGTACTCCGGCTTCCTCCCACCTCCAAAGACATGCACCTGGGGATAGGTTGATTGGCAAAAACTAAATTGGCCCTAGTGTGTGAATGTGAGTGTGAATGTTGTCTATCTGTGTTGGCCCTGCGATGGGGTGGCGACTTGTCCAAAAGGGACAAGCGGTAGAAAATGGATGGATGGATGTGTTCCTGACAAGAAGACAAAAGGCTGTCTTTTGAAACCTACCAAGAGTAAAGCTCGTAAAACTCCACTGTGTAGGGGGGGGAAGCAAGATGGTGTTCCTGTGTTCTCTCATGTATGGTAATCAACAGAAGGATGTTGTTCTGGCCCGGGGGACTTCAAAGCGGAGAGAACCAAGGATCTGCCCAATTTCCAGACGAACTCTTTTTGAAGTATTTTACGAACTCTTTTTGAACTATTTTATGGAACTCTTTTGAACTATTTTACAACCTCTTCTTTTGAACTGTTCGGTAACCAAAGGCAACGCTGTTGACGACCCACTTCCCTCTGGAAGCAGCTGTGGTCAGGTGGGGGGAGAAAGTCAAATAAAGAAGGAGGCGCGGGTTCCCTTCCGGGTACTCCGGCTTACTCCCACCTCCAAAGACATGCACCTGGGGATAGGTTGATTGGCAAAAACTAAATTGGCCCTAGTGTGTGAATGTGAGTGTGAATGTTGTCTATCTGTGTTGGCCCTGCGATGGGGTGGCGACTTGTCCAAAAGGGACAAGCGGTAGAAAATGGATGGATGGATGTGTTCCTGACAAGAAGACAAAAGGCTGTCTTTTGAAACCTACCAAGAGTAAAGCTCGTAAAACTCCACTGTGTAGGGGGGGGGAAGCAAAATGGTGTTCCTGTGTTCTCTCATGTATGGTAATCAACAGAAGGATGTTGTTCTGGCCGGGGGACTTCAAAGCGGAGAGAACCAAGGATCTGCCCAATTTCCAGACGAACTCTTTTTGAAGTATTTTACGAACTCTTTTTGAACTATTTTATGGAACTCTTTTGAACTATTTTACAACCTCTTCTTTTGAACTGTTCGGTAACCAAAGGCAACACTGTTTACGACCCACTTCCCTCTGGAAGCAGCTGTGGTCAGGTGGGGGGAGAAAGTCAAATAAAGAAGGAGGCGTGGGTTCCCTTCCGGCTACTCCGGCTTACTCCCACCTCCAAAGACATGCACCTGGGGATAGGTTGATTGGCAAAAACTAAATTGGCCCTAGTGTGTGAATGTTGTCTGTCTATCTGTGTTGGCCCTGCGATGAGGTGGCGACTTGTCCAGGGTGTACCCCGCCTTCCGCCCGATTGTAGCTGAGATAGGCTCCAGCGCCCCCCGCGACCCCAAAAGGGACAAGCGGTAGAAAATGGATGGATGGATGTGTTCCTGACAAGAAGACAAAAGGCTGTCTTTTGAAACCTACCAAGAGTAAGGCTCGTAAAACTCCACTCATGTATGGTAATCAACAGAAGGATGTTGTTCTGGCCCCGGGGGACTTCAAAGCGGAGAGAACCAAGGATCTGCCCAATTTCCAGACGAACTCTTTTTGAACTATTTTATGGAACTCTTTTGAACTATTTTACAACCTCTTCTTTTAATAATAATAATAATAACTGGGATTTATATAGCACTTTTCTAAGTACCCAAAGTCGCTTTACATGTAGAACCCATCAATCATTCACACCTGGTGATGGTAAGCTACTTTCATAGCCACAGCTGCCCTGGGGTAGACTGACGGAAGCGTGGCTGCAATTTGCGCCAACGGCCCCTCCGACCACCACCTGTCATTCATCATTCAATTCACCGGTGTGAGTGGCACCGGGGGCAAAGGGTGAAGTGTCCCGCCCAAGGACACAACGGCAGCGATTTTTGGATGGTAAGAGGCGGGGAGCGAACCTGCAACCCTCAGGTTTCTGGCACGGTTGCTCTACCCACTACGCCATGCCGTCTTTTGAACTGTTCGGTAACCAAAGGCAACACTGTTGACGACCCACTTCCCTCTGGAAGCAGCTGTGGTCAGGTGGGGGGAGAAAGTCAAATAAAGAAGGAGGCGTGGGTTCCCTTCCGGCTACTCCGGCTTACTCCCACCTCCAAAGACATGCACCTGGGGATAGGTTGATTGGCAACACTAAGTTGGCCCTATGTGTGAATGTTGTCTGTCTAGCTGTGTTGGCCCTGCGATGGGGTGGCGACTTGTCCAAAAGGGACAAGCGGTAGAAAATGGATGGATGGATGTGTTCCTGACAAGAAGACAAAAGGCTGTCTTTTGAAACCTACCAAGAGTAAAGCTCGTAAAACTCCACTGTGTAGGGGGGGGGAAGCAAGATGGTGTTCCTGTGTTCTCTCATGTATGGTAATCAACAGAAGGATGTTGTTCTGGCCCGGGGGACTTCAAAGCGGAGAGAACCAAGGATCTGCCCAATTTCCAGGCGAACTCTTTTTGAAGTATTTTACGAACTCTTTTTGAACTATTTTATGGAACTCTTTTGAACTATTTTACAACCTCTTCTTTTGAACTGTTCGGTAACCAAAGGCAACGCTGTTTACGACCCACTTCCCTCTGGAAGCAGCTGTGGTCAGGTGGGGGGAGAAAGTCAAATAAAGAAGGAGGCGTGGGTTCCCTTCCGGGTACTCCGGCTTACTCCCACCTCCAAAGACATGCACCTGGGGATAGGTTGATTGGCAAAAACTAAATTGGCCCTAGTGTGTGAATGTTGTCTGTCTATCTGTGTTGGCCCTGCGATGAGGTGGCGACTTGTCCAGGGTGTACCCCGCCTTCCGCCCGAATGCAGCTGAGATAGGCTCCAGCGCCCCCCGCGACCCCAAAAGGGACAAGCGGTAGAAAATGGATGGATGGATGTGTTCCTGACAAGAAGACAAAAGGCTGTCTTTTGAAACCTACCAAGAGTAAAGCTCGTAAAATTCCACTGTGTAGGGGGGGGAAGCAAGATGGTGTTCCTGTGTTCTCTCATGTATGGTAATCAACAGAAGGATGTTGTTCTGGCCCGGGGGACTTCAAAGCGGAGAGAACCAAGGATCTGCCCAATTTCCAGACGAACTCTTTTTGAAGTATTTTACGAACTCTTTTTGAACTATTTTATGGAACTCTTTTGAACTATTTTACAACCTCTTCTTTTGAACTGTTCGGTAACCAAAGGCAACGCTGTTGATGACCCACTTCCCTCTGGAAGCAGCTGTGGTCAGGTGGGGGGGAGAAAGTCAAATAAAGAAGGAGGCGTGGGTTCCCTTCCGGGTACTCCGGCTTACTCCCACCTCCAAAGACATGCACCTGGGGATAGGTTGATTGGCAAAAACTAAATTGGCCCTAGTGTGTGAATGTTGTCTGTCTATCTGTGTTGGCCCTGCGATGAGGTGGCGACTTGTCCAGGGTGTACCCCGCCTTCCGCCCGAATGCAGCTGAGATAGGCTCCAGCGCCCCCCGCGACCCCAAAAGGGACAAGCGGTAGAAAATGGATGGATGGATGTGTTCCTGACAAGAAGACAAAAGGCTGTCTTTTGAAACCTACCAAGAGTAAAGCTCGTAAAATTCCACTGTGTAGGGGGGGGAAGCAAGAGGGTATTCCTGTGTTCTCTCATGTATGGTAATCAACAGAAGGATGTTGTTCTGGCCCGGGGGACTTCAAAGCAGAGAGAACCAAGGATCTGCCCAATTTCCAGGCGAACTCTTTTTGAAGTATTTTACGAACTCTTTTTGAACTATTTTATGGAACTCTTTTGAACTATTTTACAACCTCTTCTTTTGAACTGTTCGGTAACCAAAGGCAACGCTGTTTACGACCCACTTCCCTCTGGAAGCAGCTGTGGTCAGGTGGGGGGGAGAAAGTCAAATAAAGAAGGAGGCGTGGGTTCCCTTCCGGGTACTCCGGCTTACTCCCACCTCCAAAGACATGCACCTGGGGATAGGTTGATTGGCAAAAACTAAATTGGCCCTAGTGTGTGAATGTGAGTGTGAATGTTGTCTATCTGTGTTGGCCCTGTGATGGGGTGGCGACTTGTCCAAAAGGGACAAGCGGTAGAAAATGGATGGATGGATGTGTTCCTGACAAGAAGACAAAAGGCTGTCTTTTGAAACCTACCAAGAGTAAGGCTCGTAAAATTCCACTGTGTAGGGGGGGGAAGCAAGATGGTGTTCCTGTGTTCTCTCATGTATGGTAATCAACAGAAGGATGTTGTTCTGGCCCGGGGGACTTCAAAGCGGAGAGAACCAAGGATCTGCCCAATTTCCAGACGAACTCTTTTTGAAGTATTTTACGAACTCTTTTTGAACTATTTTATGGAACTCTTTTGAACTATTTTACAACCTCTTCTTTTGAACTGTTCGGCAACCAAAGGCAACGCTGTTGACGACCCACTTCCCTCTGGAAGCAGCTGTGGTCAGGTGGGGGGAGAAAGTCAAATAAAGAAGGAGGCGTGGGTTCCCTTCCGGGTACTCCGGCTTACTCCCACCTCCAAAGACATGCACCTGGGGAGATAGGTTGATTGGCAAAAACTAAATTGGCCCTAGTGTGTGAATGTTGTCTGTCTATCTGTGTTTGCCCTGCGATGAGGTGGCGACTTGTCCAGGGTGTACCCCGCCTTCCGCCCGATTGTAGCTGAGATAGGCTCCAGCGCCCCCCGCGACCCCAAAAGGGAATAAGCGGTAGAAAATGGATGGATGGATGAATTAACTTAGAATTTCATGGCTGCAACACGTGCCAAAGTAGTTGGGAAAGGGCATGTTCACCACTGTGTTACATGGCCTTTCCTTTTAACAACACTCAGTAAACGTTTGGGAACTGAGGAGACACATTATTGAAGCTTCTCAGGTGGAATTCTTTCCCATTCTTGCTTGATGTACAGCTTAAGTTGTTCAACAGTCCGGGGGTCTCCGTTGTGCTATTTTATGCTTCCTAATGCGCCACACATTTTCAATGGGAGACAGGTCTGAACTACAGGCAGGCCAGTCTAGTACCCGCACTCTTTTACTATGAAGCCACGTTGATGTAACACGTGGCTTGGCATTGCCTTGCTGAAATAAGCAGGGGCGTCAGAGGTCTAGTATGTACAGGTAAAAGCCAGTAAATTAGAATATTTTGAAAAACTTGATTTATTTCAGTAATTGCATTCAAAAGGTGTAACTTGTACATTATATTTATTCATTGCACACAGACTGATGCATTCAAATGTTTATTTCATTTAATTTTGATGATTTGAAGTGGCAACAAATGAAAATCCAAAATTCCGTGTGTCACAAAATTAGAATATTACTTAAGGCTAATACAAAAAAGGGATTTTTAGAAATGTTGGCCAACTGAAAAGTATGAAAATGAAAAATATGAGCATGTACAATACTCAATACTTGGTTGGAGCTCCTTTTGCCTCAATTACTGCGTTAATGCGGCGTGGCATGGAGTCGATGAGTTTCTGGCACTGCTCAGGTGTTATGAGAGCCCAGGTTGCTCTGATAGTGGCCTTCAACTCTTCTGCGTTTTTGGGTCTGGCATTCTGCATCTTCCTTTTCACAATACCCCACAGATTTTCTATGGGGCTAAGGTCAGGGGAGTTGGCGGGCCAATTCAGAACAGAAATGCCATGGTCTGTAAACCAGGCACGGGTAGATTTTGCGCTGTGTGCAGGCGCCAAGTCCTGTTGGAACTTGAAATCTCCATCTCCATAGAGCAGGTCAGCAGCAGGAAGCATGAAGTGCTCTAAAACTTGCTGGTAGACGGCTGCGTTGACCCTGGATCTCAGGAAACAGAGTGGACCGACACCAGCAGATGACATGGCACCCCAAACCATCACTGATGGTGGAAACTTTACACTAGACTTCAGGCAACGTGGATCCTGTGCCTCTCCTGTCTTCCTCCAGACTCTGGGACCTCGATTTCCAAAGGAAATGCAAAATTTGCTTTCGTCAGAAAACATGACTTTGGACCACTCAGCAGCAGTCCAGCTGGTGTCGGTCCACTCTGTTTCCTGAGATCCAGGGTCAACGCAGCCGTCTACCAGCAAGTTTTAGAGCACTTCATGCTTCCTGCTGCTGACCTGCTCTATGGAGATGGAGATTTCAAGTTCCAACAGGACTTGGCGCCTGCACACAGCGCAAAATCTACCCGTGCCTGGTTTACGGACCATGGTATTTCTGTTCTAAATTGGCCCGCCAACTCCCCTGACCTTAGCCCCATAGAAAATCTGTGGGGTATTGTGAAAAGGAAGATGCAGAATGCCAGACCCAAAAACGCAGAAGAGTTGAAGGCCACTATCAGAGCAACCTGGGCTCTCATAACACCTGAGCAGTGCCAGAAACTCATCGACTCCATGCCACGCCGCATTAACGCAGTAATTGAGGCAAAAGGAGCTCCAACCAAGTATTGAGTATTGTACATGCTCATATTTTTCATTTTCATACTTTTCAGTTGGCCAACATTTCTAAAAATCCCTTTTTTGTATTAGCTTTAAGTAATATTCTAATTTTGTGACACACGGAATTTTGGATTTTCATTTGTTGCCACTTCAAATCATCAAAATTAAATGAAATAAACATTTGAATGCATCAGTCTGTGTGCAATGAATAAATATAATGTACAAGTTACACCTTTTGAATGCAATTACTGAAATAAATCAAGTTTTTCAAAATATTCTAATTTACTGGCTTTTGCCTGTAAGTGTTTGATGAGCATTCCTCAACTTTATCAGTACTTATTGCCACCTTTCCCAACTTCTTTGTCATCAAATTCTAAAGTTAATGATTATTTTCAAAAAAAAAAAACGTTTATCAGTTTGAACATCAAATATGTTGTCTTTGTAGCATATTCAACTGATTATGGGTTGAAAAGGATTTGCAAATCATTGTATTCCGTTTATATTTACATCTAACACAATTTCCCAACTCATATGGAAACGGGGTTTGTACATACATGTACCGTATTTTCCGCACTATTAGCCGCACCTAAAAACCACAAATTTTCTCAAAAGCTGACAGTGCGGCTTTTAACCCGGTGCGCTTTATATATGGATTAATATTAAGATTCATTTTCATAAAGTTTCGATCTCGCAACTTCGGTAAACAGCCGCCATCTTTTTTCCCGGTAGAACAGGAAGCGCTTCTTCTTCTACGCAAGCAACCGCCAAGGTAAGCACCCGCCCCCATAGAGCAGGAAGTGCTTCTTCTTCTACTGTAAGCAACCACCCGCCCGCGTAGAAGAAGAAAAAGCGCGCGGATATACCGTACGTTTCATTTCCTTTGTGTGTTTACATCTGTAAAGACCACAAAATGGCTCCTACTAAGCGTCAGGGATCCGGTTCATGAAAAGACGCAATCTCTCCATCCGCACACGGACTACTATTTCACAGCAACTGATATTCCTATGAACCGCACTGTGGATACAACGGGAGCACGTACGGTGAATATTCGCACCACAGGGAATGAGAAGTCATCCTTCACTGTGGTTCTAGCTTGCCATGCTAATGGCCAGAAACTTCCACCCATGGTGATATTCAAAAGGAAGACCTTGCCAAAAGAGACCTTTCCAGCCGGCGTCATCATAAAAAGCTAACTCGAAGGGATGGATGAAGAAAAGATGAGCGAGTGGTTAAGGTAAGTTTAAGTTTACGCGAAGAGGCCGGGTGGCTTTTTTCACGCAGCTCTGTCCATGTTGATATACGTATGTTTGTGATTGCACATTTGCGTACATTTTGGGAGTGAACAGAGTTGTTAGAACGCTGGTTTTTAATATATTATTAAAGTTTGACTGACCTATCTGACTGTTTTCTTGACATTCCTTTAGCGCAGTTAGATGCGGCTTACAACACCGGGCGGCTTATAGGTGGACAAAGTTTTGAAATATGCCGTTCATTGAAGGCGCGGCTTTTAACCCAGGGCGCCTTATGGTGCGGAAAATACGGTAGTCAGATTACTTGGGTTTGTAGAAGGATACAATGTCCGGGCGACTCTCCTCAATATATTGAGTCCAAATTGAATTCTGTCTCTGTTTAATTCTTTGCCTCTTGTCTTGTTTCATAGATGTCATCAGTGTTTGAACCTGACAGAAACCATCGCTGTTTTTCCCCAGCCTTTTTCACCACGGAGGACGCGTTTGTTTTCCAGCTGCTGGCAGTCGGCTCACACAAACACGAGAGGGATTAATAATGGAGAGGCTCTCCACTGGGAGGCGTGTTTAATTAGCCAAAAAGCCCAGCCGAGCTCCGGAAAACTGACTTGACTCTGCTTCGCCATCGTCAACATTCCGCTCGCTTCGGCACACGCGGGACACGCCGCTCTAAGTTTAGCCCAGCGCCGCAATAATTGATGCATTGTTGCCATTACTAAATACTAAATGTTTCTGACAAGCACTCTGGTGTGGAGGACACACAAAGGACAACAATGTCCTCCATCTTTATCCAGTCAGAGACTTTGGGTAGCGCTCTCCGTGTTGATGTTGTCAGCAACAGTCAACTTTATTGTCAATTCTTCACATGTACACTCTTAGAAATAAGGGTTCTAAAAGGGTTCTTCTACAAGGGCTGAGGTTCTAACTGGAACCATTTGCTTCTGAAAAACCCTTTCCCGAAGAAAGGGTTTTTCAAGGGTTCTTGGTAACGCTAATGGTTCCAGTAAGAACCATTTTGATCCAGAGAACCCTTTAAAACCCCTTTTCTGAATAATTGGTTTCAAAAGGGTTCTCACTAACTCTAAGGGTTCCAGTAAGAACTATTTTGATCCAGAGAACCGTTTTTGGAAGAAAGAGTTCTTCAGGGTTGGAGGGTTGGACTCCGCCAAGGCTGCACCAATTCTGTTCATAACTTTTATGGACAGAATTTCTAGGCGCAGTCAAGGCGTTGAAGGGATCTGGTTTGGTGGCTGCAGGATTAGGTCTCTGCTTTTTGCAGATGATGTGGTCCTGATGGCTTCATCTGGCCAGGATCTTCAGCTCTCACTGGATCGGTTCGCAGCTGAGTGTGAAGCGACTGGGATGAGAATCAGCACCTCCAAGTCCGAGTCCATGGTTCTCGCCCGGAAAAGGGTGGAGTGCCATCTCCGGGTTGGGGAGGAGATCTTGTCCCAAGTGGAGGAGTTCAAGTACCTCAGAGTCTTGTTCACGAGTGAGGGAAGAGTGAATCGTGAGATCGACAGGCGGATCGGTGCGGCGTCTTCAGTAATGCGGACGCTGTATCGGTCCGTTGTGGTGAAGAAGGAGCTGAGCCGGAAGGCAAAGCTCTCAATTTACCGGTCGATCTACGTTCCCATCCTCACCTATGGTCATGAGCTTTGGGTTATGACCGAAAGGACAAGATCACGGGTACAAGCGGCCGAAATGAGTTTCCTCCGCCGGGTAGCGGGGCTCTCCCTTAGAGATAGGGTGAGAAGCTCTGCCATCCGGGAGGAGCTCAAAGTAAAGCCGCTACTCCTCCACATCGAGAGGAGCCAGATGAGGTGGTTCGGGCATCTGGTCAGGATGCCACCCGAACGCCTCCCTAGGGAGGTGTGTAGGGCACGTCCGACCGGTAGGAGGCCACGGGGAAGACCCAGGACACGTTGGGAAGACTATGCTGTTCTGGGAACGCCTCGGGATCCCCCGGGAGGAGCTGGACGAAGTGGCTGGGGAGAGGGAAGTCTGGGCTTCCCTGCTTAGGCTGCTGCCCCCGCGACCCGACCTCGGATAAGCGGAAGAAGATGGATGGATGGATGGAGTTCTTCAGGGATTGTTGAAAGCATGGGTAAGATCCTGTGTCACCAGGGACATACTTCCTGATAACATTTGCCAATAATGGTGCCTATCTTTAAATAAATGTTTTTCTCATTCAAATGTTTTGAATGTTTGTTCAATGTCAACATGATAAATGACCACAATATAATATGAACTAAACTGATCTGTAGAATACAATATGGTTCTTTATAGAACCCTCAGAAGACAAGACGGTTATCGGTGAAAACCTTTGAAAAGGGATGTTTTTAGAACCCCCTGTGTCAGGTCTAGATGAAACCCTTGAAACATGAAAGAGTTCTTTGTGGAACTCCCTGTGTGGGTTCTAGATGAAACCCTTGAAACATGAACGGGTTCTTAGTGGAACTCCCTGCATGGGTTCTAGATGAAACCCTTGACAAACGAAGGGGTTCTTAGTGGAACTCCCTGTGTGGGTTCTAGATGAAACCCTTGAAATACGAAAGGGTTCTTAGTGGAACTCCCTGTGTGGGTTCTAGATGAAACCCTTGAAATACGAAAGGGTTCTTAGTGGAACTCCCTGTGTGGGTTCTAGATGAAACCCTTGAAACATGAACGGGTTCTTAGTGGAACTCCCTGCATGGGTTCTAGATGAAACCCTTGACAAACGAAGGGGTTCTTAGTGGAACTCCCTGTGTGGGTTCTAGATGAAACCCTTGAAATACGAAAGGGTTCTTAGTGGAACTCCCTGTGTGGGTTCTAGATGAAACCCTTGAAATACGAAAGGGTTCTTAGTGGAACTCCCTGTGTGGGTTCTAGATGAAACCCTTGAAATACGAAAGGGTTCTTAGTGGAACTCCCTGTGTGGGTTCTAGATGAAACCCTTGAAATACGAAAGGGTTCTTAGTGGAACTCCCTGCGTGGGTTCTAGATGAAAGTCTTGAAATACAAAAGGGTTCTTAGTGGAACTCCCTGTGTGGGTTCTAGATGAAACCCTTGAAACATGAAAGAGTTCTTTGTGGAACTCCCTGTGTGGGTTCTAGATGAAACCTTTGAAACATGAACGGGTTCTTAGTGGAACTCCCTGCATGGGTTCTAGATGAAACCCTTGACAAACAAAGGGGTTCTTAGTGGAACTCCCTGTGTGGGTTCTAGATGAAACCCTTGAAATACGAAAGGGTTCTTAGTGGATCTCCCTGCGTGGGTTCTAGATCAAAGTCTTGAAATACAAAAGGGTTCTTAGTGGAACTCCCTGTGTGGGTTCTAGATGAAACCCTTGAAATACGAAGGGGTTCTTAGTGGAACTACCTGTGTGGGTTCTAGATGAAACCCTTGAAACATGAAAGGGTTCTTAGTGGAACTCCCTGCATGGGTTCTAGATGAAACCCTTGACAAACGAAAGGGTTCTTAGTGGAACTCCCTGTGTGGGTTCTAGATGAAACCCTTGAAATACGAAAGGGTTCTTAGTGGAACTCCCTGCGTGGGTTCTAGATGAAAGTCTTGAAATACAAAAGGGTTCTTAGTGGAACTCCCTGTGTGGGTTCTAGATGAAACCCTTGAAATACGAAAGGGTTCTTAGTGGAACTCCCTGTGTGGGTTCTAGATGAAACCCTTGAAATACGAAAGGGTTCTTAGTGGAACTCCCTGTGTGGGTTCTAGATGAAACCCTTGAAACATGAAAGAGTTATTTGTGGAACTCCCTGTGTGGGTTCTAGATGAAACCCTTGAAACATGAACGGGTTCTTAGTGGAACTCCCTGCATGGGTTCTAGATGAAACCCTTGACAAACGAAGGGGTTCTTAGTGGAACTCCCTGCGTGGGTTCTAGATGAAAGTCTTGAAATACAAAAGGGTTCTTAGTGGAACTCCCTGTGTGGGTTCTAGATGAAACCCTTGAAATACGAAAGGGTTCTTAGTGGAACTCCCTGTGTGGGTTCTAGATGAAACCCTTGAAATACGAAAGGGTTCTTAGTGGAACTCCCTGTGTGGGTTCTAGATGAAACCCTTGAAACATGAAAGAGTTCTTTGTGGAACTCCCTGTGTGGGTTCTAGATGAAACCCTTGAAACATGAACGGGTTCTTAGTGGAACTCCCTGCATGGGTTCTAGATGAAACCCTTGACAAACGAAGGGGTTCTTAGTGGAACTCCCTGCGTGGGTTCTAGATGAAAGTCTTGAAATACAAAAGGGGTCTTAGTGGAACTCCCTGTGTGGGTTCTAGATGAAACCCTTGAAATACGAAAGGGTTCTTAGTGGAACTCCCTGTGTGGGTTCTAGATGAAACCCTTGAAACATGAAAGGGTTCTTAGTGGAACTCCCTGCGTGGGTTCTTTGTAGAACCTCTCATGGGGGGTTCTGGGTGGAACCTTACACACACAGTTCTAGGTAGAACCCTCCAAAAGGGTTCCAGGTGGAACCTTTATAAAAAGGTTCTACCTGGAGCCAAAAAGGGTTCTCCTATGAGGACGAGCCGAAGAACCTTATATGGTTCTACTTAGCACTTTTATTTCTAAGAGTGTACAAGACATACAAGGAATCGAAATGACGTTTTCAGCACACTTCCACTCGAGAGCAGACAAACATTACAGGTAGAGACAGGACAGGACCGCTGACGGATCAGCCAACTTCCCGCCCCTAAAAAGGTGGGAAACAGGGGGGATGAGTAAAAAAAAAAAAAAAAAAATTCAGTCCAAGGCTGGACTCCTGGGAGGGGGTCCAGACTGAGACCAGGGAAAAAAAACGCCAATAGCACACACAAACAAGTTACAAAGAATCCACAAGACTTGCAACAGAGGAGAGTGAGTGGGGGCCGTCCATGATCCATAAAGGATTCAAGCGGTGGAGAAGTCGTGGGGTGGGGGGTGGGAGATGTGTAAGCATATACCCATTGTCCAGGGCAGACCTGGGCAAATGAAGGCCCGGGGGCCACATGCGGCCCGTTAAGCTTTTCAATCTGGCCCGCCGGACATTCCCAAATCATTTTTTTAGATCTTTAAGATTGAAACTGTAGCTGCCATTATGATGTTTTCAAATGGCCGTAAGTCTTGAACTATACAAAGTATTCCAATTAGAGATGTCCGATATTCCGATATTGTCCAACTCTTAATTACCGATTCCGATATCAACCGATACAGATGTATACAGTCGTGGAATTAACACATTATTATGCCTAATTTTGTTGTGATGCCCCGCTGGATGCATTAAACAATGTAACAAGGTTTTCCAAAATAAATCAACTCAAGTTGTGGAAAAAAAATGCCAACAAGCAGTGTTGGGACTAACGGCATTACAGTAACGCGTTACTTTGTAACGCGTTACTGTAACGGCGTTAGTTTCGGCGGTAACTAGTAATCTAACGCGTTATTTTTTATATTCAGTAACTCAGTTACCGTTACTACATGATGCGTTACTGCGTTATTTTACGTTACTTTTTATGTAGTATAAAGTGTGTTTTATCGGAGCGCTGCTGTGTCATCGTTCTGATTCTTCTTGTGTCACAAGCCGGAGAAGAGAGACGTGCACTCTGTCTGTGTGAGTGTGGAGGGAGGAGAGGGAGGGAGGGGAGGGGGGCTTGTCTGATCATGGCGGAGCCAGAAGTCGAGTTTGCTAACATGGAGATATTTTCACTACTTTTCTTTTGTCGAGCACAAAGAAAAGAACATTTTAGTTAAATGTAAATTGTGCTTTGGATCAAAGATGCCATCTACTGCCCAAAACAGCAATTCAAATCTGCTGAAACAAGCTACATAAGCAACATGCTTCGACAAAGCTAGTAAAGAGAGACAGAGACTCTGATGCCACTTCACCTCCACCATTTAAGGATTAACTTTGCCTCTTCTCATCATTCACCGCTGAAGGTACACCCTCTGTCAATCAATGCTCCCTCTAATTGTTCATGTGTGTGAGCAAACGCAAAAACTCCCTGAGCATGAGTGGAGCCCATGTGAGCAACATCAAAACTGTGGCTACACCAGCAGCACACCTGTCCCAAACCTCACTAAATAACAAGTTACATCTCCATCCATCCATCCATTTTTACTACCGCTTGTCTCTTTCGGGGTGGCAGGAGCCTATCTCAGCTGCATTCGGGCGGAAGGCATTGTACACCCTGGACAAGTCCCCCCCTCATCACAGGGCCAACACAGATAGACAGACAACATTCTCTTATTATTATAATCAAATGACAGCAGTCATTTCCATTTCTAATATAAGTGTTTAGGCCCACTTACAATGACAATAACAACAAATATTGTTTTTCATGAACTGTGTACTTGTATTGTTTGTCTGGGACGTGGAGGTCCTGCTTTGGAAATAGTTTGTACCCCTTTCATTTAGTTCCCATTAAAACATTCACATGTTGCACAATGAGATGTGTACATTCCTGCAACTTCCTGTTTGTAAAAAATATATTTTTATTAGTATTTATTTAATATACTAACAGCATTTAATGATTAATATTTATAAATTAAGATTCCTAATAAATGACACTAGAATAAGCACACATTTGATTGGTAAATCATAGTGTAACGACCTGGAATGACACTTTATGTGTGGTGTTGGAGTTGTCCGACTTTTTGCGTGGCTGTAAACGCATCACTGGCTAAGTGCCATATGTGCAAGTGTTGGCACACGTGAGAAAGAGCGAGTGGCTGCTGTTGATATAACAAAGTAGCTTTTGGTCTGGTTTGTACTGCAGAAAATGACCACTTTTGCTAGATATCATTTTTTTTTACTAATGTTTTGGTGATGTGTTTATGGCCGACAATAAAGAGTTTTGCTCAGTAAAGAAAATGCCTGGTTAGGCTTTGTGTATGTAGTGTGTGCCTTTCTTGGTTTACATCTATGCTGTTATTATGCTGTTTGTTACTTATGTACGTTATGTTGCAGCTATTTAAAATAGTTTTGTCAATTTGTTCTGGCCAGAAACAAATTGGCCTTTGTAACATATCTTTGTCTTTGTGTGTTGTATGTAGACCACATTGCTTAGCAGAGTTGAGTGATGCAAATGCATGTCAAGTTGATCAACACATTGTATTATTCTCCAGTGCAATAACAGTACTGAAATGAAGGCTAAAAGGGCATTAATGGGAGCTTTAAAAAAGAAAGAAAAAAGAAGTAACTAAATAGTTACTTTTCACAGTAACGCATTACTTTTTGGTGTAAGTAACTGAGTTAGTAACTGAGTTACTTTTGAAATGAAGTAACTAGTAACTGTAACTAGTTACTGCACTGCAGTAACTAACCCAACACTGCCCATTGTCCAGGGCACACCTGGGCAAATGAAGCTTTTCAATCTGGCCCGCTGGACATTCCCAAATCATTTTTTTTAGATCTTTAAGATTGAAACTGTAGCTGCCATTATGATGTTTTCAAATGGCCGTAAGTCTTGAACTATACAAAGTATTCCAATTAGAGATGTCCGATATTCCGATATTGTCCAACTCTTAATTACCGATTCCGATATCAACCGATACCGATGTATACAGTCGTGGAATTAACACATTATTATGCCTAATTTTGTTGTGATGCCCCGCTGGATGCATTAAACAATGTAACAAGGTTTTCCAAAATAAATCAACTCAAGTTGTGGAAAAAAAAAATGCCAAAAAGGCACTGCCATATTTATTATTGACGTCACAAAGTGCATTATTTTTTGTAACATGCCTCAAAACAGCAGCTTGGAATTTGGGACATGAGCATGAGGAGGTTGAGGTGGGCGGGGTTGGGGGCGGGGGCGGGGGCGGGCGGGGTTGAGGTGGAGGCGTGGGGGGCTAGGGGGTATATTGTAACGTCCTGGAAGAGTTAGTGCTGCAAGGGGTTCTGGGTATTTGTTCTGTTGTGTTTATGTTGTGTTACGGTGCGGATGTTCTCCCGAAATGTGTTTGTCTTTCTTGTTTGGTGTGGGTTCACAGTGTGGCGCATATTTGTAACAGTGTTAAAGTTGTTTATACGGCCACCCTCAGTGTGACCTGTATAGCTGTTGACCAAGTATACTGTACGTTGCATTCACTTGTGTGCAGAGGTGGGTAGAGTAGCCAGAAATTGTACTCAAGTAAGAGTACCGTATTTTCCGCACTATTAGCCGCACCTAAAAACCACAAATTTACTCAAAAGCTGACAGTGCGGCTTATAACCCGGTGCGCTTTATATATGGATTAATATTAAGATTCATTTTCATAAAGTTTAGGTCTCGCAACTACGGTAAACAGCCGACATCTTTTTTCCCCGTAGAAGAGGAAGCGCTTCTTCTTCTACGGTAAGCAACCACCCGCCCCCGTAGAAGAAGAAGCGCGCGGATATTACGTTTCATTTCCTTTGTGTGTTTACATCTGTAAAGACCACAAAATGGCTCCTATTAAGAGACACGCGTACAACGCAGAATTCAAACTCAAGGCAATAAGTCACGCAGTAGAACACGGAAATAGAGCAGCAGCGAGAGAATTGAACATAAATGAATCAATGGTGCGTAGGTAGAGGAAGCAACAAGATGACCTGCGCCACTAAGACAGGGAGACAGCGCCGGACGACATACGCCAACATCTGCCAGTGGATTGTAAATGCCTGGGCGGATATATCGGTCTCAACTGTGGTCCGAGCTTTCCGGAAGGCAGGATTCACGGAACTGCTGGAAAACAACAGCAACATTGACTCTGATGACTTCGACGAGACGGAGCCGGCCATTTTGGATGCCGTATTCGCCCAACTTTTTAATTCAGACACTGAAGAAGAATTCAAGGGATTTATGGATGAGGAATAATTTCAGAAAGTGAGCTTTAAATGTTTATTTTGTGTGTTGTGTGACATTAACGTTCGAGCAACGTTGAGTTATTGATGTTGCTCTGCACTAATTTGAGTGTTACTATTTTTGTGATTGCACATTTGCACATTACATTTTGGGGGTGAACAGAGTTGTTAGAACGCTGGTTTGTAATATATTATTAAAGTTTGACTGACCTATCTGACTGTTTTTTTGACATTCCCTTTAGCGCAGCGTAGGCGCGGCTTATAGGTGGACAAAGTTTTGAAATATGCCGTTCATTGAAGGCGCGGCTTATAACCCAGGGCGCCTTATGGTGCGGAAAATACGGTACTGTTACTTTGGAGATTTATTACTCAAGTAAAAGTAAGGAGTAGTCACCCAAATATTTACTTGAGTAAAAGTAAAAAGTATGTTGTGAAAAAACTACTCAAGTACTGAGTAACTGATGAGTAACATACACACTCATATCATATATATATATATTAGAGATGCGCGGATAGGCAAATATTTCATCCGCAACCGCATCAGAAAGTCGTCAACCATCCGCCATCCACCCGATGTAACGTTTGATCAGAACTGCACCCGCCCGCCATCCGCCCGCCATCCGCCCGCCATCCGCCCGGTATATCTAATATAGACGATGCAAGGCATTAGTGAGGCACCTGCCAACTACTCCGGTTTTCCCGTAATTCGTACGGTTTTCATCAACCTATTCCGGGTTACGGGTGCAGTGATAAAAAATACGTTTTTTCTTTAATTTAAAAAAAAAAGGGTGAAAACTACGCGAATTGCACCTTGTGCAGACAAGATTTTTCGATCGGACACGGAGGAATTAGCGATGTAAAAGACCACTTTGGGACAAAAAAACACAAGTCTAATGCCGTTGCTAGCGATACAAGTGGAAAACTTTCAACGTTTTTCGTCGCCCAAACAGATTCTTTGGATGTGATAAATGCCGAAGTTTTATTTACGGAGGCAATAATTGAGCATGGACTTCCAATCGCACTGGCTGATCACATGGGACAGTTAAATGTTTGTAATGCAACCTTTAAAAATCATTACGCGGTGATCGCGGTCCCAAAAATAAACTTTTCTTGCATGATAATGTCCAGAAAAATTCGCTTTATATTACTATAGAGTCCTTTTAACGAATGAGTTTGATGGTTTATCACAAACCTTAAATGAAAGAAGTCCTTTCTTCTCCTGCACCATGCATGCACTTTGGCCTTGCTTCCTGTGTGGTGCGCAATCCTGTCGGCTGTATTTCACAGCACGACATACTGTTAAAAGTGTTTATACTATTTATGCTTTCAAGTCCAAGTTGAAGAAATCTTGTTAAATGTTGACAGCATAACTACCAAAATACAGAAGTATGTCCTTAATATTTTTGCAGTGCTATTTCTGTTGAAAAGTTCAAATGATTACAATAGAGATGTGATGTGCCACTTTTCAAGTGTCTGATGGCTTAAATTAATTTTCATTAATTTTTCATATTTTGAATTCTTTTGAAAGGCTTACAAAAAAACTACATTTGAATTGTAATTCCATGCTATTGACAGGACTATTAATTTTAATGAAGTTAGCTTACCATGTTTACAGTATGATAATTGTGATAGAAATGTGAATTTCGGGGGGTGGCGGGCAGGTAAGCTGCTTACCTGCTGCGCGTGACGCCGGCCGCGGCGAAGGCGGACGAGGCGGGGTGTCGGTGCGGTGGGCGCGGTAGTGACCCTGGACATGCATCGGGCCCTTCTCGCGGATCGCCTCAGCTACGGCTCCCGGTGGGGCCCTCTCGGGGGAAGGGGCCTCGGTCCCGGACACCGGCGAGGCGTCCCTTCTCCGCTCCGTAAAAGTGTCCATCTCTTTTCTTTTCTTTTTCTTCTGTTGTGGCATATGCAGCAGGTGCCTGCTCGTTTTTCGTATGTGGGTAACAACATTTAACTATGTGTATATATTTCCCAATTGGTTTAACTGCCATCCGCAAAAAAAAAATAAAAAAAAAATCTAATTGATCCGCCCGACCCGACCCGCACGCGGATAAAATCTTATTTTTTTAAATTTCATCCGCCTGATCCGCGGATAATCCGCGGACTCCGCGGTTGTGCCCGCAAACCGCGCATCTCTAATATATATATATATATATATATATACATTGATATATACAGTATATAATTTATATGTATTTATTTTGCTGTTTTTGTTTACATGTTAAAGGTGTTTTAATGAATATACATGCATGTTTAACACATATAGATTCCTTTCTTTAATGAAGACAAGAATATAAGTTGGTGTATTACCTGATTCTGATGACTTGCATTGATTGTAATCAGACAGTAGTGATGATAGCATCCACGTTTTCAAATGGAGGAGAAGAAAAGTTCCTCCTTTCTGTCTAATACCACATGAAAGTGGTGGGTTTTTGGCATCTTATTTGTCCAGCTTCCATATTCGTTTTTATACACTTTAGAAGAAATATATTGGCGGCAAACTCCGTAGCTTGCTAGCTTGTTTGCGCTGGCTTTCGGAGACTCTTGTTTTGAAAGCGCAGGCGCGATGGAGCGGCACTTTTATTGTGAAGACAGGAACTGTGCAGTCAGTCTTTAGGCTTTTGACGGGATGTACGGTTGAAATAAAAAAATGATCTTTTTTCCTTCACACTTTTGATTGATTGATTGGAACTTTTATTAGTAGATTGCACAGTACAGTACATATTCCGTACAATTGACCACTAAATGGTAACACCCCAATAAGTTTTTCAACTTGTTTAAGTCAGGTCATGTGACCACCTGGCTCTGTTTGATTGGTCCAACGTCACCAGTGAC
Source organism: Nerophis lumbriciformis (assembly GCF_033978685.3). Lineage (NCBI taxonomy): Eukaryota > Metazoa > Chordata > Actinopteri > Syngnathiformes > Syngnathidae > Nerophis > Nerophis lumbriciformis. The sequence goes on along the minus strand of NC_084572.2, from coordinate 3,075,967 downwards.
TGCATCTGATTGGTGGAACGAAGTGAAACGTCACCAGTAAGGCAGGCACTTTGAAGGTCTGTCTGACAGACCAAAACAAACAAAGCGTGCATTAACAGATCGATCAAAATTAGTAGCGAGTAGCGAGCTGAATGTAGATAAAAGTAGCGGAGTAAAAGTAGCGTTTCTTCTCTATAAATATACTCAAGTAAAAGTAAAAGTATGTTGCATTAAAACTACTCTTAGAAGTACAATTTATCCCAAAAGTTACTCAAGTAGATGTAACGGAGTAAATGTAGCGCGTTACTACCCACCTCTGCTTGTGTGTGTGAAAAGCCGTAGATATTGTGTGATTGGGCCGGCACGCAAAAGCAAAGCCTTTAAGGTTTATTGGCGCTCTGTACTTCTCCCTACGGCCGTTTTTTGAAACCGATACCGATAATTTCCGATATTACATTTTAAAGCATTTATCGGCCGATAATATCCGACTGCCGATATTATCGGACATCTCTAATTCCAATGGTTCGAATCTGCCCTTTTGCATGATATACTAGTTACTATGGTAATCTAATTAGTTACAATGGTCTTCTAATTAGTTACTATCGTAATCTTATTAGTTACTATGGTAGTGTAAGTCACAGGAGCTCAGACGAGGCACCAAGCAGTGTGGGTGGTGCATTTTTGTTGCGTTTCGCTTGATTGTAAAATATGTCGATCGAGAAGGGTGTAACGTTCATATGTTGTCAATATTCAGTGTTTTATCCTTCATAGTTAATATTGTAAATCCCACATTCTTTGTTTTCATGTACATTCCGGGTGTCTCATTCAGTAAAAAAAAATGTAACATTCCATTCTGTTTTTTGAGGCGGTCTGTCATAAAGCTTTTAGCATTCAGACATTATTGTGAGGTGTTCCTAAAAATAGATATACTGGACCCCAGACACATTTTTTTCTCCCGAGTCAAAATAATTGCCCGGGTCTGGTCTCGGGTGTAGTGTTGTTGTGTCCATATCAAAGATGGAGGCTTGCTTACCCTCTTGAGGAGGCGTGCCGAGTCCTCGCTGATGTGCGTGAGGCGACTGATGACGTTGTTCAAGTAGAGGTCGCTGAGGGTCGCGTGGTCCTTGCTCTCCCTCCTCACCTGAGGACAGAAAGGACATTGTTGCGTTTGAGGGACGGGGGAAATATATCACGCGGCGCTTCGAAGATATCAAATGTCTTTGAATGCACCAACACCTACATCAAGGGTGTCCACAGTTTTCCAGGAAGGGCCGTATACAGAAAAGTTGAAGGCTCTAGGGGCCACTTTTTTACTTTTTTTTGTACATTTTAGATCCGACAACCATCATGATCTCACATGACAGTTATTATTAGGGCTCAGGCAGCAAAAAGCTGCTAAGGCCCTATTGAAATTGAGCCGAGGATGTCCTTGTGGCTTGTGCAGCCCTTTGAGACACTCATGATTTAGGGCTATATAAGTAAACATTGATTGATTGATTGACGAGGATGGTGTTCTGCTGACCTCGACTGCGGATGTTGTGGATCGGTGGAGGGAATACTTCGAATACCTCCTCAATCCCACCAACACGTCTTCCTATGAGGAAGCAGTGCCTGGGGAGTCTGTGGTGGGTTCTCCTATTTCTGGGGCTGAGGTTGCTGAGGTAGTTAAAAAGCTCCTCGGTGGCAAGGCCCCGGGGGTAGATGAGATTCGCCCGGAGTTCCTTAAGGCTCTGGATGCTGTGGGGCTGTCTTGGTTGACAAGACTCTGCAGCATCGCGTGGACATCGGGGGCGGTACCACTGGATTGGCAGACCGGGGTGGTGGTTCCTCTCTTTAAGAAGGGGAACCGGAGGGTGTGTTCTAACTATCGTGGGATCACACTCCTCAGCCTTCCCGGTAAGGTCTATTCAGGTGTACTGGAGAGGAGGCTACGCCGGTTAGTCGAACCTCGGATTCAGGAGGAACAGTGTGGTTTTCGTCCTGGTCGTGGAACTGTGGACCAGCTCTATACTCTCGGCAGGGTCCTTGAGGGTGCATGGGAGTTTGCCCAACCAGTCTACATGTGTTTTGTGGACTTGGAGAAGGCATTCGACCGTGTCCCTCGGGAAGTCCTGTGGGGAGTGCTCAGAGAGTACGGGGTATCGGACTGTCTGATTGTGGCAGTCCGCTCCCTGTATGATCAGTGCCAGAGCTTGGTCCGCATTGCCGGTAGTAAGTCGGACACGTTTCCAGTGAGGGTTGGACTCCGCCAAGGCTGCCCTTTGTCACCGATTCTGTTCATAACTTTTATGGACAGAATTTCTAGGCGCAGTCAAGGCGTTGAGGGGATCTGGTTAGGTGGCTGCAGGATTAGGTCTCTGCTTTTTGCAGATGATGTGGTCCTGATGGCTTCATCTGGTCAGGATCTTCAGCTCTCACTGGATCGGTTCGCAGCTGAGTGTGAAGCGACTGGGATGAGAATCAGCACCTCCAAGTCCGAGTCCATGGTTCTCGCCCGGAAAAGGGTGGAGTGCCATCTCCGGGTTGGGGAGGAGATCTTGCCCCAAGTGGAGGAGTTCAAGTACCTCGGAGTCTTGTTCACGAGTGAGGGAAGAGTGGATCGTGAGATCGACAGGCGGATCGGTGCGGCGTCTTCAGTAATGCGGACGCTGTATCGATCCGTTGTGGTGAAGAAGGAGCTGAGCCGGAAGGCAAAGCTCTCAATTTACCGGTCGATCTACGTTCCCATCCTCACCTATGGTCATGAGCTTTGGGTTATGACCGAAAGGACAAGATCACGGGTACAAGCGGTGCCATGTCATCTGCTGGTGTCGGTCCACTCTGTTTCCTGAGATCCAGGGTCAACGCAGCCGTCTACCAGCAAGTTTTAGAGCACTTCATGCTTCCTGCTGCTGACCTGCTCTATGGAGATGGAGATTTCAAGTTCCAACAGGACTTGGCGCCTGCACACAGCGCAAAATCTACCCGTGCCTGGTTTACGGACCATGGTATTTCTGTTCTAAATTGGCCCGCCAACTCCCCTGACCTTAGCCCCATAGAAAATCTGTGGGGTATTGTGAAAAGGAAGATGCAGAATGCCAGACCCAAAAACGCAGAAGAGTTGAAGGCCACTATCAGAGCAACCTGGGCTCTCATAACACCTGAGCAGTGCCAGAAACTCATCGACTCCATGCCACGCCGCATTAACGCAGTAATTGAGGCAAAAGGAGCTCCAACCAAGTATTGAGTATTGTACATGCTCATATTTTTCATTTTCATACTTTTCAGTTGGCCAACATTTCTAAAAATCCCTTTTTTGTATTAGCCTTAAGTAATATTCTAATTTTGTGACACACGGAATTTTGGATTTTCATTTGTTGCCACTTCAAATCATCAAAATTAAATGAAATAAACATTTGAATGCATCAGTCTGTGTGCAATGAATAAATATAATGTACAAGTTACACCTTTTGAATGCAATTACTGAAATAAATCAAGTTTTTCAAAATATTCTAATTTACCGGCTTTTACCTGTATACACTATAACTATATTGCCAAAAGTATTTGGCCACACATCCAAATGATGAGAATCAGGTGTCCTAATCACTTGGCCCGGTGTATCAAATCAAGCACTTAGGCATGGAGACTGTTTCTCCAAACATTTGTGAAAGAATGGGCCGCTCTCATCATTTCCAGCGTGGAACTGTCATGGGATGCGACCTGTGCAACAAATCCAGTCGTGACATTTCTTCGCTCCTAAATATTCCAAAGTCAACTTTATTATAGGAAAAGTAAAGAGTTTGGGAACAACAGCAACCCAGCCACCAAGTGGTAGGCCACGTAAACTGACAGAGAGGTGTCAGCGGATGCTGAAGCGCATAGTGCAAAGACTTTCTGCACAGTCAGTTGCTACAGAGCTCCAAACTTCATGTGACCTTCCAATTAGCCCACGTACAGTACGCAGAGAGCTTCATGGAATGGGTTTCCATGGCCGAGCAGCTGCATCTAAGCCATACATCACCAAGTCCAATGCAAAGCGTGGGATGCAGTGGTGTAAAGCCCGTCGCCACTGGACTCTAGAGCAGTGGAGACGCCTTCTCTGGACTGATGAATCACACTTTTCCATCTGGCAATCTGATGGACCAGTCTGGGTTTGGAGGTTGCCAGGGGAACGCTACATTTCGGACTGCATTGTGCCGAGTGTGAAATTTGGTGGAGGAGGAATTATGGTGTGGGGTTGGTTTTTCAGGAGTTGGGCTTGGCCACCTGCATTTACTCACATATGAAGTTGAAGTGCCATCCCGTGAAATTGTCCAAAAAGTTTTGGTATCCTGGAGCATTCAAAGTTCCTTTCACTGGAACTGAGGGGCCAAGCCCAACTCCTTTTCTGCTGCAGCCTTCTTCCGCAATCGCAGCCACTGTGGTAGTTCTTAAATCTACCGTCTTCCGCCTGCTCCGCCGTTGAGGTCTTCACCGTATCCCTGGCTAGGGGGCAGTCAGGTACTAGGCCTTTGCCAAGGGCCACCTGGGGTAACAGTAGTAAAGGGGTTAACCTCCTAGTGCCCCAATACCCCATAGAGGAGCCTCCACTGCCGGATGCACTTTAACCTCATGCCCAGGACAAACCGCTGCGGCCAAGCTGAGAAACATATTTTTCTGCGGCCTCAATGGGTCCTGCGGTTAAGAAGAAGACAGTTGACGTGTGCACTTGAGTTTGGCTCAGGGTCAACTGGAGAAAATGACACTGATTGGCCAGAGTGTGCTGCATAGTTGCAGGGATTGGTCGAAGTTGCGATATCGTACATAATTAGCAGGAATTAGTTAAATGTGCCTGCTCCTCAGCCTTCCCGGTAAGGTCTATTCAGGTGTTTTGGAGAAGAGTCTACGCCGGATAGTCGAACCTCAGATTCAGGAGGAACAGTGTGGTTTTCATCCTCGTCGTGGAACTGCGGACCAGCTCTATACTCTCGGCAGGGTCCTTGAGGGTGCATGGGAGTTTGCCCAACCAGTCTACATGTGCTTTGTGGACTTGGAGAAGGCATTCGACCGTGTCTCTCGGGAAGTCCTGTGGGGAGTGCTCAGAGAGTATGAGGTATCGGACTGTCTGATTGTGGCGGTCCGCTTCCTGTACGATCAGTGTCAGAGCTTGGTCCGCATTGCCGGCAGTAAGTCGGACACGTTTCCAGTGAGGGTTGGACTCCGCCAAGGCTGCCCTTTGTCACCCATTCTGTTCGTAACTTTTATGGACAGACTTTCTAGGCGCAGACAGGGCGTTGAGGGGATCCGGTTTGGTGGCTGCAGGATTAGGTCTCAACTCCTGGGCTTGGCCCCTCAGTTCCAGTGAAAGGAACTTTGAATGCTCCAGGATACCAAAACCTTTTGGACAATTTCATGGGATGGCACTTCAACTTCATATGTGAGTAAATGCAGGTGGCCAAATACTTTTGGCAATATAGTGTATATATACTATAACCACATATAAATATACATACACTATAACCACACATAAACCTGTATGAGGCTTCGGAAAGTTGCTGGGGATCAATTTTGGTTCAGATCAGGTAGAGGTTGAGCCGAGCCATGATTTTATGGCAGTTTTAAAATTTTGTAGGGAAGTTCGAATTTGAAGGTCTGTTGGTAGTGCATTCCACTGTGTGGTGGCAAAATAGTAGAATGCATCAATGCAATCAATCATTTCCCAGGTTTTCCACGCTCCTACTCCCCAGTTCTCCTGAATGCAGCATCAGACTGCAGCTCACCTGGTTGAGCAGCAGGTACCAGCAGTTGACCGGTGACAGCAGGTTCTGGTCCTTTCTGCAAGAAGCACACATGACACATTTATCCTCCAATCAGTGAGCCTGAACTAGATCTATTGAAGGGGCGGGGGCTTCTTAGCGCATACTTGTACTGCTGGTGGTCTTTGGTGCTGCGGGTCTTGGCCATGAACCGCTCAGCCAGCTTCTCCAGGTTTCTGGAGTATTCCGTCTCGATTTCGGACTTCTTCCTGAAGAAGTCCTGAAGGTCCTGGAGGAGCTGGACGCGCATCTCCGTCTGCTGCTCCAGACAGCGCTGCTGCTCCACCAGCTGGGCACGTACATCTGCACATAACACATAGAGCAGGGCTATTCAACTGGCGGCCCGGGAATAGGATAGGATAGGACTTTATTGTCATTGCACAAGTACAACGAAACTATGTTTTCAGCACAAACCCGTTCAAGATTAGACAAACAAACAGTGTACAGGGTTACAGAACAGGAACACTGTTCGTAAAAGGCGCCCCGTAAAAGATAAGAAAAAGGTAAAATGCTGGGGAAGAAGATGAGTAAAAAAAATACAATCTAGACTGGGCTCCTAAGGGTGCCTAGTCTGGAGTGGGGAAAAAACCTCCATGCAATGCACACATAAACACGTTACATTTAATCACGACAACTTGCAACAGAGGTGCGGGGAGTTGGGGCCCTGGAGGTCGACTGCTGCTATGATGTGATCCATCTTGCGATTCAGATCAGAAATCGCCACAGTTTGTGATCCCACAGCCCGGTCCAAACCTTCTATTGCGACGAACAGCCTTTGGGCTCCTTGAGTGGCTGCCATCGTCTTACGAATTTGACGATACACCAGAGCAATGCCCAGCCCAATCAGCTGGTGGTCCGCGATCACGGTTCCAAATAGGTAGATGAGAGGCACATGATTCTCCATTTATCCCAGGAATCTCTCACGTACCCCGCAGCAATGGTTCCATCAGGGCGGCCAGGCTCCACCGAACCTCTTTTCCTCGTCGAAAAGATTTTGTCAATTGCGCCGAGAGTCCAGCTGATCGTGAATGACACCATACTGGCCGCCGAGTTCAGTTCAAGACTTGGGGCGCAAACATTTTGCAACAAATTCCTAAAAACACTGGAGTGCTCCGGTTGTGTAGAGGAACTTGGACCACGGTTAAAACACATTGGAAGATCCTTGCATTGACATTTTAACCTTGCTCGCAAACACAGAACCCTCGGGATCCAAACTAAACAACTGAGGCGTTCCCCAAGGCAACCCTTTGAGTCCTCTCCTTTTTAGCAGTTACACATTTTTTTCGTATTGTGATTAATTTAACTAAAGTTTAACTTTTTTTTTTACATCAGATACAGTCAGTTGTAGGTCTGTAAATCTTTGGGCACCGCACGATTCGATCAGATTCTCGGGGGTAACGATTCGATTCAGAATCGATTCTCAATTTACAAGTCTAAATGTTGTGTTTGTTGTCTTCTCCCTGCCTTCTCTATTGGTTTGTCAGTTTATTTCCCCGGTCTTTTGTCCCCAACGAGGCACACCTGCTGCTAATCACTTCCCGGTAGCATTTAAGCGCGTCTCCACCAGCTGGTCCCTGCCGGTTATTGTTCCTGAACTCCGCTCTGACATGTGCTACCTTGTAGAGATGCGCGGATAGGCAATTTATTTCATCCGCAACCGCGTCAGAAAGTCGTCAACCATCCGCCATCCACCCGATGTAACGTTTGATCAGAACTGCACCCGCCCGCCATCCGCCCGATCTAATATAGATGATGCAAGGCATTAGTGAGCCTGCCAACTACTCCACTTTTCCCGTAATTCGTACGGTTTTCATCAACCTATTCCGGGTTTTTCATTAATTAAAAAAAAAAAAAAGGGTGAAAACTACGCGAATTGCACCTTGTGCAGACAAGATTTTTCGATCGGACACGGAGGAATTAGGGATGTAAAAGACCACGTTGGGACAAAAAAACACAAGTCTAATGCCGTTGCTAGCGATACAAGTGGAAAACTTTCAACGTTTTTCGTCGCCCAAACAGATTCTTTGGATGTGATAAATGCCGAAGTTTTATTTACGGAGGCAATAATTGAGCATGGATTTCCAATCGCACTGGCTGATCACATGGGACAGTTAAATGTTTGTCATGCAACCTTTAAAAATCATTACGCGGTGATCGCGGTCCCAAAAATAAACTTTTCTTGCATGATAATGTCCAGAAAAATTTGCTTTATATTACTATAGAGTCCTTTTAACGAATGAGTTTGATGGTTTATCACAAACCTTAAATGAAAGAAGTCCTTTGTTCTCCTGCACCATGGCCTTGCTTCGTGTTTGGTGCGCAAGCTTTATAACCTCACTGAGGTTATAAAGCTTTTGCCTGTTAAAGAAAGGAGACTGATCCAATGCAGCACAGACTTTCGCGTGCCACGCTGTCACGACCCAGACGCACACCAGTGCGCAATCATATGGGAGCCGCGCTGAGCGCACCTCCAAGCGCGTCTCGCTGCCGGCGACGGCCGGGTATATGGGCCCGACGCTCCAGCGCCATCCATTTTCAGGGCTAGTTGATTCGGCAGGTGGGTTGTTACACACTCCTTAGCGGGTTCCGACTTCCATGGCCACCGTCCTGCTCTCTATATCAACCAGGGTGAGCCCCACCCCTTTCGTGAGCGCACTGCGCGCGGAGTGACCCCTGTTACGCGCCCCCGGCAACAGGGGTGGCGGGCAGGTAAGCTGCGCGGGCGGAGCGCGCGGAGTGACCCCTGTTACGAGCCCCCGGCCACGGGGGTGGTGGGCAGGTAAGCTGCTTAACTGCTGCGCGTGACGCCGGCCGCGGCGAAGGCGGACGAGGCGGGGTGTCGGTGCGGTGGGCGCAGTAGTGACCCTGGACGTGCGTCGGGCCCTTCTCGCGGATCGCCTCAGCTACGGCTCCCGGTGGGGCCCTCTCGGGGGAAGGGGCCTCGGTCCCGGACCCCGGCGAGGCGTCCCTTCTCCGCTCCGTAAAAGTGTCTATCTCTTCTTTTTTTTTTTCTTCTGTTGTGGCATATGCTGCAGGTGCCTGCTCGTTTTTCGTATGTGGGTAACAACATTTAACTATGTATATATATTTCCCAATTGGTTTAACTGCCACCCGCAAAAAAAAAAAAAAAAAAAAAAAAGAAAAAAAAAAATCTAATTAATCCACCCGACCCGACCCGCGAGCGGATAAAATCTTATTTTTTTTAATTTCATCCGCCCGATCCGCGGATAATCCGCGGACTCCGCGGTTGTGTCCGCAAACCGCGCATCTCTACTACCTTGATTCTGCTTCCCTGGTATGTTGCCTTCGCATATTCCTGTAATATTGACCTCGTTGTGTTTTTGTTTTCCTAGCCACCTTGTTTTGAGAGGACTAGTTTTGCCACATTGTGTGCGTCCTGGCCTTTGCTCCGCCAACCTCTGAAAGAGACTACTAGTGATGGGTTGATGAGGCGTCATGAAGCGTTTTGACACATTGCAAAACTGTATTGATACTGTGTCGATACTGTGTCACTAAATACTGACATCTGCTGGACATTAAAAATCCCTACAGGCAACCTATGGACCGACTCAACTGACACTGATTTGATGCCCTAGTACAGGGGTCACCAACCTTTTTGAAACCAAAAACTACTTCTTGGGTACTGATTAATGCGAAGGGCTACCAGTTTGATACACACTTAAATAAATAAATATATTGTCATTTGTAAGTTACACGTAAGTGTGATTTAAACAAGAATAGCTAAATAAATACATTTATATATATATAAAAAAAATGGGTATTTCTGTCTGTCATTCCGTCATACATTTGTTTTCCTTTTACAGAAGGTTTTTTGTAGAGAATAAATGATGAAAAAAACACTTAATTGAACGGTTTAAAAGAGGAGAAAACACGAAAAAAATTAAACAAAAATTTTGAAACATAGTTTATCTTCAATTTCGTCTCTTTAAAATTCAAAATTCAACCGACAAAAAGAAGAGAAAAAACTAGCTAATTTGAATCTTTTTGAAAAAATTAAAAAAAGAATTTATGGAACATCATTAGTCATTTTTCCTGATTAAGATACATTTTAGAATTTTGATGACATGTTTTAAATTGGTTAAAATCCAATCTGCGCTTTGTTAGAATATTTAACAAATTGGACCAAGCTATATTTCTAACAAAGACAAATCAGCATTTCTTCTAGATTTTCCAGAACAAAAATTTTAAAAGAAATTCAAAATACTTTGAAATAAGATTTAAATTTGATTCTACAGATTTTCTAGATTTGCCAGAATAATTTTTTTGAATTTTAATCATAGTAAGTTTGAAGAAATATTTCACAAATATTCTTCGTCGAAAAACCAGAAGCTAAAATATTTATTATTCTTTACAATAATAATAAAAAATTGTTTTACTTGAACATTGATTTAAATTGTCAGTAAAGAAGAGGAAGAAATTTAAAAGGTAAAAAGGTATATTTGTTTAAAAATCCTAAAATCATTTTTAAGGTTGTATTTTTTCTCTAAAATTGTATTTCTAAAAGTAATAAGAAGCAAAGTAAAAAATAAATGAATTTATTTAAACAAGTGAAGACCCATCCATCCATCCATTTTCTACCGCTTATTCCAAGTGAAGACCAAGTCTTTAAAATATTTTCTTGGATTTTCAAATTCTATTTGAGTTTTGTCTCTTTTAGAATTAAAAATGTGGAGCAAAGCGAGACCAGCTTGCTAGTAAATAAATACAATTTAAAAAATAGAGGCAGCTCACTGGTAAGTGCTGCTCTTTGAGCTATTTTTAGAACAGGCCAGCGGGCGACTGATCTGGTCCTTACAGGCTACCTGGTGACCGCGGGCACCGCGTTGGTGACCCCTGCCCTAGTATATACAATAATATAAACCAAGTCATCGTATTTCATTTAGGATTATTTCATATCTTCATTTAAATAAAAATATATTTTTATCTTTTTTAGATACAGTCAATAAATAATGTGAACATGTATCATAACATGGAAATCTAAGAGAACGTGTTGTGGATGATTGTGGACTGGGAATTTTTTTAATTTTATTTTTTTACACATTTTTATATAAAAAAAAAAAAAAAAGTTTTTCCGACGTATTACATTTTAGACGATTTCTCTTCTTAGTTATTATTTCTCCGGCTGTAGAAAAGAGCCGCTCACAGGGCACAGAGGAGGCGACACAGTTGGCGTATCGGTCACGTGACCAAAACAGCTCATGATCGGTCACGTGACTTTCTAAAAGCGGTACGCGCACCGACACAGGGTTTTGCTCTATGAGCTCGACGCATGCGCCGATGCATCGGTGTTGCCAGACCCATCACTAGAGACTACTTTTGTTATATTTCCCATGGTGTGCACTTTACCCCATCACCCTTAGTTACCATTTTGGACTTATTAAATATTTTCATTTTTTTATCACATACCTTGCCTCCATTCTCTGCATCCCGGGGTCCACCCTTGAACTCAATCCTAACACTAAACTTGCAATGATTAACTATACATTCCACCATAAAATAGATAAACAGCTCTGATAATTTTCTATATTACTCAAAAGAAAACTGGCTTTGTTTTTAATAAAAATTAATTTGCTAAAGTGTCTAGACAAGCTGGACGTTTCCCGTTCATTCGATTTCTAATTCGATTTCGCAAATCCCAAAACTAATTTTGGGCCGTTTTGTCTATTTTTTATTTCTGAAACAAAAGTTACAGAAACTATTTAATGACACTTTTTTTTAAAACGATTCCTGCTGAACAAAGGTGTTAGCGTTATGCTAAAAACATGCTAAATGAGAAGGAAAAGCTAAAATACTGCTTCCGGTTAAATTTGTCATCACACAGATAAACACGCATTTTTGCATTTTGGATTAACATGAATGGGATTTTTGAGTTTATCTGCAAAAATAAAAATCCAAAAAAGGAAAACAGCACAAAATCCCATTTTATGGGATTATTGTAATGAAAATCAACTCTTTTTTTGTTTGTTTTCTAATCTGCCATTCATAGTGACAATCAAAAAACGGCCCTAACTTTGTTTTTTGATTTGCGTTTCGGAATTGGAAATAGAATTAACGGGAAGAACACAGACTGATTTTGAGGGAAAAAAAATTTTTAAATTTTTTTTTAATTGATTAAGAATCATTACCAATAAGAATCGCAATTTATTCCATCCATCCATCCATCCATCTTCTTCCGCTTATCCGAGGTCGGGTCGCGGGGGCAGCAGCCTAAGCAGGGAAGCCCAGACTTCCCTCTCCCCAGCCATTTCGTCCAGCTCCTCCCGGGGGATCCCGAGGCGTTCCCAGGCCAGCCGGGAGACATAGTCTTCCCAACGTGTCCTGGGTCTTCCTCGTGGCCTCCTACCGGTCGGACATGCCCTAAACACCTCCTTAGGGAGGCGCTCGGGTGGCATCCTGACCAGATGCCCGAACCACCTCATCTGGCTCCTCTCCATGTGGAGGAGCAGCGGCTTTACTTTGAGCTCCCCCCGAATGACAGAGCTTCTCACCCTATCTCTAAGGGAGAGCCCCGCCACTCGGCGGAGGAAACTCATTTCGGCCGCTTGTACCCGTGATCTTGTCCTTTCGGTCATAACCCAAAGCTCATGACCATAGGTGAGGATGGGAACGTAGATCGACCGGTAAATTGAGAGCTTTGCCTTCCGGCTCAGCTCCTTCTTCACCACAACGGATCGATACAGCGTCCGCATTACTGAAGACGCCGCACCGATCCGCCTGTCGATCTCACGATCCACTCTTCCCTCACTCGTGAACAAGACTCCGAGGTACTTGAACTCCTCCACTTGGGGCAAGATCTCCTCCCCAACCCGGAGATGGCACTCCACCCTTTTCCGGGCGAGAACCGTGGACTCGGACTTGGAGGTGCTGATTCTCATCCCAGTCGCTTCACACTCGGCTGCGAACCGATCCAGTGAGAGCTGAAGATCCTGGCCAGATGAAGCCATCAGGACCAAATCATCTGCAAAAAGCAGAGACCTAATCCTGCAGCCACCAAACCGGATCCCCTCAACGCCTTGACTGCGCCTAGAAATTCTGTCCATAAAAGTTATGAACAGAATCGGTGACAAAGGGCAGCCTTGGCGGAGTCCAACCCTCACCGGAAACGTGTCCGACTTACTGCCAGCAATGCGAACCAAGCTCTGACACTGATCACACAGGGAGCGGACCGCCACAATCAGACAGTCCGAAACCCCATACTCTCTGAGCACTCCCCACAGGACTTCCCGAGGGACACGGTCGAATGCCTTCTCCAAGTCCACAAAGCACATGTAGACTGGTTGGGCAAACTCCCATGCACCCTCAAGGACCCTGCCGAGAGTATAGAGCTGGTCCACAGTTCCACGACCAGGACGAAAACCACACTGTTCCTCCTGAATCCGAGGTTCGACTATCCGGCGTAGCCTCCTCTCCAGTACACCTGAATAGACCTTACCGGGAAGGCTGAGGAGTGTGATCCCACGATAGTTAGAACACACCCTCTGGTTCCCCTTTTTAAAGAGAGGAACCACCACCCCGGTCTGCCAATCCAGAGGTACCGCCCCCGATGTCCACGCGATGCTGCAGAGTCTTGTCAACCAAGACAGCCCTACAGCATCCAGAGCCTTAAGGAACTCCGGGCGGATCTCATCCACCCCCGGGGCCTTGCCACCGAGGAGCTTTTTAACTACCTCAGCAACCTCAGCCCCAGAAATCGCAATTTATTGAAAAAAAAAACGTTTTTGACACTCCTAGTCAGTGGTTATTTGTACAACTTCTTTCCTCACACTTCTATTTTAACTCCTCTCTTTTTCATCATTTGAACTATTCAAGTGGTGGCTTGTGAGTTCAGTTCAAAAAAATTGGGAGAGACTCACATTTCTGCAGCAGATTCTTCTGTTCTTCCATTTTCTACTGTTTGTCTTAAAAAAAACACTAATATCCTATTTTAGAGAGTACTTAAAAACATCAGAGCACTTCTGTAACGGACTAAATAAAAAGACCAAAATCAAATGTAGAGGACGCTCGTTCCCTGGGATATACAAAATAAGAATAATAGTGAAGGGAGAAGTCCGGCCTCCCCCCCGGTCCTTACCTTTCTGGGAATGTGACTTAGCATACAGGTAAAAGCCAGTAAATTAGAATATTTTGAAAAATAGAATATTACTTAAGGCTAATACAAAAAAGGGATTTTTTAGAAATGTTGGCCAACTGAAAAGTATGAAAATGAAAAATATGAGCATGTACAATACTCAATACTTGGTTGGAGCTCCTTTTGCCTCAATTACCGCGTTAATGCGGCGTGGCATGGAGTCGATGAGTTTCTGGCACTGCTCAGGTGTTATGAGAGCCCAGGTTGCTCTGATAGTGGCCTTCAACTCTTCTGCGTTTTTGGGTCTGGCATTCTGCATCTTCCTTTTCACAATACCCCACAGATTTTCTATGGGGCTAAGGTCAGGGGAGTTGGCGGGCCAATTTAGAACAGAAATACCATGGTCCGTAAACCAGGCACGGGTAGATTTTGCGCTGTGTGCAGGCGCCAAGTCCTGTTGGAACTTGAAATCTCCATCTCCATAGAGCAGGTCAGCAGCAGGAAGCATGAAGTGCTCTAAAACTTGCTGGTAGACGGCTGCGTTGACCCTGGATCTCAGGAAACAGAGTGGACCGACACCAGCAGATGACATGGCACCCCAAACCATCACCCGACCATGCAAATTTTGCATTTCCTTTGGAAATCGAGGTCCCAGAGTCTGGAGGAAGACAGGAGAGGCACAGGATCCACGTTGCCTGAAGTCTAGTGTAAAGTTTCCACCATCAGTGATGGTTTGGGGTGCCATGTCATCTGCTGGTGTCGGTCCACTCCGTTTCCTGAGATCCAGGGTCAACGCAGCCGTCTACCAGCAAGTTTTAGAGCACTTCATGCTTCCTGCTGCTGACCTGCTCTATGGAGATGGAGATTTCAAGTTCCAACAGGACTTGGCGCCTGCACACAGCGCAAAATCTACCCGTGCCTGGTTTACGGACCATGGTATTTCTGTTCTAAATTGGCCCGCCAACTCCCCTGACCTTAGCCCCATAGAAAATCTGTGGGGTATTGTGAAAAGGAAGATGCAGAATGCCAGACCCAAAAACGCAGAAGAGTTGAAGGCCACTATCAGAGCAACCTGGGCTCTCATAACACCTGAGCAGTGCCAGAAACTCATCGACTCCATGCCACGCCGCATTAACGCAGTAATTGAGGCAAAAGGAGCTCCAACCAAGTATTGAGTATTGTACATGCTCATATTTTTCATTTTCATACTTTTCAGTGGGCCAACATTTCTAAAAATCCCTTTTTTGTATTAGCCTTAAGTAATATTCTAATTTTGTGACACACGGAATTTGGGATTTTCATTTGTTGCCACTTCAAATCATCAAAATTAAATGAAATAAACATTTGAATGCATCAGTCTGTGTGCAATGAATAAATATAATGTACAAGTTACACCTTTTGAATGCAATTACTGAAATAAATCAAGTTTTTCAAAATATTCTAATTTACTGGCTTTTACCTGTATAGCATTCCAACACAACTGTTGTTTTCTAGCTTTCTTTATGGCGACTCTGATTCGATTGAGAGGCCAACGTCAGTAAAACGTGGTTGACTTTGTTTCACCGCTGTCAGTTAAAGCACAGCAGATCTTGTTAATCCTTTCTAATTACTGACCAGGACTGTCCATCTTCCTCTAAAGAGTCACCTTGTAGCACACACACACACACACACACACACACACACACACACACACACACACACACACACACACACACACACACACACACTGGTATTTGTTATTTTCTTGAGACTTCTGAAAAAAATGCCTACCTCTTTAGGACCACCCTTTTTGGATATATAAAGATTTGTATTTACAAAATGAATGATATATACAAAGTATGCAAATATAAAAAAGGTAAGCTTTTAGTTAATTTATTTTATTTAATTTTTTTTGTAATTGGTTTTTAATCTTCATTATTTACTTCAAATTATTACAGTATGTCTCTATATGCATATTTATTTATTTTTGTAATTAATTTTGGCCAAAGGGGGCGCATTTCACATTCTTACACACACTTGTTATTTCATATGTTGACCAGAGGGGGAGCACTTTTAAAACCGACACACAGTTAATTAGAAAAATCCCTCCTTTTTGGGACCACCCTAATTTTGATATATTTCACCACCAGGGGTGCAAATGAGACATTCTCTATTAGAGGCAATGGTTTTTGTTTGTAATTGGTTTTTAATTTTAATCTTCATTATTTACTTTAAGTTATTACAGTTTGTCTCTCTCTCTCTCTCTCTCTCGCTCTCTCTCTCTCTCTCTCTCTCTCTCTCTCTATATATATATATATATATATATTTTTTTTTTTTTATTTTTTTTTTTATTTTTTATTTTTTTATTTTTATTTTTATTTTTATTTTATTATTATTTTTTTTTATTTATTTATATTTTTTTTTAATTTTTTTTTTTATACATTTTGGCCAAAGGGGGCGCATTTCAATTTCTTACACACAATTATTACATATGTTGGCCAGAGGGGGAGCACTTCAAATTTTTACACACAGTTGTTATTTCATATGTTGACCAGAGGGGGAGCACTTTTAAAACCGACACACTGTCAATATGAAAAATCCCTCCTTTTTGGGACCACCCTAATTTTGATAGATTTCACCACCAGGGGTGCAAATGAGACATACAAATACAAAATGCACACACATTCTTGTATTTGTTACCTTCTTGAGAACTCCGAAAAATGTCTACTTCTTTAGGACCACCCTTTCTAGATATATAAAGATTTGTATTTACAACATTAATACTATATACATACTATGCAAATGTATGAACGGTAAGCTTTTAGTTATTTTTTGGGGGGGAATTTGTTGTTTGGAATTGGTTTTTAATCTTCATTATTTACTTTAAGTTATTACAGTATGTCTCTATATACATATATATATTTAAAAAAACAAACATTTTGGCCAAAGGGGGCGCATTTCAATTTCTTACACACACTTATTACATATGTTGGCCAGAGGGGGAGCACTTCAAATTCTTACACACACTTGTTATTTCATATGTTGACCAGAGGGGGAGCACTTTTAAAACCGACACACAGTCAATATGAAAAATCCCTCCTTTTTGGGACCACCCTAATTTTGATAGATTTCACCACCAGGGGTGCAAATGAGACATACAAATACAAAATGCACACACATTCTTGTATTTGTTACCTTCTTGAGAACTCCGAAAAATGTCTACTTCTTTAGGACCACCCTTTCTAGATATATAAAGATTTGTATTTATAACATCAATACTATATACATACTATGCAAATGTATGAACGGTAAGCTTTTAGTTATTTTTTGGGGGGGAATTTGTTGTTTGGAATTGGTTTTTAATCTTCATTATTTACTTTAAGTTATTACAGTATGTCTCTATATACATATTAGAGATGCGCGGTTTGCGGGCACAACCGCGGAGTCCGCGGATTATCCGCGGATCGGGCGGATGAAATTTAAAAAAATTAGATTTTATCCGCGGGTCGGGTCGGGTCGGGTCGGGTCGGGTCGGGTCGGGCGGTTGAAATAAAAAAAAAGTTAGATTTTAAATAGATTCAGGCGGGTGGCAGTTAAAGCAATTGGGAAATATATATACATAGTTAAATGTTGTTACCCACATACGAAAAACGAGCAGGCACCTGCTGCATATGCCACAACAGAAGAAAAAAAAAAAAAGAGATGGACACTTTTACGGAGCGGAGAAGGGACGCCTCGCCGGGGTCCGGGACCGAGGCCCCTTCCCCCGAGAGGGCCCCACCGGGAGCCGTAGCTGAGGCGATCCGCGAGAAGGGCCCGACGCACGTCCAGGGTCACCACCGCGCCCACCGCACCGACACCCCGCCTCGTCCGCCTTCGCCGCGGCCGGCGTCACGCGCAGCAGGTAAGCAGCTTACCTGCCCGCCACCCCCGTGGCCGGGGGCTCGTAACAGGGGTCACTCCACGCGCTCCACCCGCGCAGCTTACCTGCCCGCCACCCCTGTTGCCGGGGGCGCGTAACAGGGGTCACTCCGCGCGCAGTGCGCTCACGAAAGGGGTGGGGCTCACCCTGGTTGATATAGACAGCAGGACGGTGGCCATGGAAGTCGGAACCCGCTAAGGAGTGTGTAACAACCCACCTGCCGAATCAACTAGCCCTGAAAATGGATGGCGCTGGAGCGTCGGGCACATACCCGGCCGTCGCCGGCAGCGAGACGCGCTTGGAGGTGCGATCAGCGCGGCTCCCATATGATTGCGCACTGGTGTGCGTCTGGGCCGTGACAGCGTGGCACGCGAATGTCTGTGCTGCATTGGATCAGTCTCCTTTCTTTAACAGGCAAAAGCTTTATAACCTCACTAATGCCTTGCATCGTCTATATTAGATATATAACAACGGGCGGGTGCGGTTCTGATCAAATGTTACATCGGGTGGATGGCGGATGGTTGACGACTTTCTGATGCGGTTGCGGATGAAATAATTGCCTATCCGCGCATCTCTAATACATATATATATTTAAAAAAAATACATTTTGGCCAAAAGGGGGCGCATTTCAATTTCTTACACACACTTATTACATATGTTGGCCAGAGGGGGAGCACTTCAAATTTTTACACACACTTGTTATTTCATATGTTGACCAGAGGGGGAGCACTTTTAAAACCGACACACTGTCAATATGAAAAATCCCTCCTTTTTGGGACCACCCTAATTTTGATAGATTTCACCACCAGGGGTGCAAATGAGACATACAAATACAAAATGCACACACATTCTTGTATTTGTTACCTTCTTGAGAACTCCGAAAAATGTCTACTTCTTTAGGACCACCCTTTCTAGATATATAAAGATTTGTATTTACAACATCAATACTATATACATACTATGCAAATGTATGAACGGTAAGCTTTTAGTTATTTTTTGGGGGGGAATTTGTTGCTTGGAATTGGTTTTTAATCTTCATTATTTACTTTAAGTTATTACAGTATGTCTCTATATACATATTAGAGATGCGCGGTTTGCGGGCACAACCGCGGAGTCCGCGGATTATCCGCGGATTATCCGCGGATTGGGCGGATGAAATTAAAAAAAATTAGATTTTATCCGCGGGTCGGGTCGGGTCGGGTCGGGTCGGGTCGGGTCGGGTCGGGTCGGGTCGGGCGGTTGAAATAAAAAAAATAATTAGATTTTAAATAGATTCAGGCGGGTGGCAGTTAAAGCAATTGGGAAATATATATACATAGTTAAATGTTGTTACCCACATACGAAAAACGAGCAGGCACCTGCTGCATATGCCACAACAGAAGAAAAAAAAAAAAAGAGATGGACACTTTTACGGAGCGGAGAAGGGACGCCTCGCCGGGGTCCGGGACCGAGGCCCCTTCCCCCGAGAGGGCCCCACCGGGAGCCGTAGCTGAGGCGATCCGCGAGAAGGGCCCGACGCACGTCCAGGGTCACCACCGCGCCCACCGCACCGACACCCCGCCTCGTCCGCCTTCGCCGCGGCCGGCGTCACGCGCAGCAGGTAAGCAGCTTACCTGCCCGCCACCCCCGTGGCCGGGGGATCGTAACAGGGGTCACTCCGCGCGCTCCGCCCGCGCAGCTTACCTACCCGCCACCCCTGTTGCCGGGGGCGCGTAACAGGGGTCACTCCGCGCGCAGTGCGCTCACGAAAGGGGTGGGGCTCACCCTGGTTGATATAGACAGCAGGACGGTGGCCATGGAAGTCGGAACCCGCTAAGGAGTGTGTAACAACCCACCTGCCGAATCAACTAGCCCTGAAAATGGATGGCGCTGGAGCGTCGGGCACATACCCGGCCGTCGCCGGCAGCGAGACGCGCTTGGAGGTGCGATCAGCGCGGCTCCCATATGATTGCGCACTGGTGTGCGTCTGGGCCGTGACAGCGTGGCACGCGAATGTCTGTGCTGCATTGGATCAGTCTCCTTTCTTTAACAGGCAAAAGCTTTATAACCTCACTAATGCCTTGCATCGTCTATATTAGATATATAACAACGGGCGGGTGCGGTTCTGATCAAATGTTACATCGGGTGGATGGCGGATGGTTGACGACTTTCTGATGCGGTTGCGGATGAAATAATTGCCTATCCGCGCATCTCTAATACATATATATATTTAAAAAAAATACATTTTGGCCAAAAGGGGGCGCATTTCAATTTCTTACACACACTTATTACATATGTTGGCCAGAGGGGGAGCACTTCAAATTTTTACACACACTTGTTATTTCATATGTTGACCAGAGGGGGAGCACTTTTAAAACCGACACACAGTCAATATGAAAAATCCCTCCTTTTTGGGACCACCCTAATTTTGATAGATTTCACCACCAGGGGTGCAAATGAGACATACAAATACAAAATGCACACACATTCTTGTATTTGTTACCTTCTTGAGAACTCCGAAAAATGTCTACTTCTTTAGGACCACCCTTTCTAGATATATAAAGATTTGTATTTACAACATCAATACTATATACATACTATGCAAATGTATGAACGGTAAGCTTTTAGTTATTTTTTGGGGGGGAATTTGTTGCTTGGAATTGGTTTTTAATCTTCATTATTTACTTTAAGTTATTACAGTATGTCTCTATATACATATTAGAGATGCGCGGTTTGCGGGCACAACCGCGGAGTCCGCGGATTATCCGCGGATTATCCGCGGATTGGGCGGATGAAATTAAAAAAAATTAGATTTTATCCGCGGGTCGGGTCGGGTCGGGTCGGGTCGGGTCGGGTCGGGTCGGGTCGGGTCGGGCGGTTGAAATAAAAAAAATAATTAGATTTTAAATAGATTCAGGCGGGTGGCAGTTAAACCAATTGGGAAATATATATACATAGTTAAATGTTGTTACCCACATACGAAAAACGAGCAGGCACCTGCTGCATATGCCACAACAGAAGAAAAAAAAAAAAAGAGATGGACACTTTTACGGAGCGGAGAAGGGACGCCTCGCCGGGGTCCGGGACCGAGGCCCCTTCCCCCGAGAGGGCCCCACCGGGAGCCGTAGCTGAGGCGATCCGCGAGAAGGGCCCGACGCACGTCCAGGGTCACCACCGCGCCCACCGCACCGACACCCCGCCTCGTCCGCCTTCGCCGCGGCCGGCGTCACGCGCAGCAGGTAAGCAGCTTACCTGCCCGCCACCCCCGTGGCCGGGGGATCGTAACAGGGGTCACTCCGCGCGCTCCGCCCGCGCAGCTTACCTACCCGCCACCCCTGTTGCCGGGGGCGCGTAACAGGGGTCACTCCGCGCGCAGTGCGCTCACGAAAGGGGTGGGGCTCACCCTGGTTGATATAGACAGCAGGACGGTGGCCATGGAAGTCGGAACCCGCTAAGGAGTGTGTAACAACCCACCTGCCGAATCAACTAGCCCTGAAAATGGATGGCGCTGGAGCGTCGGGCACATACCCGGCCGTCGCCGGCAGCGAGACGCGCTTGGAGGTGCGATCAGCGCGGCTCCCATATGATTGCGCACTGGTGTGCGTCTGGGCCGTGACAGCGTGGCACGCGAATGTCTGTGCTGCATTGGATCAGTCTCCTTTCTTTAACAGGCAAAAGCTTTATAACCTCACTAATGCCTTGCATCGTCTATATTAGATATATAACAACGGGCGGGTGCGGTTCTGATCAAATGTTACATCGGGTGGATGGCGGATGGTTGACGACTTTCTGATGCGGTTGCGGATGAAATAATTGCCTATCCGCGCATCTCTAATACATATATATATTTAAAAAAAATACATTTTGGCCAAAAGGGGGCGCATTTCAATTTCTTACACACACTTATTACATATGTTGGCCAGAGGGGGAGCACTTCAAATTTTTACACACACTTGTTATTTCATATGTTGACCAGAGGGGGAGCACTTTTAAAACCGACACACAGTCAATATGAAAAATCCCTCCTTTTTGGGACCACCCTAATTTTGATAGATTTCACCACCAGGGGTGCAAATGAGACATACAAATACAAAATGCACACACATTCTTGTATTTGTTACCTTCTTGAGAACTCCGAAAAATGTCTACTTCTTTAGGACCACCCTTTCTAGATATATAAAGATTTGTATTTACAACATCAATACTATATACATACTATGCAAATGTATGAACGGTAAGCTTTTAGTTATTTTTTGGGGGGGAATTTGTTGCTTGGAATTGGTTTTTAATCTTCATTATTTACTTTAAGTTATTACAGTATGTCTCTATATACATATTAGAGATGCGCGGTTTGCGGGCACAACCGCGGAGTCCGCGGATTATCCGCGGATTATCCGCGGATTGGGCGGATGAAATTAAAAAAAATTAGATTTTATCCGCGGGTCGGGTCGGGTCGGGTCGGGTCGGGTCGGGTCGGGTCGGGTCGGGTCGGGCGGTTGAAATAAAAAAAATAATTAGATTTTAAATAGATTCAGGCGGGTGGCAGTTAAACCAATTGGGAAATATATATACATAGTTAAATGTTGTTACCCACATACGAAAAACGAGCAGGCACCTGCTGCATATGCCACAACAGAAGAAAAAAAAAAAAAGAGATGGACACTTTTACGGAGCGGAGAAGGGACGCCTCGCCGGGGTCCGGGACCGAGGCCCCTTCCCCCGAGAGGGCCCCACCGGGAGCCGTAGCTGAGGCGATCCGCGAGAAGGGCCCGACGCACGTCCAGGGTCACCACCGCGCCCACCGCACCGACACCCCGCCTCGTCCGCCTTCGCCGCGGCCGGCGTCACGCGCAGCAGGTAAGCAGCTTACCTGCCCGCCACCCCCGTGGCCGGGGGATCGTAACAGGGGTCACTCCGCGCGCTCCGCCCGCGCAGCTTACCTACCCGCCACCCCTGTTGCCGGGGGCGCGTAACAGGGGTCACTCCGCGCGCAGTGCGCTCACGAAAGGGGTGGGGCTCACCCTGGTTGATATAGACAGCAGGACGGTGGCCATGGAAGTCGGAACCCGCTAAGGAGTGTGTAACAACCCACCTGCCGAATCAACTAGCCCTGAAAATGGATGGCGCTGGAGCGTCGGGCACATACCCGGCCGTCGCCGGCAGCGAGACGCGCTTGGAGGTGCGATCAGCGCGGCTCCCATATGATTGCGCACTGGTGTGCGTCTGGGCCGTGACAGCGTGGCACGCGAATGTCTGTGCTGCATTGGATCAGTCTCCTTTCTTTAACAGGCAAAAGCTTTATAACCTCACTAATGCCTTGCATCGTCTATATTAGATATATAACAACGGGCGGGTGCGGTTCTGATCAAATGTTACATCGGGTGGATGGCGGATGGTTGACGACTTTCTGATGCGGTTGCGGATGAAATAATTGCCTATCCGCGCATCTCTAATACATATATATATTTAAAAAAAATACATTTTGGCCAAAAGGGGGCGCATTTCAATTTCTTACACACACTTATTACATATGTTGGCCAGAGGGGGAGCACTTAAAATTTTTACACACACTTGTTGTTTCATATGTTGACCAGAGGGGGAGCACTTTTAAAACCGACACACAGTCAATATGAAAAATCCCTCCTTTTTGGGACCACCTTAATTTTGATAGATTTCACCACCAGGGGTGCAAATGAGACATACAAATACAAAATGCACACACATTCTTATATTTGTTACCTTCTTGAGAACTCCGAAAAATGTCTACTTCTTTAGGACCACCCTTTCTAGATATATAAAGATTTGTATTTACAACATCAATACTATATACATACCATGCAAATGTATGAACGGTAAGCTTTTAGTTATTTTTTGGGGGGGAATTTGTTGTTTGGAATTGGTTTTTAATCTTCATTATTTACTTTAAGTTATTACAGTATGTCTCTATATACATATATATATTTAAAAAAAATACATTTTGGCCAAAGGGGGCGCATTTCAATTTCTTACACACACTTATTACCAGGGCCGGCCCGTGGCATAGGCCGTATAGGCAAATGCTAAGGGCGCCGTCCATCAGGGGGCGCCACCCCAGTGCCACAAATGTTGGAGAAAAAAAAAAAAAAAAAAAAAAAAAAGTTGGTACTATTATTTCTAAATACAAAAAATAATCCCACGTTAATTAAAATGCAAAGTAAAGCCTATTTAATAGAAATATTATTTGTTACAACATTACGCCCCCCCCTCCTCCCCCCGCACGGTGCGCCCCCTCCCTTCCCGTATCATGACTCTTTTTGGACGTCACCACATCAAAAAATCAACACAAGATGTCAAAACGGCCAAAACTGTCAGGTGCCCAGGGAAGAAAAAAGAGAAAAGAAGAGGAGGAGAAACGAGAAAAGACAGAGGTAGCAGGTAGGTAACGTTAGCCTACATGAAATTATTTGTCTGTTACAGAATGTGATAGTAACCTGGCTTTTTAGCATTAAGCTAATGTTACATGATTCGGCAATTGCTAATCAATAAATAGCTAGTTCTGTTTTAACGTCGGGTTAATATTGTGGAGGGGGCTAAATTGTTATGGAAAATAATAATGTAACGTTAGGTAATTACAGTACTCCCACCTTACATTCCTCAGGGACATTTGTATTAGATCTTTTAAGCAGGTGTTTTTTGTTTACATTGTTATTGCCTTCTGGTTAGCTAATGTTTGCCCTGCAGGTAATCGTCACTTTTCCACCCTTTTATATATTAGGTAAAGTTGTAAGTAAAAAAAAAAAAGGTCAAAGACAAAGCTATTCGGTTTCTTGTGAGTATATACACTTCACTGCTGATGTGGGGGGGCGCCACCTAAAATCTTGCCTAGGGCGCCAGATTGGTTAGGGCCGGGCCTGCTTATTACATATGTTGGCCAGAGGGGGAGCACTTCAAATTTTTTACACACACTTGTTATTTCATATGTTGACCAGAGGGGGAGCACTTTTAAAACCGACACACAGTCAATATGAAAAATCCCTCCTTTTTGGGACCACCTTAATTTTGATAGATTTCACCACCAGGGGGTGCAAATGAGACATTCTCTATTAGATGCAATGGTTTTCCATATTGGGACCATGATTTCTGTCCTAACTTGTTCACCTCATATGGAAGGTATTTTTCCTTGTTGATGTCTCAAGAAGGTTAGAAATACAAGAACACACACACACACACCCAGAAGTCCTCCAGTTGGCACTATAATGCCGGCGGCACGCTTGGCTGGTCGAGGCTACATCCGTCTCCAGCAGCAGGGAGGGAAAGTGAGCGAGGACAGAATACACAATCAGCCCACCTCACACACACACACACACACTCCCGGGGGAGCCTCTCTGATACCTGTTGTCTAGGCAACCACTCAGTGTGTGAGCCATGTGAAGGTGAAGGCGATCTG
The DNA here is from genome assembly GCF_033978685.3 of Nerophis lumbriciformis. Classification (NCBI taxonomy): domain Eukaryota; kingdom Metazoa; phylum Chordata; class Actinopteri; order Syngnathiformes; family Syngnathidae; genus Nerophis; species Nerophis lumbriciformis. The sequence goes on along the minus strand of NC_084572.2, from coordinate 3,050,819 downwards.
CCGCATCGCCGCGCGCACAGCGAGGACGCCCATCGACACCCTGACCTCTACAGCCTATCTTGACACAGTCCGCGGCATGGACTTCCGTCACAACGGTCCTCACGAGGACAGACAAACACACAAGCGCTGCAACCCCATTTGCATTTTGCATTTCACGCTTGCGCCAACAATCTGCCACACTTTCGTTTTAATGAGCGTCTGACGAGCGCGACAGCGAGTGGGGAGAACACTGGCCCCTGATTGGCCGATTGGCGTCTGGAACCGTTTGCGACGTCCCGGCGGCCGTGACTTGAATCACACCGCTATGTCGGTGTGAAGCCTCTGCTGGCCGCCAAGTAACCATGGCGACGGAAAGTGATGCCGCGTGATGTCACGCTCAAGTCCTTCAGCGGCCTGTTAGCTTAGCAAATGGAGAGCACTTTGCAGCCTGTTCATTTTTGATGGTGTTGTTTTTTTTGCAATATTTCATGAGTGTGAAGTCGCCCCACTGACGTGCGAGCAGCTGAAAAAGGCTTTTCAGGCACCCATCCATCTTCTTCCGCTTATCCGAGGTCGGGTCGCGGGGGCAGCAGCCTAAGCAGGGAAGCCCAGACTTCCCTCTCCCCAGCCACTTCGTCCAGCTCCTCCCGGGGGATCCCGAGACGTTCCCAGGCCAGCCGGGAGACATAGTCTTCCCAACGTGTCCTGGGTCTTCCCCGCGGCCTCCTACCGGTCGGACGTGCCCTAAACACCTCCCTAGGGAGGCGTTCGGGTGGCATCCTGACCAGATGCCCAAACCACCTCATCTGGCTCCTCTCCATGTGGAGGAGCAGCGGCTTTACTTTGAGCTCCCCCCGGATGACAGAGCTTCTCACCCTATCTCTAAGGGAGAGCCCCGCCACCCGGCGGAGGAAACTCATTTCGGCCGCTTGTACCCGTGATCTTGTCCTTTCGGTCATAACCCAAAGCTCATGACCATAGGTGAGGATGGGAACGTAGATCGACCGGTAAATTGAGAGCTTTGCCTTCCGGCTCAGCTCCTTCTTCACCACAACGGATCGATACAGCGTCCGCATTACTGAAGACGCCGCACCGATCCGCCTGTCGATCTCACGATCCACTCTTCCCTCACTCGTGAACAAGACTCCGAGGTACTTGAACTCCTCCACTTGGGGCAAGATCTCCAAAAGGTGAAATAACTGAAAACATGTTTTATATTTAGATTTTTTCAAAATAGCCACCCTTTGCTCTGATTACTACTTCGCACACTCTCTGCATTCTCTCCATGAGCTTCAAGAGGTAGTCACCTGAAAGGGTTTTCACTTCACAGGTGTCGTAGTTTTGATGCCTTCAGTGACAATCTACGATGTATTAGAGATGCGCGGTTTACGGGCACAACCGCGGAGTCCGCGGATTATCCGCGGATCGGGCGGATGAAATTTAAAAAAATTTGATTTTATCCGCGGGTCGGGTCGGGTCGGGTCGGGTCGGGTCGGGTCGGGCGGTTGAAATAAAAAAAAATTAGATTTTAAATAGATTCAGGCGGGTGGAAGTTAAACCAATTGGGAAATATATATACATAGTTAAATGTTGTTACCCACATACGAAAAACGAGCAGGCACCTGCTGCATATGCCACAACAGAAGAAAAAAAAAAAAAGAGATGGACACTTTTACGGAGCGGAGAAGGCCCCCGACGCCTCGGGGTCCGGGACCGAGGCCCCTTCCCCCGAGAGGGCCCCACCGGGAGCCGTAGCTGCGGCGATCCGCGAGAAGGGCCCGACGCACGTCCAGGGTCACCACCGCGCCCACCGCACCGACACCCCGCCTCGTCCGCCTTCGCCGCGGCCGGCGTCACGCGCAGCAGGTAAGCAGCTTACCTGCCCGCCACCCCTGTTGCCGGGGGCGCGTAACAGGGGTCACTCCGCGCGCAGTGCGCTCACGAAAGGGGTGGGGCTCACCCTGGTTGATATAGACAGCAGGACGGTGGCCATGGACGTCGGAACCCGCTAAGGAGTGTGTAACAACCCACCTGCCGAATCAACTAGCCCTGAAAATGGATGGCGCTGGAGCGTCGGGCCCATACCCGGCCGTCGCCGGCAGCGAGACGCGCTTGGAGGTGCGCTCAGCGCGGCTCCCATATGATTGCGCACTGGTGTGCGTCTGGGTCGTGACAGCGTGGCACGCGAATGTCTGTGCTGCATTGGATCAGTCTCCTTTCTTTAACAGGCAAAAGCTTTATAACCTCACTAATGCCTTGCATCGTCTATATTAGATATATAACAACGGGCGGGTGCGGGCGGATGGCGGGCGGGTGCGGTTCTGATCAAATGTTACATCGGGTGGATGGCGGATGGTTGACGACTTTCTGATGCGGTTGCGGATGAAATAATTGCCTATCCGCGCATCTCTACGATGTATATAGTCATGAAAATAAAGAATTGAATGAGGTGTGTCCAAACTTTTGGCCTGTACTGTATATATGATTATTATTTATTATTAAAGGGGAACATTATCACAATTTCAGAATGGTTAAAACCCATTAAAAATCAGTTCCCAGTGGCTTATTATATTTTTCAATTTTTTTTTCAAAATTTTACCCATCACGCAATATCCCTAAAAAAAGCTTCAAAGTGCCTGATTTTAACCACCCGTCCATTTTCCTGTGACGTCACATAGTGAAGCCAACACAAACAAACATGGCGGAAAGAACAGCAAGCTATAGCGACATTAGCTCGGATTCAGACTCGGATTTCAGCGGCTTAAGCGATTCAACAGATTTCTGTCATGTCTGTGTGATCATGTTTTTGTTTTGGTCATGTTCGTTTTGGGTTTTGGACTTTTTGTGCACTTTTGTTTTGTCACCATAGCAACCATTAGTTTTCACCTGTCACGTCACGCACCTGTTTCACGTTTTGAGTCACGCACCTGCTTTCACTAATCATGTCCATAGTATTTAAGTTCATTCTTTTCAGTTTGTCGTTCTGACGACCTCACCACATTTATGCTCTGTCCATGCCTGACACTTCTTTCCATGTCCATTCTTCATGCAACTATTTTTGTCCAAGCCAAGTAAGTTTTTGTTCCATGTTTATAGTCTTTTTGGTTTCATAGTTTGTTCTCCGCCATTGTGCGTGTTTTTCGTTTGTACTTTTTTGCTATAGTCTTTTGGTGTCATAGTTTATTCTCCGCCACTGTGCGCGCTTTTGTTTGATCCTTTTTTTTTGTAGTTATAGTCTTTAAATAAAAAATTTACTTACATTCCCGTCTCGCCCGAGCCAATTTTCCGTTGCATCCCGGAAAAGCTAACACCCAAGATCAAGTCTTGACAATTACGCATGTATTGAAACGGATGGTTGTAGTGCGGAGGCAGGTAGCGAAAACGAAATTGAAGAAGAAACTGAAGCTATTGAACCATATCGGTTTGAACCGTATGCAAGCGAAACCGACGAAAACGACACGACAGCCAGCGACACGGGAGAAAGCGAGGACGAATTCGGCGATCGCCTTCTAACCAACGATTGGTATGTGTTTGTTTGGCATTAAAGGAAACTAACAACTATGAACTAGGTTTACAGTAGAGATGCGCGGATAGGCAATTATTTCATCCGCAACCGCATCAGAAAGTCGTCAACCATCCGCCATCCACCCGATGTAACATTTGATCAGAACCGCACCCGCCCGCACCCGCCCGTTGTTAGATATCTAATATAGACGACGCAAGGCATTAGTGAGGTTATAAAGCTTTTGCCTGTTAAAGAAAGGAGACTGATCCAATGCAGCACAGACATTCGCGTGCCACGCTGTCACGACCCAGACGCACACCAGTGCGCAATCATATGGGAGCCGCGCTGAGCGCACCTCCAAGCGCGTCTCGCTGCCGGCGACGGCCGGGTATGGGCCCGACGCTCCAGCGTCATCCATTTTCAGGGCTAGTTGATTCGGCAGGTGGGTTGTTACACACTCCTTAGCGGGTTCCGACGTCCATGGCCACCGTCCTGCTGTCTATATCAACCAGGGTGAGCCCCACCCCTTTCGTGAGCGAAAGGGGTGACCCCTGTTACGCGCCCCCGGCAACAGGGGTGGCGGGCAGGTAAGCTGCGCGGGCGGAGCGCGCGGAGTGACCCCTGTTACGAGCCCCCGGCCACGGGGGTGGCGGGCAGGTAAGCTGCTTACCTGCTGCGCGTGACGCCGGCCGCGGCGAAGGCGGACGAGGCGGGGTGTCGGTGCGGTGGGCGCGGTGGTGACCCTGGACGTGCGTCGGGCCCTTCTCGCGGATCGCCTCAGCTACGGCTCCCGGTGGGGCCCTCTCGGGGGAAGGGGCCTCGGTCCCGGACCCCGGCGAGGCGTCGGGGGCCTTCTCCGCTCCGTAAAAGTGTCCATCTCTTTTTCTTTTTTTTCTTCTGTTGTGGCATATGCTGCAGGTGCCTGCTCGTTTTTCGTATGTGGGTAACAACATTTAACTATGTATATATATTTCCGAATTGGTTTAACTGCCACCCGCCTGAATCTATTTAAAATCTAATTTTTTTTTATTTCAACCGCCCGACCCGACCCGACCCGACCCGCGGATTAAATCTAATTTTTTTAAATTTCACCCGCCCGATCCGCGGATAATCCGCGGACTCCGCGGTTGTGCCCGCAAACCGCGCATCTCTAGTTTACAGCATATGAAATACATTTGGCAACAACATGCACTTTGAGAGTGCAGACAGCCCAATTTTCATCAATTAATATATTCTGTAGACATACCCTCATCCGCGCTCTTTTCCTGAAAGCTGATCTGTCCAGTTTTGGAGTTGATGTCAGCAGGCCAGGGAAGCTAGGGTCGATAGGGGGTTTAGCTCGCTCGTCTGCGGGAACAAACTGCCGCCATTGCTTGTTGTGCTACCGAGGTCCTTTGTCCCTGAATAGCTCACACACTCCGGCAGATTCAATGGGGGTCTGGCGGCAGATTTCTTTGACTTTATCGTTGGAAATGCATCTGCTTTGAGTGTCGCAGGATATCCACACATTCTTGCCATCTCTGTCGTAGCATAGCTTTCGTCGGTAAAGTGTGCGGAACAAGCGTCCAATTTCTTGCCACTTTCGCATCTTTGGGCCACTGGTGCAACTTGAACCCGTCCCTGTTGGTGTTGTTACACCCTCCGACAACACACCGACGAGGCATGATGTCTCCAAGGTACGGAAAACAGTCGAAAAAAACGGGAAAATAACAGAGCTGATTTGACTCGGTGTTTGAGAAAATGGCGGATTGCTTCCCGATGTGACGCCACGTTGTGACGTCATCGCTCCGAGAGCGAATATTAGAAAGGCGTTTAATTCGCCAAAATTCACCCATTTAGAGTTCGGAAATCGGTTAAAAAAATATATGGTCTTTTTTCTGCAACATCAAGGTATATATTGACGCTTACATAGGTCTGCTGATAATGTTCCCCTTTAATTTACTTAGAATCTATTTATTTTAGCATTGAGTAATTGTCATACTTGCCAACCCTCCCGGATTTTCCGGGAGACTCCCGAAATTCAGCGCCTCTCCCGAAAACCTCCCGAGACAAATTTTCTCCCGAAAATCTCCCGAAATTCAGGCGGAGCTGGAGTCCACGCCCCCCTCCAGCTCCATGCGGACCTGAGTGACGTGTTGACAGCCTGTTCACAACATTGCCGTAAACAGCAATGTTGTGACACTTTTAAACAGGACAATACTGCCATCTACTGTACATGCATATGTGACCCACCCATAATGTGTCACATTTTTGTGTTAATTTATTTATTTTATTTTGTGGTTTGAATTCGTTTTTTGGAGCTGTCATTCCACATTTATCAGTATTCACATTGGTCAGTAGGGGGCAGTAGGGCGTTTCTTCCCAATTGAATGCTATCACCTGCAGACCGGAAGTGTCTTGTCATGATGAGCGCGACCAGTCTGTGAACAATTGAAACGTCCTGTGTGCTTTTTCCTCCTCTATAACAGGTTAGTTTTGGTGAATCAACTCACTGAATAATATCCATGTGATCTTTATAAGTTTAAGTACACATTCTGATGGTGGAGCCTAACTCTGAAGTGTTTGTGAGTTGTAGTTTGTATTTGTGAATGAATCCAGTGCACAGCTGCAGTAATCAATACAAAAAGGCGACGTGAGTGCGCAATGTTTATATAGGAACTTCTGATCTTAATTCAGACTCCCAAATTAGAGCTCCCGTTTTCTTATTGATTTTATAATGTATATTTGTATAATGTGTGTGTTCTGAAATAGTGACAGAGAATAGAACAAGGATGGCCAATTCAACCCTTAACTCAACAATGAGTAGATGAGTGTTATGTGTGTGTGTATATGTGTAAATAAATGAACACTGAAATTCAAGTATTTCTTTATATATATATATATATATATATATATATATATATATATATAGCTATATATATATATATATATACACATATATATATATATATAGCTATATATATATATATAGCTAGAATTGACTGAAAGTCAAGTATTTCTTATATATATATATATATATATATATATATATATATATATATATATATATATATATATATATATATATATATATATATATATATATATATATATATATATATATATATATATACATATACACATTGGACACAAATTCCTCAATCTGATTGACAAACACTTTCCCAAAGACAACACCCTAAGAAAAGTATTCAACAAGAACAACATTAAATTGAGCTACAGCTGCATGAACAATATACGACAAATCATCTCAAACCACAACAAAACAATTGCAAATGAGCCGTCGGCCCCCGGACAGAGCGACTCCAAAACCAACAAAGGCTGTAACTGTCGAAAGAAACCTGATTGCCCTCTCAACGGGGGGTGCTTACAAACATCAGTTGTCTACCAATCTAAGGTAATACGCAAGGACATTAACACATCCGACACATATGTAGGATTAACCGAGGGAGAATTCAAAACCAGATGGAACAATCACAAGGCTTCTTTCAGGAACAAAAACCTGCGAAATACCACAGAACTCAGCAAACACATTTGGGACCTCAAAGACAATAATGTTGAATATTCAATAACATGGCAAATTCTTGCATTCAGCACACCTTACAATAGTGGTAATAAAAGATGCAACCTATGCTTGAAAGAGAAACTGTTTATTATTTACCGTCCAGACCTGTCATCCCTCAACAAGCGCAGCGAAATTGTAACAGCATGCCGCCACAGACGGAAACACCTCCTAGGTAACACATGAGCTAATCACCACGCCCCTACGCCAGCCTGTACCCACCCACTCTGTGCCCTATATAAACCATGATATGTGAATGCTCCCATTAAAATCTCCTGATGATTGAGGGAACCCCCCCCTCATGAAACAGGCCTGTAGAGATGAAATAGTCTTGTGATTTTTTTCCCACACATACATATATATATATATATATATATATATATATCTTAACCACGCCCCCAACCACGCCCCACGCCCCACCCCCGACCACGCCCCCCACCCCCCACCTCCCGAAATCGGAGGTCTCAAGGTTGGCAAGTATGGTAATTGTATGTACATGAAAAATCAGTTTGTATGAGTCTCTTCTTTTGCAGTATATGTAATAACTTTTTTATTTTTCTAATTAGCCAGACCTAAACTTAACACTCGGAGGCAAAGGACTTACAGTATCAACCGGGAAATTAGACCACGAAGACACACCCAACCTTCACATAGGAATATAAATAAATAAATATTGTCAGGTTCTCATTAGGATTTCAATTCAGGGGGTGTGTGAACAGTCTTTTGTCTCCTAAAGGGGGCGTGACAGAAAATAATTGAGAACCACTGAACTATGACATGTAGCACACAGACTTTCATCCTGTACTTGGGTTAGTAAAGGACGGTATATTACATTCTAGTCTTTGTATTTACACAGAAATTCCCAAAGGTTTTGTAATCAATATGCCACGACTTCTTATGTAGTGGGGCGAGCGTGATAAGGTGTCACGGTGGGCGTGAGAAAAGAATACACAAGTCTGGTACGTAGGTGCTGGTGCCAGCAACTCACAGAATCGTTCGTAGGGTATTTCGATACTTTCTAAATGAAGGGGGACCACAAACAATGTCATTATTCGCTTTATTTTAACAAAAAATCTTAGGGTACATTAATCATATGTTTATTATTGCAATGTTGTCCTTAAATAAAATAGTCAACATACTAGACAACTTGTCTTTTAGTAGTAAGTAAACAAACAAAGGCTCCTAATTAGTCTATGCAGTAACATATTGTGTCATTTATACACCTATTATTTTGTCCAAAATATAAAGGACAAACTGTAAAAAAGGATTATTAATCTACTTGTTCATTTACTTTTAAAATCTGGTTATTTCCCGTTTCAACATGTTCTATCTATCCATCCATCCATCTTCTTCCGCTTATCCGAGGTCGGGTCGCAGGGGCAGCAGCCTAAGCAGGGAAGCCCAGACTTCCCTCTCCCCAGCCACTTCGTCCAGCTCCTCCCGGGGGATCCCGAGGCGTTCCCAGGCCAGCCGGGAGACATAGTCTTCCCAGCATGTCCTGGGTCTTCCCCGTGGCCTCCTACCGGTCGGGCGTGCCCGAAACACCTTCCTAGGGAGGCGTTCGGGTGGCATCCTGACCAGATGCCCGAACCACCTCATCTGGCTCCTCTCGATGTGGAGGAGCAGTGGCTTTACTTTGAGCTCACATAACGTTTATTGGCTAAGTAACGTGACTTTTATTTGCTGTGTAGTTAAATCAGTGAGGCTGTAAACTCACTGCTAACGTTATAACGTTATTGCAAACATGGGAATCTGTTGCAGTTCACTACCTTATTCATCTCTAAGGGAGAGCCCTGCCACCCGGCGGAGGAAACTCATTTCGGCCGCTTGTACCCGTGATCTTGTCCTTTCGGTCATGACCCAAAGCTCATGACCATAGGTGAGGATGGGAACGTAGATCGACCGGTAAATCGAGAGCTTTGCCTTCCGGCTCAGCTCCTTCTTCACCACAACGGATCGATACAGCGTCCGCATTACTGAAGACGCCGCACCGATCCGCCTGTCGATCTCACGATCCACTCTTCCCCCACTCGTGAACAAGACTCCGAGGTACTTGAACTCCTCCACTTGGGGCAAGATCTCCTCCCCAACCCGGAGATGGCACTCCACCCTTTTCCGGGAGAGAACTTGGAGATGCTGATTCCCATCCCAGTCGGTTCACACTCTGCTGCGAACCGATCCAGTGAGAGCTGAAGATCTTGGCCGGAGGAAGCCATCAGGACCACATCATCTGCAAATAGCAGTGACCTAATCCTGCAGCCACCAAACCAGATCCCCTCAACGCCTTGACTGCGCCTAGAAATTCTGTCCATAAAGGTTATGAACAGAATCGGTGACAAAGGGCAGCCTTGGCGGAGTCCAACCCTCACCGGAAACGTGTCCGACTTACTGCCGGCAATGCGGACCAAGCTCTGACACTGATCATACAGGGAGCGAACTGCCACAATAAGACAGTCCGTTACCCCATACTCTCTGAGCACTCCCCACAGGACTTCCCGGGGTACACGGTCGAATGCCTTCTCCAAGTCCACAAAGCACATGTAGACTGGTTGGGCAAACTCCCATGCACCCTCAAGGACCCTGCCGAGAGTATAGAGCTGGTCCACAGTTCCACGACCAGGATGAAAACCACACTGTTCCTCCTGAATCCGAGGTTTGACTATCCGGCGTAGCCTCCTCTCCAGTACACCTGAATAGACCTTACCGGGAAGTATCTATTCTGTTCTATCTACACTGCTGTTAAAATGTAATAATCACTTATTCTTCTGTTGTTTGATACTTGACATTAGTTTTGGATGATACCACGGATTTAGGTATAGATCCGATACCAAGTAGTTACAGGATCATACATTGGTCATCATTTAAGTTCTCATGTGTCCAGGGACATAGCTCCTGAGTTTATAAACATACTATTCATTTAAAAAAGACAAAAAAAAAAAGATTTTGGGACGATAAAAAATAATCATAGTAGCATCGAGTAAATAAGCTATTGTACTTGGTATCATTACAGTGGATGTCAGGTGTAGATCCACCCATGGCGTTTGTTTACATTGTGACGCCGGTGAGCTATTGTATCCTCCTACGGTGTGTAGCGAAGCATGTTTAGCTATTCCTCGTCCTATTACGCTATTAGAAGAAACATACGTTATTTGTCGCCATGGAGGCGAGGATTAGTGATTTAGAAGTAACTAAAACACTGCCGATTGCGGGTGGACAATAGCCGCTAGCTAGTGTGGAGAATGCATATATTTTTAAGAGTTATTTCTTTATTCACAGTCATGTTTAAAGCAGCTAACATTTTCCCATGTGTACTCTTTATGCTCGTATCTTATGTCCGCAAGTAAACTAGAACAATGAGGCTGTCTTTCTTTCTGGGCAGGGTGGAGGCCTGTTTTCGTATTCAATAAGTTGTCTCCTCTTGTTTGATTTTCAGACCACTTCTGGATGCTGGTATTAGCGCATTTGTGAGGACTGGTCTCCTAAAGCTTTAGTAAAACTTGATAATATTCCTATTCTGTCTTGATGGTCCTTCTTACTCAACATATATGTCATCTGAAAGAACTTTGGATTGACCAGTGACTTTTATTCTCTGAGAGGAAGACTGGTCAGACGCAACACTAGCTAGCCATGTCTTAAAGCTCCTCTTCCTGATGGCGTTTCAGTGTTATAACTTTACTTTTATCATTAGTTTTTAAGCCAAAATGCGCCTATTCTCCCTTTTCTGTCTACACACTGTGTCTGCTTGTAATTACTCCGTGATTGTGCGCTGCCGAACATGCTCCTCTGCTCGTAAAACCAGCAATGTCACGATGTGACGACGACGCGCCGTCATGCCTGTGAAATAAAAACATGTCGAACCGGTACTTTTCAAACAGAGTATAGTACTGTTTTTGATTCATTAGTACCGCGATACTATACTAGTACCGGTATACTGTACAACCCTAGTAGGGAGAAACAACAATATTATCAGGTTCTCAATCGTATTTGGATTGAGGGGGGGAACGATGTTCTTAAGGGGGGGGCATGACAAAAAGTAATTGAGAAACACTGCCTTAACTGAACAATATTGCTGCCTAAAACAGCACATTTGTCAATATAAACAAGCATCATATGAATAAAGGATCATATTATTTACACATAGGACATACTTGCCAACCCTCCCGGATTTTCCGGGAGACTCCCGAAATTCAGCGCCTCTCCCGAAAACCTCCCGGGACAAATTTTCTCCCGAAATTCAGGCGGAACTGGAGGCCACGCCCCCTCCAGCTCCATGCGGACCTGAGTAATGTGTCACATTTTTGTGTTGATTTATTTATTTCATTTTGTGGTTTGAATTCGTTTTTGGAGCTGTCATTACACATTTATCAGTATTCACATTGGTCAGTAGGGGGCAGTAGGGTGTTTCTTCCCAATTGAGTGCTATCACCTGCAGACCGGAAGTGTCTTGTCATTCTGATGAGCGCGACCAGTCTGTGAATAATTAAAACGTCCTGTGTGCTTTTGGGGAACTTTGAAAAATGTCCCAATGGGAATTTCATAGAAAAACGGGAATTTTGGGAAAAAGGCTAAATATTTTGAATGTTGTGAATGAGTCGAAATGGTTGGTGTTGAAATGTTCTTAATCGGTCAAGAAATGTTGAAGCAGTGACATTTTTAATTGAGAAATTGTATTAGGGAATTCCAGGAATTTCGAGAAAATCTGGAATTTCTTCAGTTCAAAAAAACAACTTCGTTTTTTGTTCTGATTAAGAGGAATGATTTGACGGTGGAACCGTTGAAGTGGGTTGAAAAATGTAGAAGGAGTAGTCGACAGAAAAAAAGGGTGAAAAACAGGAATTCCTGGAATTTTTTTAACTTGGAAAACTGATCATTTGAATGTGCAGGATGAGTGGAATATGTTGAAGGTCGAAAGGTTTGAATCGGTTGAAAAATGTGCAAATGGTGGAAGTTTGAAAAATGGCCAAAATGTGGAAGGTAGAGCGCGCCAAAATTTGGAGGCTAAGAAGTTGAACTAGACTAGATGAGGTATTCCTGGAGGAATTGCATGTGAATGCTCCAATGCTGAAGTTGAACTTCAAAATGACTAATTGTTGAAGTAGAGCACACAATTCCTGAACAGGCTGAATATTTTGAAGTTGGAACGGTTTGAATCGGATAAAAAATGTGGGAGTTGAGGAACTTTGAAAAATGTCCCAATGGGAATTTCATAGAAAAACGGGAATTTCGGGAAAAGGCTAAATATTTTAAATGTTGTGAATGAGTCAAAATGGTTGGTGTTGAAATGTTCTTAATCGGTCAAGAAATGTTGAAGCAATGACATTTTTAATTGAAAAATGGTATTAAGGAATTCCAGGAATTTAGGGAAAATCGGGAATTTCTCCAGTTCAAAAAAACAACTTCGTTTTTTTGTCCTGATTAAGAGGAATGATTTGACGGTGGAACCGTTGAAGTGGGTTGAAAAATGTGGAAGGAGTAGTCGACAGGAAAAAAAGGGTGAAAAACGGGAATTCCTGGAATTTTTTTTAACTTGGAAAACTGATCATTTGAATGTGCAGGGGGAGTGGAATATGTTGAAGGTCGAATGGTTTAAATCGGTTGAAAAATGTGGAAATGGTGGAAGTTTGAAAAATGGCCAAAATGTGGAAGGTAGAGCGCCAAAATTTGGAGAAGAATAAGAAGTTGAACTAGACTAGATGAGGCAATTCCTGGAGGAATTGCGTGTGAATGCTCCAATGCTGAAGTTGAACTTCAAAATGACTAATTGTTGAAGTAGAGCACACAATTCCTGAACAGGCTGAATATTTTGAAGTTGGAACGGTTTGAATCGGATAAAAAAAATGTGGGAGTTGGGGAACTTTGAAAAATGTCCCAATGGGAATTTCATAGAAAAACGGGAATTTCGGGAAAAGGCTAAATATTTTAAATGTTGTGAATGAGTCGAAATGGTTGGTGTTGAAATGTTCTTAATCGGTCAAGAAATGTTGAAGCAGTGACATTTTTAATTGAAAAATGGTATTAAGGAATTCCAGGAATTTAGGGAAAATCGGGAATTTCTCCAGTTCAAAAAAACAACTTCGTTTTTTTGTCCTGATTAAGAGGAACGATTTGACGGTGGAACGAATGAAGTGGGTTGAAAAATGTGGAAGGAGTAGTCGACAGAAAAAAAGGGTGAAAAACGGGAATTCCTGGAATTTTTTTAACTTGGAAAACTGATCATTTGAATGTGCAGGGGGAGTGGAATATGTTGAAGGTCGAATGGTTTGAATCGGTTGAAAAATGTGGAAATGGTGGAAGTTTGAAAAATGGCCAAAATGTGGAAGGTAGAGCGCCAAAATTTGGAGAAGAATAAGAAGTTGAACTAGACTAGATGAGGCAATTCCTGGAGGAATTGCGTGTGAATGCTCCAATGCTGAAGTTGAACTTCAAAATGACTAATTGTTGAAGTAGAGCACACAATTCCTGAACAGGCTGAATATTTTGAAGTTGGAACGGTTTGAATCGGATAAAAAATGTGTCAGTTGAGGAACTTTGAAAAATGTCCCAATGGGAATTTCATAGAAAAACGGGAATTTCGGGAAAAGGCTAAATATTTTGAATGTTGTGAATGAGTCGAAATGGTTGGTGTTGAAATGTTCTTAATCGGTCAAGAAATGTTGAAGCAGTGACATTTTTAATTGAGAAATTGTATTAAGGAATTCCAGAAATGTCGGGAAAATCTGGAATTTCTTCAGTTCAAAAAACCAACTTCGTTTTTTTGTCCTGATTAAGAGGAATGATTTGACGGTGGAACGAATGAAGTGGGTTGAAAAATGTGGAAGGAGTAGTCGACAGAAAAAAAGGTGAAAAAAGGGTTTGAAAAAAACGGGAATTCTGGGAATTCCTGGAATTTTTTGGAAAAAATGATAGTTTGAATGTGCAGGATGAGTGGAATATGTTGAAGGTCGAATGGTTTGAATCGGTTGAAAAATGTGGAAGGAGTAGTCGACAGAAAAAAAGGGTGAAAAACGGGAATTCCTGGAATTTTTTTAACTTGGAAAACTGATCATTTGAATGTGCAGGATGAGTGGAATATGTTGAAGGTCGAAAGGTTTGAATCGGTTGAAAAATGTGAAAATGGTGGAAGTTTGAAAAATGGCCAAAATGTGGAAGGTAGAGTGCGCCAAAATTTAGAGGCTAAAAAGTTGAACTAGACTAGATGAGGCAATTCCTGGAGGAATTGCGTGTGAATGCTCCAATGCTGAAGTTGAACTTCAAAATGACTAATTGTTGAAGTAGAGCACACAATTCCTGAACAGGCTGAATATTTTGAAGTTGGAACGGTTTGAATCGGATAAAAAATGTGGGAGTTGGGGAACTTTGAAAAATGTCCCAATGGGAATTTCATCGAAAAACGGGAATTTCGGGAAAAGGCTATATATTTTAAATGTTGTGAATGAGTCGAAATGGTTGGTGTTGAAATGTTCTTAATCGGTCAAGAAATGTTGAAGCAGTGACATTTTTAATTGAGAAATTGTATTAAGGAATTCCAGGAATTTCGGGAAAATCCGGAATTTCTTCAGTTCAAAAAAACAACTTTGTTTTTTGTGCTGATTAAGAGGAATGATTTGACGGTGGAACCGTTGAAGTGGGTTGAAAAATGTGGAAGGAGTAGTCGACAGAAAAAAAGGTGAAAAAAGGGTTTGAAAAAAACGGGAATTTTGGGAATTCCTGGAATTTTTTGGAAAAAATGATAGTTTGAATGTGCAGGATGAGTGGAATATGTTGAAGGTCGAATGGTTTGAATCGGTTGAAAAATGTGGAAATGGTGGAAGTTTGAAAAATGGCCAAAATGTGGAAGGTAGAGCGCCAAAATTTGGAGAAGAATAAGAAGTTGAACTAGACTAGATGAGGCAATTCCTGAAGGAATTGTGTGTGAATGCTCCAATGCTGAAGTTGAACTTCAAAATGACTAATTGTTGAAGTAGAGCACACAATTCCTGAACAGGCTGAATATTTTGAAGTTGGAACGGTTTCAATCGGATAAAAAATGTGTCAGTTGAGGAACTTTGAAAAATGTCCCAATGGGAATTTCATAGAAAAACGGGAATTTCGGGAAAAGGCTAAATATTTTGAATGTTGTGAATGAGTCAAAATGGTTGGTGTTGAAATGTTCTTAATCGGTCAAGAAATGTTGAAGCAGTGCCATTTTTAATTGAAAAATGGTATTAAGGAATTCCAGGAATTTAGGGAAAATCGGGAATTTCTCCAGTTCAAAAAAACAACTTCGTTTTTTTGTCCTGATTAAGAGGAATGATTTGACGGTGGAACGGTTGAAGTGGGTTGAAAAATGTAGAAGGAGTAGTCGACAGAAAAAAAGGTGAAAAAAGGGTTTGACAAAACGGGAATTCTGGGAATTCCTGGAATTTTTGGGAAAAATGATCGTTTGAATGTGCAGGATGAGTGGAATATGTTGAAGGTCGAATGGTTTAAATCGGTTGAAAAATGTGGAAATGGTGGAAGTTTAAAAAATGGCCAAAATGTGGAATGTAGAGCGCGCCAAAATTTGGAGGCTAAGAAGTTGAACTAGACTAGATGAGGCAATTCCTGAAGGAATTGCGTGTGAATGCTCCAATGCTGAAGTTGAACTTCAAAATGACTAATTGTTGAAGTAGAGCACACAATTCCTGAACAGGCTGAATATTTTGAAGTTGGAACGGTTTGAATCGGATAAAAAATGTGTCAGTT
The DNA here is from genome assembly GCF_033978685.3 of Nerophis lumbriciformis. Lineage (NCBI taxonomy): Eukaryota > Metazoa > Chordata > Actinopteri > Syngnathiformes > Syngnathidae > Nerophis > Nerophis lumbriciformis. The sequence goes on along the minus strand of NC_084572.2, from coordinate 3,035,052 downwards.
GAGGAACTTTGAAAAATGTCCCAATGGGAATTTCATAGAAAAGCGGGAATTTTGGGAAAAGGCTAAATATTTTGAACGTTAAGAATGAGTCGAAATGGTTGGTGTTGAAATGTTCTTAATCGGTCAAGAAATGTTGAAGCAGTGACATTTTTAATTGAAAAATGGTATTAAGGAATTCCAGGAATTTAGGGAAAATCGGGAATTTCTCCAGTTCAAAAAAACAACTTCGTTTTTTTGTCCTGATTAAGAGGAATGATTTGACGGTGGAACGAATGAAGTGGGTTGAAAAATGTAGAAGGAGTAGTCGACAGAAAAAAAGGGTGAAAAACGGGAATTCCTGGAATTTTTTTTAACTTGGAAAACTGATCATTTGAATGTGCAGGGGGAGTGGAATATGTTGAAGGTCGAAAGGTTTGAATGGGTTGAAAACTGTGGAAATGGTGGAAGTTTGAAAAATGGCCAAAATGTGGAAGGTAGAGCGCGCCAAAATGTGGAGGCTAAGAAGTTGAACTAGACTAGATGAGGCAATTCCTGGAGGAATTGCGTGTGAATGCTCCAATGCTGAAGTTGAACTTCAAAATGACTAATTGTTGAAGTAGAGCACACAATTCCTGAACAGGCTGAATATTTTGAAGTTGGAACGGTTTGAATCGGATAAAAAATGTGGGAGTTGAGGAACTTTGAAAAATGTCCCAATGGGAATTTCATAGAAAAACGGGAATTTCGGGAAAAGGCTAAATAATTTGAACGTTAAGAATGAGTCGAAATGGTTGGTGTTGAAATGTTCTTAATCGGTCAAGAAATGTTGAAGCAGTGACATTTTTAATTGAAAAATGGTATTAAGGAATTCCAGGAATTTAGGGAAAATCGGGAATTTCTCCAGTTAAAAAAAAACAACTTTGTTTTTTGTCCTGATTAGGAGGAATGATTTGACGGTGCAACGGTTGAAGTGGGTTGAAAAATGTGGAAGGAGTAGTCGACAGGAAAAAAAGGGTGAAAAACGGGAATTCCTGGAATTTTTTTAACTTGTAAAACTGATCATTTGAATGTGCAGGATGAGTGGAATATGTTGAAGGTCGAATGGTTTGAATCGGTTGAAAACTGTGGAAATGGTGGAAGTTTGAAAAATGGCCAAAATGTGGAAGGTAGAGCGCGCCAAAATTTGGAGGCTAAGAAGTTGAACTAGACTAGATGAGGCAATTCCTGGAGGAATTGCGTGTGAATGCTCCAATGCTGAAGTTGAACTTCAAAATGACTAATTGTTGAAGTAGAGCACACAATTCCTGAACAGGCTGAATATTTTGAAGTTGGAACGGTTTGAATCGGATACAAAATGTGGGAGTTGAGGAACTTTGAAAAATGTCCCAATGGGAATTTCATAGAAAAACGGGAATTTCGGGAAAAGGCTAAATAATTTGAACGTTAAGAATGAGTCGAAATGGTTGGTGTTGAAATGTTCTTAATCGGTCAAGAAATGTTGAAGCAGTGACATTTTTAATTGAAAAATGGTATTAAGGAATTCCAGGAATTTAGGGAAAATCGGGAATTTCTCCAGTTAAAAAAAAACAACTTTGTTTTTTGTCCTGATTAGGAGGAATGATTTGACGGTGCAACGGTTGAAGTGGGTTGAAAAATGTGGAAGGAGTAGTCGACAGGAAAAAAAGGGTGAAAAACGGGAATTCCTGGAATTTTTTTAACTTGTAAAACTGATCATTTGAATGTGCAGGGGGAGTGGAATATGTTGAAGGTCGAAAGGTTTGAATCGGTTGAAAACTGTGGAAATGGTGGAAGTTTGAAAAATGGCCAAAATGTAGAAGGTAGAGCGCGCCAAAATGTGGAGGAGAAGAAGTTGAACTAGACTAGATGAGGCAATTCCTGGAGGAATTGCGTGTGAATGCTCCAATGCTGAAGTTGAACTTCAAAATGACTAATTGTTGAAGTAGAGCACACAATTCCTGAACAGGCTGAATATTTTGAAGTTGGAACGGTTTGAATTGGATAAAAAATGTGGGAGTTGGGGAACTTTGAAAAATGTCCCAATGGGAATTTCATCGAAAAACGGGAATTTTGGGAAAAGGCTAAATATTTTGAATGTTGTGAATGAGTCGAAATGGTTGGTGTTGAAATGTTCTTAATCGGTCAAGAAATGTTGAAGCAGTGACATTTTTAATTGAGAAATTGTATTACGGAATCCAGGAATTTGGGAAAATCTGGAATTTCTTCAGTTAAAAAGAAACAACTTAGTTTTTTGTCCTGATTAAGAGGAATGATTTGACGGTGGAACGGTCGAAGTGGGTTGAAAAATGTGGAAGGAGTAGTCGACAGAAAAAAAGGGTGAAAAACGGGAATTCCTGGAATTTTTTTAACTTGGAAAACTGATCATTTGAATGTGCAGGGGGAGTGGAATATGTTGAAGGTCGAAAGGTTTGAATCGGTTGAAAAATGTGGAAATTGTGGAAGTTTGAATAATGACCAAAATGTGGAAGGAGTAGTCGACAGAAAAAAAGGGTGAAAAACGGGAATTCCTGGAATTTTTTTAACTTGGAAAACTGATCATTTGAATGTGCAGGGGGAGTGGAATATGTTGAAGCTCGAAAGGTTTGAATCGGTTGAAAAATGTGGAAATGGTGGAAGTTTGAAAAATGGCCAAAATGTGGAAGGTAGAGCGCGCCAAAATTTGGAGGAAAAGAAGTTGAACTAGACTAGATGAGGCAATTCCTGGAGGAATTGCGTGTGAATGCTCCAATGCTGAAGTTGAACTTCAAAATGACTAATTGTTGAAGTAGAGCACACAATTCCTGAACAGGCTGAATATTTTGAAGTTGGAACGGTTTGAATCGGATAAAAAATGTGGGAGTTGAGGAACTTTGAAAAATGTCCCAATGGGAATTTCATAGAAAAACGGGAATTTCGGGAAAAAGGCTAAATATTTTGAATGTTGTGAATGAGTGGAAATGGTTGGTGTTGAAATGTTCTTAATCGGTCAAGAAATGTTGAAGCAGTGACATTTTTAATTGAAAAATGGTATTAAGGAATTCCAGGAATTTAGGGAAAATCGGGAATTTGTCCAGTTCAAAAAAACAACTTCGTTTTTTGTCCTGATTAAGAGGAATGATTTGACGGTGGAACGAATGAAGTGGGTTGAAAAATGTGGAAGGAGTAGTCGACAGAAAAAAGGGTGAAAAAAGGGTTTGACAAAACGGGAATTCTGGGAATTCCTGGAATTTTTTTGAACTTGAAAAAATGATAATTTGAATGTGCAGGATGAGTGGAATATGTTGAAGGTCGAAAGGTTTGAATCGGTTGAAAAATGTGAAAATGGTGGAAGTTTGAAAAATGGCCGAAATGTGGAAGGTAGAGCGCCAAAATTTGGAGAAGAATAAGAAGTTGAACTAGACTAGATGAGGCAATTCCTGGAGGAATTGCGTGTGAATGCTCCAATGCTGAAGTTGAACTTCAAAATGACTAATTGTTGAAGTAGAGCACACAATTCCTGAACAGGCTGAATATTTTGAAGTTGGAACGGTTTGAATCGGATAAAAAATGTGGGAGTTGAAGAACTTTGAAAAATGTCCCAATGGGAATTCCATAGAAAAACGGGAATTTTCGGGAAAAGGCTAAATATTTTGAATGTTGTGAATGAGTCGAAATGGTTGGTGTTGAAATGTTCTTAATCGGTCAAGAAATGTTGAAGCAGTGACATTTTTAATTGAAAAATGGTATTAAGGAATTCCAGGAATTTAGGGAAAATCGGGAATTTCTCCAGTTCAAAAAAACAACTTTGTTTTTTTGTCCTGATTAAGAGGAATGATTTGACGGTGGAACGAATGAAGTGGGTTGAAAAATGTGGAAGGAGTAGTCGACAGGAAAAAAAGGGTGAAAAACAGGAATTCCTGGAATTTTTTTAACTTGTAAAATTGATAGTTTGAATGTGCAGGATGAGTGGAATATGTTGAAGGTCGAAAGGTTTGAATCGGTTGAAAACTGTGGAAATGGTGGAAGTTTGAAAAATGGCCAAAATGTGGAAGGTAGAGCGCGCCAAAATTTGGAGGAGAAGAAGTTGAACTAGACTAGATGAGGCAATTCCTGGAGGAATTGCGTGTGAATGCTCCAATGCTGAAGTTGAACTTCAAAATGACTAATTGTTGAAGTAGAGCACACAATTCCTGAACAGGCTGAATATTTTGAAGTTGGAACAGTTTGAATCGGATAAAAAATGTGGGAGTTGGGGAACTTTGAAAAATGTCCCAATGGGAATTTCATCGAAAAACGGGAATTTCGGGAAAAGGGCTAAATATTTTGAATGTTGTGAATGAGTCGAAATGGTTGGTGTTGAAATGTTCTTAATCGGTCAAGAAATGTTGAAGCAGTGACATTTTTAATTGAGAAAATGTATTAGGGAATTCCAGGAATTTCGGGAAAATCGGGAATTTCTCCAGTTCAAAAAAACAACTTCGTTTTTTTTGTCCTGATTAAGAGGAATGATTTGACGGTGGAACGGTTGAAGTGGGTTGAAAAATGCAGAAGGAGTAGTCGACAGAAAAAAAGGGTGAAAAACGGGAATTCCTGGAATTTTTTTAACTTGGAAAACTGATCATTTGAATGTGCAGGATGAGTGGAATATGTTGAAGGTCGAAAGGTTTGAATCGGTTGAAAACTGTGGAAATGGTGGAAGTTTGAAAAATGGCCAAAATGTGGAAGGTAGAGCGCCAAAATTTGGAGAAGAATAAGAAGTTGAACTAGACTAGATGACGCAATTCCTGGAGGAATTGCGTGTGAATGCTCCAATGCTGAAGTTGAACTTCAAAATGACTAATTGTTGAAGTAGAGCACACAATTCCTGAACAGGCTGAATATTTTGAAGTTGGAACGGTTTGAATCGGATAAAAAATGTGGGAGTTGGGGAACTTTGAAAAATGTCCCAATGGGAATTTCATAGAAAAACGGGAATTTCGGGAAAAAGGCTAAATATTTTGAATGTTGTGAATGAGTCGAAATGGTTGGTGTTGAAATGTTCTTAATCGGTCAAGAAATGTTGAAGCAGTGACATTTTTAATTGAAAAATGGTATTAAGGAATTCCAGGAATTTAGGGAAAATCGGGAATTTCTCCAGTTCAAAAAAACAACTTCGTTTTTTTGTCCTGATTAAGAGGAATGATTTGACGGTGGAACGAATGAAGTGGGTTGAAAAATGTAGAAGGAGTAGTCGACAGAAAAAAAGGGTGAAAAACGGAAATTCCTGGAATTTTTCTAACTTGGAAAACTGATCATTTGAATGTGCAGCGGGAGTGGAATATGTTGAAGGTCGAAAGGTTTGAATCGGTTGAAAAATGTGGAAATGGTGGAAGTTTGAAAAATGGCCAAAATGTGGAAGGTAGAGCGCCAAAATTTGGAGGAGAATAAGAAGTTGAACTAGACTAGATGAGGCAATTCTTGAAGGAATTGCGTGTGAATGCTCCAATGCTGAAGTTGAACTTCAAAATGACTAATTGTTGAAGTAGAGCACACAATTCCTGAACAGGCTGAATATTTTGAAGTTGGAACGGTTTGAATCGGATAAAAAATGTGGGAGTTGGGGAACTTTGAAAAATGTCCCAATGGGAATTTCATAGAAAAACGGGAATTTCGGGGAAAAAGGCTAAATATTTTGAATGTTGTGAATGAGTCGAAATGGTTGGTGTTGAAATGTTCTTAATCGGTCAAGAAATGTTGAAGCAGTGACATTTTTAATTGAAAAATGGTATTAAGGAATTCCAGGAATTTAGGGAAAATCGGGAATTTCTCCAGTTCAAAGAAACAACTTCCTTTTTTTGTCCTGATTAAGAGGAATGATTTGACGGTGGAACGGTTGAAATGGGTTGAAAAATGTAGAAGGAGTAGTTGACAGAAAAAAAGGGTGAAAAACGGGAATTCCTGGAATTTTTTTTAACTTGGAAAACTGATCATTTGAATGTGCAGGGGGAGTGGAATATGTTGAAGGTCGAAAGGTTTGAATCGGTTGAAAACTGTGGAAATGGTGGAAGTTTGAAAAATGGCCAAAATGTGGAAGGTAGAGCGCCAAAATTTGGAGGAAAAGAAGTTGAACTAGACTAGATGAGGCAATTCCTGGAGGAATTGTGTGTGAATGCTCCAATGCTGAAGTTGAACTTCAAAATGACTAATTGTTGAAGTAGAGCACACAATTCCTGAACAGGCTGAATATTTTGAAGTTGGAACGGTTTGAATCGGATAAAAAATGTGGGAGTTGGGGAACTTTGAAAAATGTCCCAATGGGAATTTCATAGAAAAACGGGAATTTCGGGAAAAAGGCTAAATATTTTGAATGTTGTGAATGAGTCGAAATGGTTGGTGTTGAAATGTTCTTAATCGGTCAAGAAATGTTGAAGCAGTGACATTTTTAATTGAAAAATGGTATTAAGGAATTCCAGGAATTTAGGGAAAATTGGGAATTTCTCCAGTTCAAAAAAACAACTTCGGTTTTTTTGTCCTGATTAAGAGGAATGATTTGACGGTGGAACAAATGAAGTGGGTTGAAAAATGTGGAAGGAGTAGTCGACAGAAAAAAAGGGTGAAAAACGGGAATTCCTGGAATTTTTTTAACTTGGAAAACTGATCATTTGAATGTGCAGGATGAGTGGAATATGTTGAAGGTCGAATGGTTCGAATCGGATGAAAAATTTGGAAATGGTGGAAGTTTGAAAAATGGCCAAAATGTGGAAGGTAGAGCTCGCAATAATTTGGAGGAGAAGAAGTTGAACTAGACTAGATGAGGCAATTCCTGGAGGAATTGCGTGTGAATGCTCCAATGCTGAAGTTGAACTTCAAAATGACTAATTGTTGAAGTAGAGCACACAATTCCTGAACAGGCTGAATATTTTGAAGTTGGAACGGTTTGAATCGGATAAAAAATGTGGGAGTTGGGGAACTTGAAAAATGTCCCAATGGGAATTTCATCGAAAAACGGGAATTTCGGGAAAAGGCTAAATATTTTGAACGTCAAGAATGAGTCGAAATGGTTGGTGTTGAAATGTTCTTAATCGGTCAAGAAATGTTGAAGCAGTGACATTTTTAATTGAAAAATGGTATTAAGGAACTCCAGGAATTTAGGGAAAATCGGGAATTTCTCCAGTTCAAAAAAACAACTTCGTTTTTTGTCCTGATTAAGAGGAATGATTTGACGGTGGAACGAATGAAGTGGGTTGAAAAATGTAGAAGGAGTAGTCGACAGAAAAAAGGGTGGAAAAAGGGTTTGAAAAAAACGGAATTCTGGGAATTCCTGGAATTTTTGGAACTTGAAAAAATGATAGTTTGAATGTGCAGGATGAGTGGAATATGTTGAAGGTCGAACGGTTTGAATCGGATAAAAAATGTGGGAGTTGGAGAACTTTGAAAAATGTCCCAATGGGAATTTCATAGAAAAACGGGAATTTCGGGAAAAGGCTAAATATTTTGAATGTTGTGAATGAGTCGAAATGGTTGGTGTTGAAATGTTCTTAATCGGTCAAGAAATGTTGAAGCAGTGACATTTTTAATTGAGAAATTGTATTAAGGAATTACAGGAATTTCGGGAAAATCGGGAATTTCTTCAGTTCAAAAAACCAACTTCGTTTTTTGTGTCCTGATTAAGAGGAATGATTTGACGGTGGAACGAATGAAGTGGGTTGAAAAATGTAGAAGGAGTAGTCGACAGAAAAAAAGGGTGAAAAACGGGAATTCCTGGAATTTTTTTAACTTGGAAAACTGATCATTTGAATGTGCAGGATGAGTGGAATATGTTGAAGGTCGAAAGGATTGAATCGGTTGAAAAATGTGGAAATGGTGGAAGTTTGAAAAATGGCCAAAATGTGGAAGGTAGAGCGCGCCAAAATTTGGAGGCTAAGAAGTTGAACTAGACTAGATGAGGCAATTCTTGAAGGAATTGCGTGTGAATGCTCCAATGCTGAAGTTGAACTTCAAAATGACTAATTGTTGAAGTAGAGCACACAATTCCTGAACAGGCTGAATATTTTGAAGTTGGAACGGTTTGAATCGGATAAAAAATGTGGGAGTTGGAGAACTTTGAAAAATGTCCCAATGGGAATTTCATCGAAAAACGGGAATTTCGGGAAAAGACTAAATATTTTGAACGTTAAGAATGAGTCGAAATGGTTGGTGTTGAAATGTTCTTAATCGGTCAAGAAATGTTGAAGCAATGACATTTTTAATTGAAAAATGGTATTAAGGAATTCCAGGAATTTAGGGAAAATTTGGAATTTCTTCAGTTCAAAAAAACAACTTCGTTTTTTGTCCTGATTAGGAGGAATGATTTGACGGTGGAACCGTTGAAGTGGGTTGAAAAATGTAGAAGGAGTAGTCGACAGGAAAAAAAAGGGTGAAAAACGGGAATTCCTGGAATTTTTTTAACTTGGAAAACTGATCATTTGATTGTGCAGGGGGAGTGGAATATGTTGAAGGTCGAAAGGTTTGAATCGGTTGAAAAATGTGAAAATGGTGGAAGTTTAAAAAATGGCCAAAATGTGGAAGGTAGAGCGCGCCAAAATTTGGAGGAGAAGAAGTTGAACTAGACTAGATGAGGCAATTCCTGGAGGAATTGCGTGTGAATGCTCCAATGCTGAAGTTGAACTTCAAAATGACTAATTGTTGAAGTAGAGCACACAATTCCTGAACAGGCTGAATATTTTGAAGTTGGAACGGTTTGAATCGGATACAAAATGTGGGAGTTGGGGAACTTTGAAAAATGTCCCAATAGGAATTTCATAGAAAAACGGGAATTTCGGGAAAAGGCTAAATATTTTGAATGTTGTGAATGAGTCGAAATGGTTGGTGTTGAAATGTTCTTAATCTGTCAAGAATTGTTGAAGCAGTGACATTTTTAATTGAAAAATGGTATTAAGGAATTCCAGGAATTTAGGGAAAATTGGGAATTTCTCCAGTTCAAAAAAACAACTTCGGTTTTTTTGTCCTGATTAAGAGGAATGATTTGACGGTGGAACAAATGAAGTGGGTTGAAAAATGTGGAAGGAGTAGTCGACAGAAAAAAAGGGTGAAAAACGGGAATTCCTGGAATTTTTTTAACTTGGAAAACTGATCATTTGAATGTGCAGGATGAGTGGAATATGTTGAAGGTCGAATGGTTCGAATCGGATGAAAAATTTGGAAATGGTGGAAGTTTGAAAAATGGCCAAAATGTGGAAGGTAGAGCTCGCAATAATTTGGAGGAGAAGAAGTTGAACTAGACTAGATGAGGCAATTCCTGGAGGAATTGCGTGTGAATGCTCCAATGCTGAAGTTGAACTTCAAAATGACTAATTGTTGAAGTAGAGCACACAATTCCTGAACAGGCTGAATATTTTGAAGTTGGAACGGTTTGAATCGGATAAAAAATGTGGGAGTTGGGGAACTTGAAAAATGTCCCAATGGGAATTTCATCGAAAAACGGGAATTTCGGGAAAAGGCTAAATATTTTGAACGTCAAGAATGAGTCGAAATGGTTGGTGTTGAAATGTTCTTAATCGGTCAAGAAATGTTGAAGCAGTGACATTTTTAATTGAAAAATGGTATTAAGGAACTCCAGGAATTTAGGGAAAATCGGGAATTTCTCCAGTTCAAAAAAACAACTTCGTTTTTTGTCCTGATTAAGAGGAATGATTTGACGGTGGAACGAATGAAGTGGGTTGAAAAATGTAGAAGGAGTAGTCGACAGAAAAAAGGGTGGAAAAAGGGTTTGAAAAAAACGGAATTCTGGGAATTCCTGGAATTTTTGGAACTTGAAAAAATGATAGTTTGAATGTGCAGGATGAGTGGAATATGTTGAAGGTCGAACGGTTTGAATCGGATAAAAAATGTGGGAGTTGGAGAACTTTGAAAAATGTCCCAATGGGAATTTCATAGAAAAACGGGAATTTCGGGAAAAGGCTAAATATTTTGAATGTTGTGAATGAGTCGAAATGGTTGGTGTTGAAATGTTCTTAATCGGTCAAGAAATGTTGAAGCAGTGACATTTTTAATTGAGAAATTGTATTAAGGAATTACAGGAATTTCGGGAAAATCGGGAATTTCTTCAGTTCAAAAAACCAACTTCGTTTTTTGTGTCCTGATTAAGAGGAATGATTTGACGGTGGAACGAATGAAGTGGGTTGAAAAATGTAGAAGGAGTAGTCGACAGAAAAAAAGGGTGAAAAACGGGAATTCCTGGAATTTTTTTAACTTGGAAAACTGATCATTTGAATGTGCAGGATGAGTGGAATATGTTGAAGGTCGAAAGGATTGAATCGGTTGAAAAATGTGGAAATGGTGGAAGTTTGAAAAATGGCCAAAATGTGGAAGGTAGAGCGCGCCAAAATTTGGAGGCTAAGAAGTTGAACTAGACTAGATGAGGCAATTCTTGAAGGAATTGCGTGTGAATGCTCCAATGCTGAAGTTGAACTTCAAAATGACTAATTGTTGAAGTAGAGCACACAATTCCTGAACAGGCTGAATATTTTGAAGTTGGAACGGTTTGAATCGGATAAAAAATGTGGGAGTTGGAGAACTTTGAAAAATGTCCCAATGGGAATTTCATCGAAAAACGGGAATTTCGGGAAAAGACTAAATATTTTGAACGTTAAGAATGAGTCGAAATGGTTGGTGTTGAAATGTTCTTAATCGGTCAAGAAATGTTGAAGCAATGACATTTTTAATTGAAAAATGGTATTAAGGAATTCCAGGAATTTAGGGAAAATTTGGAATTTCTTCAGTTCAAAAAAACAACTTCGTTTTTTGTCCTGATTAGGAGGAATGATTTGACGGTGGAACCGTTGAAGTGGGTTGAAAAATGTAGAAGGAGTAGTCGACAGGAAAAAAAAGGGTGAAAAACGGGAATTCCTGGAATTTTTTTAACTTGGAAAACTGATCATTTGATTGTGCAGGGGGAGTGGAATATGTTGAAGGTCGAAAGGTTTGAATCGGTTGAAAAATGTGAAAATGGTGGAAGTTTAAAAAATGGCCAAAATGTGGAAGGTAGAGCGCGCCAAAATTTGGAGGAGAAGAAGTTGAACTAGACTAGATGAGGCAATTCCTGGAGGAATTGCGTGTGAATGCTCCAATGCTGAAGTTGAACTTCAAAATGACTAATTGTTGAAGTAGAGCACACAATTCCTGAACAGGCTGAATATTTTGAAGTTGGAACGGTTTGAATCGGATACAAAATGTGGGAGTTGGGGAACTTTGAAAAATGTCCCAATAGGAATTTCATAGAAAAACGGGAATTTCGGGAAAAGGCTAAATATTTTGAATGTTGTGAATGAGTCGAAATGGTTGGTGTTGAAATGTTCTTAATCTGTCAAGAATTGTTGAAGCAATGACATTTTTAATTGAAAAATGGTATTAAGGAATTCCAGGAATTTAGGGAAAATCGGGAATTTCTCCAGTTCAAAAAAACAACTTTGTTTTTTTGTCCTGATTAAGAGGAATGATTTGACGGTGGAACGAATGAAGTGGGTTGAAAAATGTGGAAGGAGTAGTCGACAGAAAAAAAGGGTGAAAAACGGGAATTCTGGGAATTCCTGGAATTTTTTTAACTTGGAAAACTGATCATTTGAATGTGCAGGATGAGTGGAATATGTTGAAGGTCGAAAGGTTTGAATCGGTTGAAAAATGTGAAAATGGTGGAAGTTTGAAAAATGGCCAAAATGTGGAAGGTAGAGCGCGCCAAAATTTGGAGGAAAAGAAGTTGAACTAGACTAGATGAGGCAATTCCTGAAGGAATTGCGTGTGAATGCTCCAATGCTGAAGTTGAACTTCAAAATGACTAATTGTTGAAGTAGAGCACACAATTCCTGAACAGGCTGAATATTTTGAAGTTGGAACGGTTTGAATCGGATAAAAAATGTGGGAGTTGAGGAACTTTGAAAAATGTCCCAATGGGAATTTCATAGAAAAACGGGAATTTCGGGAAAAGGCTAAATATTTTGAATGTTGTGAATGAGTCCAAATGGTTGGTGTTGAAATGTTCTTAATCGGTCAAGAAATGTTGAAGCAGTGACATTTTTAATTGAAAAATTGTATTAAGGAATTCCAGGAATTTAGGGAAAATCGGGAATTTCTCCAGTTCAAAAAACCAACTTCGTTTTTTTGTCCTGATTAAGAGGAATGATTTGACGGTGGAACGAATGAAGTGGGTTGAAAAATGTGGAAGGAGTAGTCGACAGAAAAAAGGGTGAAAAAAGGGTTTGACAAAACGGAAATTCTGGGAATTCCTGGAATTTTTTGGAAAAAATGATAGTTTGAATGTGCAGGATGAGTGGAATATGTTGAAGGTCGAATGGTTTGAATCGGTTGAAAAATGTGGAAATGGTGGAAGTTTGAAAAATGGCCAAAATGTGGAAGGTAGAGCGCCAAAATTTGGAGAAGAATAAGAAGTTGAACTAGACTAGATGAGGCAATTCCTGGAGGAATTGCGTGTGAATGCTCCAATGCTGAAGTTGAACTTCAAAATGACTAATTGTTGAAGTAGAGCACACAATTCCTGAACAGGCTGAATATTTTGAAGTTGGAACGGTTTGAATCGGATAAAAAATGTGGGAGTTGAGGAACTTTGAAAAATGTCCCAATGGGAATTTCATAGAAAAACGGGAATTTCGGGAAAAAGCTAAATATTTTGAACGTTAAGAATGAGTCGAAATGGTTGGTGTTGAAATGTTCTTAATCGGTCAAGAAATGTTGAAGCAGTGACATTTTTAATTGAGAAATTGTATTAGGGAATTCCAGGAATTTCGAGAAAATCTGGAATTTCTTCAGTTCAAAAAAACAACTTCGTTTTTTGTCCTGATTAAGAGGAATGATTTGACGGTGGAACGGTTGAAGTGGGTTGAAAAATGTAGAAGGAGTAGCCGACAGGAAAAAAAGGGTGAAAAACGGGAATTCCTGGAATTTTTTTAACTTGGAAAACTGATCATTTGAATGTGCAGGGGGAGTGGAATATGTTGAAGGTCGAAAGGTTTGAATCGGTTGAAATATGTGAAAATGGTGGAAGTTTGAAAAATGGCCAAAATGTGGAAGGTAGAACGCGCCAAAATGTGGAGGAGAAGAAGTTGAACTAGACTAGATGAGGCAATTCCTGGAGGAATTGCGTGTGAATGCTCCAATGCTGAAGTTGAACTTCAAAATGACTAATTGTTGAAGTAGAGCACACAATTCCTGAACAGGCTGAATATTTTGAAGTTGGAACGGTTTGAATCGGATAAAAAAATGTGGGAGTTGGGGAACTTTGAAAAATGTCCCAATGGGAATTTCATAGAAAAACGGGAATTTCGGGAAAAGGCTAAATATTTTATATGTTGTGAATGAGTCGAAATGGTTGGTGTTGAAATGTTCTTAATCGGTCAAGAAATGTTGAAGCAGTGACATTTTTAATTGAAAAATGGTATTAAGGAATTCCAGGAATTTCGGGAAAATCTGGAATTTCTTCAGTTCAAAAAAACAACTTTGTTTTTTTGTCCTGATTAAGAGGAATGATTTGACGGTGGAACGGTTGAAGTGGGTTGAAAAATGTAGAAGGAGTAGTCAACAGAAAAAAGGGTGAAAAACGGGAATTCCTGGAATTTTTTTAACTTGGAAAACTGATCATTTGAATGTGCAGGGGGAGTGGAATATGTTGAAGGTCGAAAAGTTTGAATCGGTTGAAAACTGTGGAAATGGTGGAAGTTTGAAAAATGGCCAAAATGTGGAAGGTAGAGCGCCAAAATTTGGAGAAGAATAAGAAGTTGAACTAGACTAGATGAGGCAATTCCTGGAGGAATTGCGTGTGAATGCTCCAATGCTGAAGTTGAACTTCAAAATGACTAATTGTTGAAGTAGAGCACACAATTCCTGAACAGGCTGAATATTTTGAAGTTGGAACGGTTTGAATCGGACAAAAAATGTGGGAGTTGGGGAACTTTGAAAAATGTCCCAATGGGACTTTCATCGAAAAACGGGAATTTCGGGAAAAGGCTAAATATTTTATATGTTGTGAATGAGTCGAAATGGTTGGTGTTGAAATGTTCTTAATCGGTCAAGAAATGTTGAAGCAGTGACATTTTTAATTGAGAAATTGTATTACGGAATTCCAGGAATTTCGGGAAAATCAGGAATTTCTTCAGTTAAAAAGAAACAACTTTGTTTTTTGTCCTGATTAGGAGGAATGATTTGACGGTGCAACGGTTGAAGTGGGTTGAAAAATGTAGAAGGAGTAGTCGACAGAAAAAAAGGGTGAAAAACGGGAATTCCTGGAATTTTTTTAACTTGGAAAACTGATCATTTGAATGTGCAGGGGGAGTGGAATATGTTGGAGGTCGAAAGGTTTGAATCGGTTGAAAAATGTGGAAATGGTAGAAGTTTGAAAAATGGCCAAAATGTGGAAGGTAGAGCGCCAAAATTTGGAGAAGAATAAGAAGTTGAACTAGACTAGATGAGGCAATTCCTGGAGGAATTGCGTGTGAATGCTCCAATGCTGAAGTTGAACTTCAAAATGACTAATTGTTGAAGTAGAGCACACAATTCCTGAACAGGCTGAATATTTTGAAGTTGGAACGGTTTGAATCGGATAAAAAATGTGGGAGTTGGGGAACTTTGAAAAATGTCCCAATGGGAATTTCATCGAAAAACGGGAATTTCGGGAAAAGGCTAAATATTTTGAATGTTGTGAATGAGTCGAAATGGTTGGTGTTGAAATGTTCTTAATCGGTCAAGAAATGTTGAAGCAATGACATTTTTAATTGAAAAATGGTATTAAGGGATTCCAGGAATTTAGGGAAAATCGGGAATTTCTCCAGTTCAAAAAAACAACTTTGTTTTTTTGTCCTGATTAAGAGGAATGATTTGACGGTGGAACGAATGAAGTGGGTTGAAAAATGTGGAAGGAGTAGTCGACAGAAAAAAAGGATGAAAAACGGGAATTCCTGGAATTTTTTTAACTTGGAAAACTGATCATTTGAATGTGCAGGATGAGTGGAATATGTTGAAGGTCGAAAGGTTTGAATCGGTTGAAAACTGTGGAAATGGTGGAAGTTTGAAAAATGGCCAAAATGTGTAAGGTAGAGCGCGCCAAAATTTGGAGGAGAATAAGAAGTTGAACTAGACTAGATGAGGCAATTCCTGGAGGAATTGCGTGTGAATGCTCCAATGCTGAAGTTGAACTTCAAAATGACTAATTGTTGAAGTAGAGCACACAATTCCTGAACAGGCTGAATATTTTGAAGTTGGAACGGTTTGAATCGGATAAAAAATGTGGGAGTTGGGGAACTTTGAAAAATGTCCCAATGGGAATTTCATAGAAAAACGGGAATTTCGGGAAAAGGCTAAATATTTTAAATGTTGTGAATGAGTCGAAATGGTTGGTGTTGAAATGTTCTTAATCGGTCAAGAAATGTTGAAGCAGTGACATTTTTAATTGAAAAAATGGTATTAAGGAATTCCAGAAATTTAGGGAAAATCGGGAATTTCTCCAGTTCAAAAAAACAACTTCGTTTTTTGTCCCGATTAAGAGGAATGATTTGACGGTGGAACGGTTGAAGTGGGTTGAAAAATGTGGAAGGAGTAGTCGACAGAAAAAAAGGTGAAAAAAGGGTTTGACAAAACGGGAATTTTGGGAATTCCCGGAATTTTTTGGAACTTGAAAAAATGATAGTTTGAATGTGCAGGATGAGTGGAATATGTTGAAGGTCGAATGGTTTGAATCGGTTGGAAACTGTGGAAATGGTGGAAGTTTGAAAAATGGCCAAAATGTGGAAGGTAGAGCGCGCCAAAATGTGGAGGCTAAGAAGTTGAACTAGACTAGATGAGGCAATTCCTAGAGGAATTGCGTGTGAATGCTCCAATGCTGAAGTTGAACTTCAAAATGACTAATTGTTGAAGTAGAGCACACAATTCCTGAACAGGCTGAATATTTTGAAGTTGGAACGGTTTGAATCGGATAAAAAATGTGGGAGTTGGGGAACTTTGAAAAATGTCCCAATGGGAATTTCATAGAAAAACGGGAATTTCGGGAAAAGGATAAATATTTTGAACGTTAAGAATGAGTCGAAATGGTTGGTGTTGAAATGTTCTTAATCGGTCAAGAAATGTTGAAGCAGTGACATTTTTAATTGAGAAATTGTATTAGGGAATTCCAGGGATTTCGAGAAAATCTGGAATTTCTTCAGTTCAAAAAAACAACTTTGTTTTTTTGTCCTGATTAAGAGGAATGATTTGACGGTGGAACGGTTGAAGTGGGTTGAAAAATGTGGAAGGAGTAGTCGACAGAAAAAAAGGGTGAAAAACGGGAATTCCTGGAATTTTTTTAACTTGGAAAACTGATCATTTGAATGTGCAGGGGGAGTGGAATATGTTGAAGGTCGAAAGGTTTGAATCGGTTGAAAACTGTGGAAATGGTGGAAGTTTGAAAAATGGCCAAAATAAGGAAGGTAGAGCACGCCAAAATGTGGAGGAGAAGAAGTTGAACTAGACTAGATGAGGCAATTCCTGGAGGAATTGCGTGTGAATGCTCCAAAATTCCAGGAATTTCGGGAAAATCTGGAATTTCTTCAGTTAAAAAGAAACAACTTCGTTTTTTGTCCTGATTAGGAGGAATGATTTGACGGTGCAACGGTTGAAGTGGGTTGAAAAATGTAGGAGTAGTCGACAGGAAAAAAAGGGTGAAAAACGGGAATTCCTGGAATTTTTTTAACTTGGAAAACTGATCATTTGAATGTGCAGGGGGAGTGGAATATGTTGAAGGTCGAAAGGTTTGAATCGGTTGAAAACTGTGGAAATGGTGGAAGTTTGAAAAATGGCCAAAATGTGGAAGGTAGAGCACGCCAAAATGTGGAGGAGAAGAAGTTGAACTAGACTAGATGAGGCAATTCTTGGAGGAATTGCGTGTGAATGCTCCAAAATTCCAGGAATTTCGGGAAAATCTGGAATTTCTTCAGTTAAAAAGAAACAACTTCGTTTTTTGTCCTGATTAGGAGGAATGATTTGACGGTGCAACGGTTGAAGTGGGTTGAAAAATGTAGGAGTAGTCGACAGGAAAAAAAGGGTGAAAAACGGGAATTCCTGGAATTTTTTTAACTTGGAAAACTGATCATTTGAATGTGCAGGGGGAGTGGAATATGTTGAAGGTCGAAAGGTTTGAATCGGTTGAAAACTGTGGAAATGGTGGAAGTTTGAAAAATGGCCAAAATGTGGAAGGTAGAGCACGCCAAAATGTGGAGGAGAAGAAGTTGAACTAGACTAGATGAGGCAATTCTTGGAGGAATTGCGTGTGAATGCTCCAAAATTCCAGGAATTTCGGGAAAATCTGGAATTTCTTCAGTTAAAAAGAAACAACTTCGTTTTTTGTCCTGATTAGGAGGAATGATTTGACGGTGCAACGGTTGAAGTGGGTTGAAAAATGTAGGAGTAGTCGACAGGAAAAAAAGGGTGAAAAACGGGAATTCCTTGAATTTTTTTAACTTGGAAAACTGATCATTTGAATGTGCAGGGGGAGTGGAATATGTTGAAGGTCGAAAGGTTTGAATCGGTTGAAAAATGTGGAAATGGTGGAAGTTTGAAAAATGGCCAAAATGTGGAAGGTAGAGCTCGCCAAAATGTGGAGGCTAAGAAGTTGAACTAGACTAGATGAGGCAATTCCTGGAGGAATTGCGTGTGAATGCTCCAATGCTGAAGTTGAACTTCAAAATGACTAATTGTTGAAGTAGAGCACACAATTCCTGAACAGGCTGAATATTTTGAAGTTGGAACGGTTTGAATCGGATAAAAAATGTGGGAGTTGGGGAACTTTGAAAAATGTCCCAATGGGAATTTCATAGAAAAACGGGAATTTCGGGAAAAGGCTAAATATTTTGAATGTTGTGAATGAGTCGAAATGGTTGGTGTTGAAATGTTCTTAATCGGTCAAGAAATGTTGAAGCAGTGACATTTTTAATTGAAAAATGGTATTAAGGACTTCCAGGAATTTAGGGAAAATCGGGAATTTCTCCAGTTCAAAAAAACAACTTCGTTTTTTTGTCCTGATTAAGAGGAATGATTTGACGGTGGAACGAATGAAGTGGGTTGAAAAATGTGGAAGGAGTAGTCGACAGAAAAAAAGGGTGAAAAAAGGGTTTGACAAAACGGGAATTCTGGGAATTCCTGGAATTTTTGGGAAAAAATGATAGTTTGAATGTGCAGGATGAGTGGAATATGTTGAAGGTCGAAAGGTTTGAATCGGTTGAAAACTGTGGAAATGGTAGAAGTTTGAAAAAAGGCCAAAATGTGGAAGGTAGAGCGCGCCAAAATTTGGAGGAAAAGAAGTTGAACTAGACTAGATGAGGCAATTCCTGGAGGAATTGCGTGTGAATGCTCCAATGCTGAAGTTGAACTTCAAAATGACTAATTGTTGAAGTAGAGCACACAATTCCTGAAAGGCTGAATATTTTGAAGTTGGAACGGTTTGAATCGGATACAAAATGTGGGAGTTGGGGAACTTTGAAAAATGTCCCAATGGGAATTTCATAGAAAAACAGGAATTTCGGGAAAAGGCTAAATATTTTGAATGTTGTGAATGAGTCGAAATGGTTGGTGTTGAAATGTTCTTAATCGGTCAAGAAATGTTGAAGCAGTGACATTTTTAATTGAAAAAATGGTATTAAGGAATTCCAGGAATTTAGGGAAAATCGGGAATGTCTCCAGTTCAAAAAAAACACCTTCGTTTTTTTGTCCTGATTAAGAGGAATGATTTGACGGTGGAACGAATGAAGTGGGTTGAATAATGTGGAAGGAGTAGTCGACAGAAAAAAAGGGTGAAAAACGGGAATTCCTGGAATTTTTTTAACTTGGAAAACTGATCATTTGAATGTGCAGGATGAGTGGAATATGTTGAAGGTCGAATGGTTTGAATCGGTTGAAAACTGTGGAAATGGTGGAAGTTTGAAAAATGGCCAAAATGTGGAAGGTAGAGCGCGCCAAAATTTGGAGGAGAAGAAGTTGAACTAGACTAGATGAGGCAATTCCCGAAGGAATTGCGTGTGAATGCTCCAATGCTGAAGTTGAACTTCAAAATGACTAATTGTTGAAGTAGAGCACACAATTCCTGAACAGGCTGAATATTTTGAAGTTGGAACGGTTTGAATCGGATACAAAATGTGGGAGTTGGGGAACTTTGAAAAATGTCCCAATGGGAATTTCATAGAAAAACGGGAATTTCGGGAAAAGGCTAAATATTTTAAATGTTGTGAATGAGTCGAAATGGTTGGTGTTGAAATGTTCTTAATCGGTCAAGAAATGTTGAAGCAGTGACATTTTTAATTGAGAAATTGTATTACGGAATTCTAGGAATTTCGGGAAAATCTGGAATTTCTTCAGTTAAAAAGAAACAACTTCGTTTTTTGTCCTGATTAAGAGGAATGATTTGACGGTGGAACGGTTGAAGTGGGTTGAAAAATGTGGAAGGAGTAGTCGACAGGAAAAAAAGGGTGAAAAACGGGAATTCCTGGAATTTTTTTAACTTGGAAAACTGATCATTTGAATGTGCAGGGGGAGTGGAATATGTTGAAGGTCGAAAGGTTTGAATCGGTTGAAAAATGTGAAAATGGTGGAAGTTTGAAAAATGGCCGAAATGTGGAAGGTAGAGCGCGCCAAAATTTGGAGGAGAAGAAGTTGAACTAGACTAGATGAGGCAATTCCTGGAGGAATTGCGTGTGAATGCTCCAATGCTGAAGTTGAACTTCAAAATGACTAATTGTTGAAGTAGAGCACACAATTCCTGAACAGGCTGAATATTTTGAAGTTGGAACGGTTTGAATCGGATAAAAAATGTGGGAGTTGGGGAACTTTGAAAAATGTCCCAATGGGAATTTCATAGAAAAACGGGAATTTCGGGAAAAGGCTAAATATTTTAAATGTTGTGAATGAGTCGAAATGGTTGGTGTTGAAATGTTCTTAATCGGTCAAGAAATGTTGAAGCAGTGACATTTTTAATTGAAAAAATGGTATTAAGGAATTCCAGAAATTTAGGGAAAATCGGGAATTTCTCCAGTTCAAAAAAACAACTTCGTTTTTTGTCCCGATTAAGAGGAATGATTTGACGGTGGAACGGTTGAAGTGGGTTGAAAAATGTGGAAGGAGTAGTCGACAGAAAAAAAGGTGAAAAAAGGGTTTGACAAAACGGGAATTTTGGGAATTCCCGGAATTTTTTGGAACTTGAAAAAATGATAGTTTGAATGTGCAGGATGAGTGGAATATGTTGAAGGTCGAATGGTTTGAATCGGTTGGAAACTGTGGAAATGGTGGAAGTTTGAAAAATGGCCAAAATGTGGAAGGTAGAGCGCGCCAAAATGTGGAGGCTAAGAAGTTGAACTAGACTAGATGAGGCAATTCCTAGAGGAATTGCGTGTGAATGCTCCAATGCTGAAGTTGAACTTCAAAATGACTAATTGTTGAAGTAGAGCACACAATTCCTGAACAGGCTGAATATTTTGAAGTTGGAACGGTTTGAATCGGATAAAAAATGTGGGAGTTGGGGAACTTTGAAAAATGTCCCAATGGGAATTTCATAGAAAAACGGGAATTTCGGGAAAAGGCTAAATATTTTAAATGTTGTGAATGAGTCGAAATGGTTGGTGTTGAAATGTTCTTAATCGGTCAAGAAATGTTGAAGCAGTGACATTTTTAATTGAAAAAATGGTATTAAGGAATTCCAGAAATTTAGGGAAAATCGGGAATTTCTCCAGTTCAAAAAAACAACTTCGTTTTTTGTCCCGATTAAGAGGAATGATTTGACGGTGGAACGGTTGAAGTGGGTTGAAAAATGTGGAAGGAGTAGTCGACAGAAAAAAAGGTGAAAAAAGGGTTTGACAAAACGGGAATTTTGGGAATTCCCGGAATTTTTTGGAACTTGAAAAAATGATAGTTTGAATGTGCAGGATGAGTGGAATATGTTGAAGGTCGAATGGTTTGAATCGGTTGGAAACTGTGGAAATGGTGGAAGTTTGAAAAATGGCCAAAATGTGGAAGGTAGAGCGCGCCAAAATGTGGAGGCTAAGAAGTTGAACTAGACTAGATGAGGCAATTCCTAGAGGAATTGCGTGTGAATGCTCCAATGCTGAAGTTGAACTTCAAAATGACTAATTGTTGAAGTAGAGCACACAATTCCTGAACAGGCTGAATATTTTGAAGTTGGAACGGTTTGAATCGGATAAAAAATGTGGGAGTTGGGGAACTTTGAAAAATGTCCCAATGGGAATTTCATCGAAAAACGGGAATTTCGGGAAAAGGCTAAATATTTTGAATGTTGTGAATGAGTGGAAATGGTTGGTGTTGAAATGTTCTTAATCGGTCAAGAAATGTTGAAGCAGTGACATTTTTAATTGAAAAATGGTATTAAGGAATTCCAGGAATTTAGGGAAAATCGGGAATTTCTCCAGTTCAAAAAAACAACTTCGTTTTTTTGTCCTGATTAAGAGGAATGATTTGACGGTGGAATGAATGAAGTGGGTTGAAAAATGTAGAAGGAGTAGTCGACAGAAAAAAAGGGTGAAAAACGGGAATTCCTGGAATTTTTTTTAACTTGGAAAACTGATCATTTGAATGTGCAGGGGGAGTGGAATATGTTGAAGGTCGAAAGGTTTGAATCGGTTGAAAAATGTGGAAATGGTGGAAGTTTGAAAAATGGCCAAAATGTGGAAGGTAGAGCGTCAAAATTTGGAGAAGAATAAGAAGTTGAACTAGACTAGATGAGGCAATTCCTGGAGGAATTGCGTGTGAATGCTCCAATGCTGAAGTTGAACTTCAAAATGACTAATTGTTGAAGTAGAGCACACAATTCCTGAACAGGCTGAATATTTTGAAGTTGGAACGGTTTGAATCGGATAAAAAATGTGGGAGTTGGGGAACTTTGAAAAATGTCCCAATGGGAATTTCATAGAAAAACGGGAATTTCGGGAAAAGGCTAAATATCTTGAACGTTAAGAATGAGTCGAAATGGTTGGTGTTGAAATGTTCTTAATCGATCAAGAAATGTTGAAGCAGTGACATTTTTAATTGAGAAATTGTATTAAGGAATTCCAGGAATTTAGGGAAAATCGGGAATTTCTCCAGTTCAAAAAAACAACTTCGTTTTTTTGTCCTGATTAAGAGGAATGATTTGACGGTGGAACGAATGAAGTGGGTTGAAAAATGTGGAAGGAGTAGTCGACAGAAAAAAAGGGTGAAAAACGGGAATTCCTGGAATTTTTTTAACTTGGAAAACTGATCATTTGAATGTGCAGGGGGAGTGGAATATGTTGAAGGTCGAAAGGTTTGAATCGGTTGAAAAATGTGAAAATGGTGGAAGTTTGAAAAATGGCCAAAATGTGGAATGTAGAGCGCGCCAAAATTTGGAGGAGAAGAAGTTGAACTAGACTAGATGAGGCAATTCCTGGAGGAATTGCGTGTGAATGCTCCAATGCTGAAGTTGAACTTCAAAATGACTAATTGTTGAAGTAGAGCACACAATTCCTGAACAGGCTGAATATTTTGAAGTTGGAACGGTTTGAATCGGATAAAAAATGTGGGAGTTGGGGAACTTTCAAAAATGTCCCAATGGGAATTTCATCGAAAAACGGGAATTTCGGGAAAAGGCTAAATATTTTTGAATGTTGTGAATGAGTCGAAATGGTTGGTGTTGAAATTGTCTTAATCGGTCAAGAAATGTTGAAGCAGTGACATTTTTTATTGAAAAATGGTATTAAGGAATTCCAGGAATTTAGGGAAAATCGGGAATTTCTCCAGTTCAAAAAAACAATTTCGTTTTTTTGTCCTGATTAAGAGGAATGATTTGACGGTGGAACGAATGAAGTGGGTTGAAAAATGTGGAAGGAGTAGTCGACAGAAAAAAGGTGAAAAAAGGGTTTGACAAAACGGGAATTCTGGGAATTCCTGGAATTTTTTTGAACTTGAAAAAATGATAGTTTGAATGTGCAGGATGAGTGGAATATGTTGAAGGTCGAATGGTTTGAATCGGTTGAAAAATGTGGAAATGGTGGAAGTTTGAAAAATGGCCAAAATGTGGAAGGTAGAGCGCACCAAAATGTGGAGGGGAAGAAGTTGAACTAGACTAGATGAGGCAATTCCTGGAGGAATTGCGTGTGAATGCTCCAATGCTGAAGTTGAACTTCAAAATGACTAATTGTTGAAGTAGAGCACACAATTCCTGAACAGGCTGAATATTTTGAAGTTGGAACGGTTTGAATCGGATAAAAAATGTGGGAGTTGGGGAACTTTGAAAAATGTCCCAATGGGAATTTCATAGAAAAACGGGAATTTCGGGAAAAGGCTAAATATTTTGAATGTTGTGAATGAGTCGAAATGGTTGGTGTTGAAATGTTCTTAATCGGTCAAGAAATGTTGAAGCAGTGACATTTTTAATTGAGAAATTGTATTAGGGAATTCCAGGAATTTCAAGAAAATCTGGAATTTCTTCAGTTCAAAAAAACAACTTTGTTTTTTGTCCTGATTAAGAGGAATGATTTGACGGTGGAACGGTTGAAGTGGGTTGAAAAATGTAGAAGGAGTAGTCGACAGGAAAAAAAGGGTGAAAAACGGGAATTCCTGGAATTTTTTTAACTTGGAAAACTGATCATTTGAATGTGCAGGGGGAGTGGAATATGTTGAAGGTCGAATGGTTTGAATCGGTTGAAAAATGTGAAAATGGTTGAAGTTTGAAAAATGGCCAAAATGTGGAAGGTAGAACGCGCCAAAATGTGGAGGCTAAGAAGTTGAACTAGACTAGATGAGGCAATTCCTGGAGGAATTGTGTGTGAATGCTCCAATGCTGAAGTTGAACTTCAAAATGACTAATTGTTGAAGTAGAGCACACAATTCCTGAACAGGCTGAATATTTTGAAGTTGGAACGGTTTGAATCGGATAAAAAATGTGGGAGTTGGGGAACTTTGAAAAATGTCCCAATGGGAATTTCATAGAAAAACGGGAATTTCGGGAAAAGGCTAAATATTTTGAATGTTGTGAATGAGTCGAAATGGTTGGTGTTGAAATGTTCTTAATCGGTCAAGAAATGTTGAAGCAGTGACATTTTTAATTGAGAAATTGTATTAGGGAATTCCAGGAATTTCAAGAAAATCTGGAATTTCTTCAGTTCAAAAAAACAACTTTGTTTTTTGTCCTGATTAAGAGGAATGATTTGACGGTGGAACGGTTGAAGTGGGTTGAAAAATGTAGAAGGAGTAGTCGACAGGAAAAAAAGGGTGAAAAACGGGAATTCCTGGAATTTTTTTAACTTGGAAAACTGATCATTTGAATGTGCAGGGGGAGTGGAATATGTTGAAGGTCGAATGGTTTGAATCGGTTGAAAAATGTGAAAATGGTTGAAGTTTGAAAAATGGCCAAAATGTGGAAGGTAGAGCGCCAAAATTTGTAGGAAAAGAAGTTGAACTAGACTAGATGAGGCAATTCCTGGAGGAATTGCGTGTGAATGCTCCAATGCTGAAGTTGAACTTCAAAATGACTAATTGTTGAAGTAGAGCACACAATTCCTGAACAGGCGGAATATTTTGAAGTTGGAACGGTTTGAATCGGATAAAAAATGTGGGAGTTGGGGAACTTTGAAAAATGTCCCAATGGGACTTTCATCGAAAAACGGGAATTTCGGGAAAAGGCTAAATATTTTGAATGTTGTGAATGAGTCGAAATGGTTGGTGTTGAAATGTTCTTAATCGGTCAAGAAATGTTGAAGCAGTGACATTTTTAATTGAGAAATTGTATTAAGGAATTCCAGAAATGTCGGGAAAATCTGGAATTTCTTCAGTTCAAAAAACCAACTTCGTTTTTTTGTCCTGATTAAGAGGAATGATTTGACGGTGGAACGAATGAAGTGGGTTGAAAAATTTAGAAGGAGTAGTCAACAGAAAAAAAGGTGAAAAAAGGGTTTGACAAAACGGGAATTCTGGGAATTCCCGGAATTTTTTGGAACTTGAAAAAATGATAGTTTGAATGTGCAGGATGAGTGGAATATGTTGAAGGTCGAAAGGTTTGAATCGGTTGAAAAATGTGGAAATGGTGGAAGTTTGAAAAATGGCCAAAATGTGGAAGGTAGAGCGCCAAAATTTGGAGAAGAATAAGAAGTTGAACTAGACTAGATGAGGCAATTCCTGGAGGAATTGCGTGTGAATGCTCCAATGCTGAA
This sequence comes from Nerophis lumbriciformis, assembly GCF_033978685.3. Lineage (NCBI taxonomy): Eukaryota > Metazoa > Chordata > Actinopteri > Syngnathiformes > Syngnathidae > Nerophis > Nerophis lumbriciformis. The sequence continues at coordinate 3,009,895 of NC_084572.2, read as the reverse complement.
GTTGAACTTCAAAATGACTAATTGTTGAAGTAGAGCACACAATTCCTGAACAGGCTGAATATTTTGAAGTTGGAACGGTTTGAATCGGATAAAAAAATGTGGGAGTTGGGGAACTTTGAAAAATGTACCAATGGGAATTTCATAGAAAAACGGGAATTTCGGGAAAAGGCTAAATATTTTGAATGTTGTGAATGAGTCGAAATGGTTGGTGTTGAAATGTTCTTAATCGGTCAAGAAACGTTGAAGCAATGACATTTTTAATTGAGAAATTGTATTAAGGAATTCCAGGAATTTCCGGAAAATCGGGAATTTCTCCAGTTCAAAAAAACAACTTCGTTTTTTTGTCCTGATTAAGAGGAATGATTTGACGGTGGAACGAATGAAGTGGGTTGAAAAATGTGGAAGGAGTAGTCGACAGAAAAAAAGGGTGAAAATCGGGAATTCCTGGAATTTTTTTAACTTGGAAAACTGATCATTTGAATGTGCAGGGGGAGTGGAATATGTTGAAGATCGAAAGGTTTGAATCAGTTGAAAACTGTGGAAATGGTGGAAGTTTGAAAAATGGCCAAAATGTGGAAGGTAGAGCGCGCCAAAATTTGGAGGAAAAGAAGTTGAACTAGACTAGATGAGGCAATTCCTGGAGGAATTGCGTGTGAATGCTCCAATGCTGAAGTTGAACTTCAAAATGACTAATTGTTGAAGTAGAGCACACAATTCCTGAACAGGCTGAATATTTTGAAGTTGGAACGGTTCGAATCGGATAAAAAATGTGGGAGTTGAGGAACTTTGAAAAATGTCCCAATGGGAATTTCATAGAAAAACGGGAATTTCGGGAAAAGGCTAAATATTTTGAATGTTGTGAATGAGTCGAAATGGTTGGTGTTGAAATGTTCTTAATCGGTCAAGAAATGTTGAAGCAGTGACATTTTTATATGAGAAATTGTATTAAGGAATTCCAGGAATTTAGGGAAAATCGGGAATTTCTCCAGTTCAAAAAAACAACTTCGTTTTTTTGTCCTGATTAAGAGGAATGATTTGACGGTGGAACGGTTGAAGTGGGTTGAAAAATGTGGAAGGAGTAGTCGACAGAAAAAAAGTGTGAAAAACGGGAATTCCTGGAATTTTTTTAACTTGGAAAACTGATCATTTGAATGTGCAGGATGAGTGGAATATGTTGAAGGTCGAAAGGTTTGAATCGGTTGAAAAATGTGGAAATGGTGGAAGTTTGAAAAATGGCCAAAATGTGGAAGGTAGAACGCGCCAAAATGTGGAGGCTAAGAAGTTGAACTGGACTAGATGAGGCAATTCCTGGAGGAATTGCGTGTGAATGCTCCAATGCTGAAGTTGAACTTCAAAATGACTAATTGTTGAAGTAGAGCACACAATTCCTGAACAGGCTGAATATTTTGAAGTTGGAACGGTTTGAATCGGATAAAAAATGTGGGAGTTGGAGAACTTTGAAAAATGTCCCAATGGGAATTTCATCGAAAAACGGGAATTTCGGGAAAAGGCTAAATATTTTAAATGTTGTGAATGAGTCGAAATGGTTGGTGTTGAAATGTTCTTAATCGGTCAAGAAATGTTGAAGCAGTGACATTTTTAATTGAGAAATTGTATTAGGGAATTCCAGGAATTTCGAGAAAATCTGGAATTTCTTCAGTTCAAAAAAACAACTTCGTTTTTTGTCCTGATTAAGAGGAATGATTTGACGGTGGAACGGTTGAAGTGGGTTGAAAAATGTAGAAGGAGTAGTCGACAGAAAAAAAGGGTGAAAAACGGGAATTCCTGGAATTTTTTTAACTTGGAAAACTGATCATTTGAATGTGCAGGGGGAGTGGAATATGTTGAAGGTCGAAAGGTTTGAATCGGTTGAAAACTGTGGAAATGGTGGAAGTTTGAAAAATGGCCAAAATGTGGAAGGTAGAGCGCCAAAATTCGGAGAAGAATAAGAAGTTGAACTAGACTAGATGAGGCAATTCCTGAAGGAATTGCGTGTGAATGCTCCAATGCTGAAGTTGAACTTCAAAATGACTAATTGTTGAAGTAGAGCACACAATTCCTGAACAGGCTGAATATTTTGAAGTTGGAACGGTTTGAATCGGATACAAAATGTGTCAGTTGAGGAACTTTGAAAAATGTCCCAATGGGAATTTCATAGAAAAACGGGAATTTCGGGAAAAGGCTAAATATTTTGAATGTTGTGAATGAATCGAAATGGTTGGTGTTGAAATGTTCTTAATCGGTCAAGAAATGTTGAAGCAGTGACATTTTTAATTGAGAAATTGTATTACGGAATTCCAGGAATTTCGGGAAAATCTGGAATTTCTCCAGTTCAAAAAAAACAACTTCGCTTTTTTGTCCTGATTAAGAGGAATGATTTGACGGTGGAACGGTTGAAGTGGGTTGAAAAATGTAGAAGGAGTAGTCGACAGAAAAAAAGGGTGAAAAACGGGAATTCCTGGAATTTTTTTAACTTGGAAAACTGATCATTTGAATGTGCAGGATGAGTGGAATATGTTGAAGGTCGAAAGGTTTGAATCGGTTGAAAAATGTGAAAATGGTGGAAGTTTGAAAAATGGCCAATATGTGGAAGGTAGAGCGCGCCAAAATTTAGAGGCTAAAAAGTTGAACTAGACTAGATGAGGCAATTCCTTGAGGAATTGCGTGTGAATGCTCCAATGCTGAAGTTGAACTTCAAAATGACTAATTGTTGAAGTAGAGCACACAATTCCTGAACAGGCTGAATATTTTGAAGTTGGAACGGTTTGAATCGGATAAAAAATGTGGGAGTTGGGGAACTTTGAAAAATGTCCCAATGGGAATTTCATAGAAAAACGGGAATTTCGGGAAAAGGTTAAATATTTTGAATGTTGTGAATGAGTCGAAATGGTTGGTGTTGAAATGTTCTTAATCGGTCAAGAAATGTTGAAGCAGTGACATTTTTAATTGAGAAATGGAATTAAGGAATTCCAGGAATTTAGGGAAAATCGGGAATTTCTCCAGTTCAAAAAAACAACTTCGTTTTTTTGTCCTGATTAAGAGGAATGATTTGACGGTGGAACGAATGAAGTGGGTTGAAAAATGTGGAAGGAGTAGTCGACAGAAAAAAAGGGTGAAAAACGGGAATTCCTGGAATATTTTTAACTTGAAAAAATGATCGTTTGAATGTGCAGGGGGAGTGGAATATGTTGAAGGTCGAAAGGTTTGAATCGGTTGAAAACTGTGGAAATGGTGGAACTTTGAAAAATGTCCCAATGGGAATTTCATAGAAAAACGGGAATTTCGGAAAAAGGCTAAATATTTTAAATGTTGTGAATGAGTCGAAATGGTTGGTGATTAATTTTTTTTAATCGGTCAAGAAATGTTGAAGCAGTAACATTTTAAATTGAGAAATGGTATTAAGGAATTCCTGGAATGTCGGGAAAATCTGGAATTTCTTCAGTTCAAAAAACCAACTTAGTTTTTTTGTCCTGATTAAGAGGAATGATTTGACGGTGGAACGAATGAAGTGGGTTGAAAAATGTAGGAGTAGTCGACAGAAAAAAGGGTGAAAAAAGGGTTTGACAAAACGGAAATTCTGGGAATTGCTGGAATTTTTTTAACTTGAAAAACGATCATTTGAATGTGCAGGATGAGTGGAATATGTTGAAGGTCGAATGGTTTGAATCGGTTGAAAAATGTGGAAATGGTGGAAGTTTGAAAAATGGCCAAAATGTGGAAGGTAGAGCGCGCCAAAAAGCAGTGACATTTTTAATTGAAAAATGGTATTAAGGAATTCCAGGAATTTAGGGAAAATCGGGAATTTCTCCAGTTCAAAAAAAAACAACTTCGTTTTTTTGTCCTGATTAAGAGGAATGATTTGACGGTGGAACGAATGAAGTGGGTTGAAAAATGTGGAAGGAGTAGTCGACAGAAAATAAGGGTGTAAAACAGGAATTCCTGGAATTTTTTTGAACTTGTAAAATTGATCGTTTGAATGTGCAGGATGAGTGGAATATGTTGAAGGTGGAACGGTTCGAATCGGTTGATTTTCATTCTCCAGTCAAGTCAGTAGACGAAATCGCAATTTGCATTCAAAAAACGAATCGGTTTTTGGAAGAGCCGCTCAAAAGACTCGACTCGTTCACGAACGTCACGTCTCTAGAAGACGCTGTCAGGGTCCGAAAATGAAAAAACGCTAACGTTGGATGTTTGGAACCGCCCACTTTTTTTTTACCTGGGGAAGTTGTAGGCTGGGCGAGGGAGGGGGGGGGGGGATTCATCCGTTACCACGGCAACCGGGTCCAAGGACACGAGGACGCAATACTGCTGGATCATCAACACCAACCGCTATGCCATTAGTCCCACCATGTGACCGTCCCGACGCCAGGTGGCGTGATGGCGTCTGAACAGTGCTCATGGCGAGGGTACAAGGGGGCAAAGGTCATGAGGAAGTAAGGCTGCAGCTAACGATTATTTTTCTATCGATTAATCTATAGATTATTTTTTCGATTAATCGGTTAATCTATAGATTATTTTTTTCGATTAATCTATAGATTATTTTTCCTTTTACAGATTTTTTTTTAAATTTAAAATTAAGATGAAAAAAATAAATGTAGGCCAGTTTTTTCAAAAGGCATGGCTTTTATTTACCAAAAAAAAAAAAAGTATGGCCACTCAGTCAACATTGACAACAACATGACAAAATATTCTGTAACAATGTAAACATTTAAAACTTTTAACATTTAACAAAATTAAAAGTAGCTTATTTGCTTTTTAATGTGCAAATATAAAAGTAAACATCCAGTGCAAATCTTAATATTCTGCAATAGTATAAGCATTTCAAAAGTAAAAGTATTGCTTATTTTGCTTTATAATGTGCAAAAATAAAGATAAACATCCAATACAAAAAAAGTGCAAAACGAAAATAATCTGTAACAATGTAAACATTTCAACAAAAGTAAAAGTATTGCTTATTTGCTAAAATGTGCAAAAATAAAAATAAACATCCAATACAAAAAAGTGCAAAACAAAATATTCTGTAACAGTGTAAACATTTCAACAAAAGTAAAAGTATTGCTTATTTTGCTTAATAACACAACAATGATAGTATGATTAAAGTGAAAGTTAATTGTTGGTTTGTACATAGTATATGTAACCGTTAATGTTGTAAAAGGTATTTGCACAACTAATTAACGTTAGCGTTAAAGAGGAGCACGTCTTTGTAAACACTGAACAGGCACGCCAAACGCTCCTCTCAGAGCGAAACGGTGCTTTAGTTTATGAATTTACAACGCAGATACAAATGACACATTCATGTTTTTGTGTAATGATGACAACGTATACGCACGCGGACGATTGACTAGTTGATGGTGATGGCAAGAACGCTGTCGGTTTTCTTTTCAAATGTTCCTTCATAGCCGTTGTGCTGCTATGATAGGCCATTTCCGCTCGACACAGTGTGCATACAACAACATTATTAGGCCGTTTATTGAAATACTCCCACACTTTTGATGACTTTTGGCGTGCTTTTTTTCCCCTCGCTCGCACCGTCTGCTTTGCGATCCGCCATGACAGTAGTGTGACGTAAATATGCGACGCATCGACGCACAAAAATGGCGTCGACGTATTTACGTAACCGATGACGTCGACTACGTCGACGCGTCGTTTCAGCCTTATGAGGAAGACTTCGGAATCAGGGCTAAACACGGCGTCAGCTTCGGCATCGTTAAGACTCGGGATACGGAATGAGACACGTTAACGCCACAGATGGTCAGTGTGGCGAGCCCGTCCCACCGCGTTGACGCACACGCCATCATGCGTCTTTGTGTCTCATTCCGTATCCTGAGTCTTAACGATGCCGAAGCTGACGCCGTGTTTAGCCCTGATTCTGAAGCCGCTCGCTCGCCGGCCCCGCCTCTCCACAGCGTTAAAGAGGAGCGCGTCTTTGTAAACACTGCACGCCAAACGCACCTCTCAGAGCGAAATGGTGCTTTAGTTTATGAATTTACAACGCAGATACAAATGACACATTCATGTTTTTGTGTAATGATGACAACGTATACTCACGCGGACGATTGACTAGTTGATGGTGATGGCAAGAACGCTGTCGGGTGTTTTCTTTTCAAATGTTCCTTCATAGCCGTTGTGCTGCTATGATAGGCCATTTCCGCTCGACACAGTGTGCATACAACAACATTATTAGGCCGTTTATTGAAATACTCCCACACTTTTGATGACTTTTGGCGTGCTTTTTTCCCCCTCACTCGCACCGTCTGCTTTGCGATCCGCCAAGACAGTAGTGTGACGTAAATATGCGACGCATCGACGCACAAAAATGGCGTCGACGTATTTACGTAACCGATGACGTCGACTACGTTGACGCGTCGTTTCAGCCTTATGAGGAAGACTTCGGAATCAGGGCTAAACACGGCGTCAGCTTCGGCATCGTTAAGACTCGGGATACGGAATGAGACACGTTAACGCCACAGATGGTCAGTGTGGCGAGCCCGTGCCACCGCGTTGACGCACACGCCATCATGCGTCTTTGTGTCTCATTCCGTATCCCGAGTCTTAACGATGCCGAAGCTGACGCTGTGTTTAGCCCTGATTCCGAAGCCGCTCGCTCGCCGGCCCCGCCTCTCCACAGCGTTAAAGAGGAGTGCGTCTTTGTAAACACTGCACGCCAAACGCGCCTCTCAGAGCGAAACGGTGCTTTAGTTTATGAATTTACAACGCAGATACAAATGACACATTCATGTTTTTGTGTAATGATGACAACGTATACTCACGCGGACGATTGACTAGTTGATGGTGATGGCAAGAACGCTGTCGGTTTTCTTTTCAAATGTTCGTTCATAGCCGTTGTGCTGCTATGATAGGCCATTTCCGCTCGACACAGTGTGCATACAACAACATTATTAGGCCGTTTATTGAAATACTCCCACACTTTTGATGACTTTTGGCGTGCTTTTTTCCCCCTCGCTCGCACCGTCTGCTTTGCGATCCGCCATGACAGTAGTGTGACGTAAATATGCCACGCATCGACGCACAAAAATGGCGTCGACGTATTTACGTAACCGATGACGTCGACTACGTCGACGCGTCGTTTCAGCCTTATGAGGAAGACTTCGGAATCAGGGCTAAACACGGCGTCAGCTTCGGCATCGTTAAGACTCGGGATACGGAATGAGACACGTTAACGCCACAGATGGTCAGTGTGGCGAGCCCGTGCCACCGCGTTGACGCACACGCCATCATGCGTCTTTGTGTCTCATTCCGTATCCCGAGTCTTAACGATGCCGAAGCTGACGCCGTGTTTAGCCCTGATTCCGAAGCCGCTCGCTCGCCGGCCCCGCCTCTCCACAGCGTTAAAGAGGAGCGCGTCTTTGTAAACACTGCACGCCAAACGCGCCTCTCAGAGCGAAACGGTGCTTTAGTTTATGAATTTACAACGCAGATACAAATGACACATTCATGTTTTTGTGTAATGATGACAACGTATACTCACGCGGACGATTGACTAGTTGATGGTGATGGCAAGAACGCTGTCGGGGGTTTTCTTTTCAAATGTTAGTTCATAGCCGTTGTGCTGCTATGATAGGCCATTTCCGCTCGACACATTGTGCATACAACAACATTATTAGTCCGTTTACTGAAATACTCCGACACTTTTGATGACTTTTGGCGTGCTTTTTTCCCCTCGCTCGCACCGTCTGCTTTGCGATCCGCCATGACAGTAGTGTGACGTAAATATGCGACGCATCGACGCACAAAAATGGCGTCGACGTATTTACGTAACCGACTACGTCGTCGCGTCGTTTCAGCCTTATGAGGAAGACTTCGGAATCAGGGCTAAACACGGCGTCAGCTTCGGCATCGTTAAGACTCGGGATACGGAATGAGACACAAAGACGCATGATGGCGTGTGCGTCAACGCGGTGGCACGGGCTCGCCACACTGACCATCTGTGGCGTTAACGTTAACGCCACAGATGGTCAGTGTGGCGTCTTTGTGTCTCATTCCGTATCCCGAGTCTTAACGATGCCGAAGCTGACGCCGTGTTTAGCCCTGATTCCGAAGCCGCTCGCTCGCCGGCCCCGCCTCTCCACAGCGTTAAAGAGGAGTGCGTCTTTGTAAACACTGCACGCCAAACGCGCCTCTCAGAGCGAAACGGTGCTTTAGTTTATGAATTTACAACGCAGATACAAATGACACATTCATGTTTTTGTGTAATGATGACAACGTATACTCACGCGGACCATTGACTAGTTGATGGTGATGGCAAGAACGCTGTCGGGTGTTTTCTTTTCAAATGTTCGTTCATAGCCGTTGTGCTGCTATGATAGGCCATTTCCGCTCGACACAGTGTGCATACAACAACATTATTAGGCCGTTTATTGAAATACTCCCACACTTCTGATGACTTTTGGCGTGCTTTTTTCCCCCTCGCTCGCACCGTCTGCTTTGCGATCCGCCATGACAGTAGTGTGACGTAAATATGCGACGCATCGACGCACAAAAATGGCGTCGACGTATTTACGTAACCGACTACGTCGACGCGTCGTTTCAGCCTTATGAGGAAGACTTCGGAATCAGGGCTAAACACGGCGTCAGCTTCGGCATCGTTAAGACTCGGGATACGGAATGAGACACAAAGACGCATGATGGCGTGTGCGTCAACGCGGTGGCACGGGCTCGCCACACTGACCATCTGTGGCGTTAACGTCCCCCCCCCCCCCACCCCCACCCCACCGCCACCACGGATGAGGGACGGCGCGGCGGCTGTCCCCTAAAGGTGTCAAAGATGTCCGCTCCATCTCTCGTCCACCTTCTCAGGAGCGACCCTCACCTCTGCCTGGCCCCGCCCCCCTCTCGCCCCTGCCGCGTGTACATTACGCGCCAATCAGCAGCCAGAAGAGGGAGGCAGACTTGAGAGGCACATAGTTACAAGAGCTTTACGTTGGATGGGGAGGGGAGGGGAGGGGAGGGGGCATCCCCACCCAGTGTGGCACGCGCACACGCGCGCACACGCACACGCGCGTCGATGCATCGTGCTCGTGGAGGCGCGTGCGAGTTGTGAAGATGAAGACGCAAACATAGCTGCGAGTGATGAGGATGAAGATGAAGATGATGATGATGGTGGCGTGGGTGGAGCCGCGTCGCGAGCCTGGGGGGGGGGGGGGGGCGGGGGGGGGGATTTAAAAGTGTCAAATGTGGAAAAATGTTGCTTTTATTTTGAGTGACAGGTCACATGAATGCAGGGGAGTGGTAACCGTGGAGCGCCACATGACCCTGACACACACACACACACACACACACACACACGCGCACACACACCTCCACCCTCCTGCAGCATTCAGGTGTGCGTGTGCGTGCGCGCGCGCCGCCTTACCTTTGACTTGGCTCTCGTAGTCGGCGAGGATCTCTTTGTCCTTCTTGTTCTTGTTGGAGTTGGACATCTCGCCTCGGATCACGTGACCGGTCTTTTAAAAAAGGTTCCGGGCTGCTTCCTCGCCCTCCAGCATGCTCGCTACTTTTCCGACACTCTGCCGCAGCGGACCCTCGCCGTGGTCGCCCCCCCCCGCCCCCCGACCCACCCCCTTTCGCGCGCGCGCGCCTCCGCGCTAGCTGACGAGGAGGAGGGAATGGGAGGGGAGTGTGACGTCACGACCGGCACCAAAATGAGCAAAAAAATCTTGTGAACGCGCACACGCACCTGTGCACGCGCAGGCAGGCACGCGACCTCTGACGTTGCCGTCGTCACCTTCAGGGCCCCGAGCGGGAGGGAGGGGCGCGTCCACGCTTGACTGACAGCTTCGGTGACCAATCGGTGCGCCCTAACCAATCTGGCGCCCTAGGCAAGATTTTAGGTGGCGCCCCCCCACATCGGCAGTGAAGTGTATATACTAGAGATGCGCGGTTTGCGGACACAACCGCGGAGTCCGCGGATTATCCGCGGATCGGGCGGATGAAATTAAAAACAATAAGATTTTATCCGCTCGCGGGTCGGGTCGGGCGGATTAATTAGATATTTTTTTTATTTTTTTATTTTTTTTGCGGGTGGCAGTTAAACCAATTGGTAAATATATATACATAGTTAAATGTTGTTACCCACATACGAAAAACGAGCAGGCACCTGCTGCATATGCCACAACAGAAGAAAAAAAAAGAAAAGAGATGGACACTTTTACGGAGCGGAGAAGGGACGCCTCGCCGGGGTCCGGGACCGAGGCCCCTTCCCCCGAGAGGGCCCCACCGGGAGCCGTAGCTGAGGCGATCCGCGAGAAGGGCCCGACGCACGTCCAGGGTCACTACCGCGCCCACCGCACCGACACCCCGCCTCGTCCGCTTTCGCAGTGCGCTCACGAAAGGGGTGGGGCTCACCCTGGTTGATATAGAGAGCAGGACGGTGGCCATGGAATTTCATTTAAGGTTTGTGATAAACCATCAAACTCATTCGTTAAAAGGACTCTATAGTAATATAAAGCAAATTTTTCTGGACATTATCATGCAAGAAAAGTTTATTTTTGGGATCGCGATCACCGCGTAATGATTTTTAAAGGTTGCATTACATTATTAACTGTCCCATGTGATCAGCCAGTGCGATTGGAAGTCCATGCTCAATTATTGCCTCCGTAAATAAAACTTCGGCATTTATCACATCCAAAGAATCTGTTTGGGCGACGAAAAACGTTGAAAGTTTTCCACTTGTATCGCTAGCAACGGCATTAGACTTGTGTTTTTTTGTCCCAACGTGGTCTTTTACATCGCTAATTCCTCCGTGTCCGATCGAAAAATCTTGTCTGCACAAGGTGCAATTCGCGTAGTTTTCACCCTTTTTTTTTTTTTTAATTAATATTAGATATATAACAACGGGCGGATGGCGGGCGGGTGCAGTTCTGATCAAACGTTACATCGGGTGGATGGCGGATGGTTGACGACTTTCTGACGCGGTTGCGGATGAAATAAATTGCCTATCCGCGCATCTCTAGTATATACTCACAAGAAACCGAATAGCTTTGTCTTTGACCTTTTTTTTTTTTTTTTACTTACAACTATACCTAATATATAAAGGGGTGGAAAAGTGACTATTACCTGCAGGGCAAACATTAGCTAACCAGAAGGCAAAAACAATGTAAACAAAAAACACCTGCTTAAAAGATCTAATACAAATGTCCCTGAGGAATGTAAGGTGGGAGTACTGTAATTACCTAACGTTACATTATTATTTTCCATAACAATTTAGCCCCCTCCACAATATTAACCCGACGTTAAAACAGAACTAGCTATTTATTGATTAGCAATTGCCGAATCATGTAACATTAGCTTAATGCTAAAAAGCCAGGTTACTATCACATTCTGTAACAGATAAATAATTTCATGTAGGCTAACGTTACCTACCTGCTACCTCTGTCTTTTCTCGTTTCTCCTCCTCTTCTTTTCTCTTTTTTCTTCCCTGGGCACCTGACAGTTTTGGCCGTTTTGACATCTTGTGTTGATTTTTTGATGTGGTGACGTCCAAAAAGAGTCATGATACGGGAAGGGAGGGGGCGCACCGTTTGCGTAATGTTGTAACTAATAATATTTATATTAAATAGGCTTTACTTTGCATTTTAATTAACGTGGGATTATGTTTTGTATTTAGAAATAATAGTACCAACTTTTTTTTTTTTTTTTTTTCTCCAACATTTGTGGCACTGGCGTGGCGCCCCCTGATGGACGGCGCCCTTAGCATTTGCCTATACGGCCTATGCCACGGGCCGGCCCTGGGTGCGCGTGGTGCCGTCGTAAACTTTAGGCTAATTATTGTTCGTGATAAACATCCGTTCCTGTATATCTAAGGCGTTGTATCGTGTAATGAACACTCCAGTAAACAATTATTCATAATATTCAAGTCAGCTGAAATCAATAAAAATCCAAGGGTTTTTGTCTCCATCTAGTGGCCAATCGTGGTTTAGCTTGTTTGGTGACGTCATCGCGTATATACTTGTATGCGTGCGAGTGTACGTGTGCATTGTGCTGTATTTGCATAATGCTGACACAACAACACACACACGCACACACACGCGTTCAAACCCACGCGCACACAAAAACACACACATGCGCATGCACGCACGCACTCACGTTTATTACCATGTATACATATATATAAAAAGCAGAATTTTTATTTGTATTATAAATGCAATGTTTGTGCGTGTGTACATACGTGTATATATATGTGTATGTATACACATATATATACACATCTTATACATATATACACATATATACATATATACACATTTTTATACATATATATATACACACACACACACACACACATATATATATACATATACATATACATATATATATATATGTTTATATATATATATACATATATACACATACACATTTTTATACATATATACACATATATACATATATGCACAGACACACACATATATATATATATATATATATGTATATACATATACATATATATATATGTATATATATATACGTATATGTATACATACAGTATATATGTATATATACTGTGTACAAAATATTTCCACTTGTTTAAATTAGAAGCATAAAGTCCAATAAATAAAGCAACTGATTTAGGAATTTAATTTCCTTCCGTCATTTAGTAGCTACACACACACACACACACACACACACACACACACACGCACACACACACACACACACACACACACACATATATTATGATGTGTATATATATATATGCATATATATATATATATATATATATATATATATATATATATATATATATATATATATATATATATATATATATATATATATATATATATATATATATATGTATGTGTGGGGAAAAAAATCACAAGACTACTTCATCTCTACAGGCCTGTTTCATGAGGGGGTTCCCTCAATCATCAGGAGATTTTAATGGGAGCATTCACATACCATGGTTTATATAGGGCACAGAGTGGGTGGGTACAGGCTGGCGTAGGGGCGTGGTGATTGGCTCATGTGTTACCTAGGAGGTGTTTCCGTCTGTGGCGGCATGCTGATACAATTTCGCTGCGCTTGTTGAGGGATGACAGGTCTGGACGGTATATGATAAACAGTTTCTCTTTCAAGCATAGGTTGCATCTTTTATTATCGAGCAGAAACGTGTGAACTCGTTGGGAGTTTCCTCCTCTCCCGGCTCGCTAGCCTCAACCTGAACCTTGGTATTTACCGTGATGACGGACTGGCAGTGTGTCGCGCCTCGCCAAGGAGCAGCGAGAATACCAAGAAGCGCATATGCCAAATTTTCAAAGAGAACGGCCTACGGATCACGATTGAAGCCAACAAGCAAACCGTCAACTTCCTTGACGTCACTTTCAACCTGAGAAATAACAGCTACCAACCATTCACGAAACCCAACACAACACTCCAATACGTGCACCATGACAGCAACCACCCACCCACCACCACGAAAAGAATACCTACCGGAATCAATAAAAGGCTATCGATGCTGTCATCTAGCAAAGCTGAATTTGACCAAGCAACCCCCCCGTACCAAAAAGCCCTTGATGAAAGCGGATACAATTTCACCCTCACCTATGAACCCACGCCAGGAAACCAACCAAAAAAGAACAGAAAACGAAACAACATCATCTGGTACAACCCCCCATACAGCAAAAACGTCTCAACTAACATTGGCCACAAATTCCTCACTCTGATTGACAAACACTTTCCCAAAGACAACACCCTAAGAAAAGTATTCAACAAGAACAACATTAAATTGAGCTACAGCTGTATGAACAATATACGACAAATCATCTCAAACCACAACAAAACAATTGCAAATGAGCCGTCGGCCCCCAGACAGAGCGACCCCAAAACCAACAAAGGCTGTAACTGCCGCAAGAAACCTGATTGCCCTCTCAACGGGGGGTGCTTACAAACATCAGTTACCAATCTAAGGTAACACGCAAGGACATTAACACATCCGACACATATGTAGGATTAACCGAGGGAGAGTTTAAAACCAGATGGAACAATCACAAGGCTTCTTTCAGGAACCAAAACCTGCGGAATACCACAGAACTCAGCAAACACATTTGGGACCTCAAAGACAATAATGTTGAATATTCAATAACATGGCAAATTCTTGCATCCAGCACACCTTACAATAGTGGTAATAAAAGATGCAACCTATGCTTGAAAGAGAAACTGTTTACTATATACCGTCCAGACCTGTCATCCCTCAACAAGCGCAGCGAAATTGTATCAGCATGCCGCCACAGACGGAAACACCTCCTAGGTAACACATGAGCCAATCACCACGCCCCTACGCCAGCCTGTACCCACCCACTCTGTGCCCTATATAAACCATGGTATGTGAATGCTCCCATTAAAATCTTCTGATGATTGAGGGTACCCCCCCTCATGAAACAGGCCTGTAGAGATGAAATAGTCTTGTGATTTTTTTCCCACACATACATATATATATATATATATATATATATATATATATATATATATATATATATATATATATATATATATATATATATTTTGTACCAACTGTAATCTTTTAATGCTAGACATAGGGAGACCCGAAAATAATGTTACAGTAGTCGAGACAAGACGTAACGAACGCACGTATAAGGTGGCTGCCATTATGATGTGCAGTGATGTTTTCGTAAGTCTTGAACTATACAAAGTATTTCAATGGTTGGAATCTGCACTTTTACATGATATACTAGTTACTATGGGAATCTAATTAGTTACTATGGTCATCTCATTAGTTACTATGGTAATCTAAGTCACAGCAGCTCAGACGAGGCACCAAGCAGTGTGGGCGGGGAGCGTTTCCACAGAGTGTTTCCAGAGCAGCCAGCCTGAAATGCGGGGGTCAGGGACAGACGTGGAAGGAGTTTTTTACAACAAAGTTCTAAGGCTTGGTGATGTATCAGATATATCAGATTGTAGGTGGGGGTTTTTTTTACCCTTGGCTTTCATATTTCGCTGTTTGCTGCATTTTTGTTGCGTTTCGCTTGATTGTAAAATATGTCGATGGAGAGGGGGTGTGACGTTCATATTTTGTCAATATTCAGTGTTTTATCGGCCGTAGTTAATATTGTAAATCCCACATTCTTTATTTTCATGTACATACTGGGTGTCTCATCCAGTAAAAAACTGTAAAATTCCATTCCGTTTTTTATCTTATATCATGACCAGGGCCGGCCCGTGGCATAGGCCGTATAGGCAAATGCTAAGGGCGCCGTCCATCAGGGGGCGCCACTCCAGTGCCACAAATGTTGGAGAAAAAAAAAAAAAAAAAAAAAGTTGGTACTATTATTTCTAAATACAAAAAATAATCCCACGTTAATTAAAATGCAAAGTATAGCCTATTTAATAGAAAAATTATTTGTTACAACATTACCCCCCACCCGCACGGTGCGCCCTCTCCCTTCCCGTATCATGACTCTTTTTGGACATCACCACATCAAAAAATCAACACAAGATGTCAAAATGGCCAAAACTGTCAGGTGCCCAGGGAAGAAAAAAGAGAAAAGAAGAGGAGGAGAAACGAGAAAAAGACAGAGGTAGCAGGTAGGTAACGTTAGCCTACATGAAATTATTTGTCTGTTACAGAATGTGATAGTAACCTGGCTTTTTAGCATTAAGCTAATGTTACATGATTCGGCAATTGCTAATCAATAAATAGCTAGTTCTGTTTTAACGTCGGGTTAATATTGTGGAGGGGGCTAAATTGTTATGGAAAATAATAATGTAACGTTAGGTAATTACAGTACTCCCACCTTACATTCCTCAGGGACATTTGTATTAGATCTTTTAAGCAGGTATTTTTTGTTTACATTGTTATTGCCTTCTGGTTAGCTAATGTTTGCCCTGCAGGTAATAGTCACTTTTCCACCCCTTTATATATTAGGTATAGTTGTAAGTAAAAAAAAAAGGTCAAAGACAAAGCTATTTGGTTTCTTGTGAGTATATACACTTCACTGCCGATGTGGGGGGGGCGCCACCTAAAATCTTGCCTAGGGCGCCAGATTGGTTAGGGCCGGGCCTGATCATGACGTTTTTAGCTTTCAATTCATTATTGTGAGGTTTTGTATTAGTGTTCCTAAAAATCAGATATACCGGCCTCCAGACACATTTTTTTCTCTAAATTTGGCCCCCCGAGGCAAAATAATTGCCCTAATAGGAGGACAGCTGGCAGACTGCAGCCATTCAGGAGAGATCTGGAACAAGTTGAGCTCCGCTGAAGATGATGGAGGACCAAGTGGAGCCTGAGAGCCTGTTTGTTCCAGAAGAAACACACCAGACTGACTGCACGTGACGTCATGCGTGGCGGAAAAAGCCACGTTCATTGGAGGCGGCACGCGACATGAAACGCACATGTGCATCTGTCAGCAGGAAGTTAATGAGCGTGCCTTATGTCTTCATGAGGACATGCTGTGACAGAGGCGGAGGCTGGGGACGGGTGGACGAGCCCCAGCTCATTAATTAGCGGCGGCGCTTAATGAGCTTCGGTAAGTGCCTTCAATGATCTGTAGGACCACACGGGGACGACTCACAATCACTAGGTCTAGTCTAGACTCATCAAAGAATACAAAGTCCTCAGAACACCACGTGACCACATGACACGCACAGCCCCTCAGTCCCTCGCCAACCTCATACTTGCCAACCCTGCCGGATTTTCCGGGAGACTCTCGAAATTCAGCGCCTCTCCCGAAAACCTCCCGGAAGAAATTGTCTCCCGAAAATCTCCCGGAATTCAGCCGGAGCTGCCCCCTCCAGCTCCATGCGGACCTGAGTCCAGTGTGCGCACACAAGGAGACGAAGCAGAAGAACGAGACCGTAGTCGAAGAGCGCACGGGAGACACTTCTCCAGGGTCGATGTATGCTCGGGGCAACACCCTTCACCTTACCCGGCAGTGGGTCTCCACAGCGGACGACTTTAGGGTGAATGATGAGTCCAGCGATTAGTTGCAAATCTTGCTTTATTGATTGCTTGCACACAGCCAATCCAACACAAAACCAACTAGTCCCTTCCCGCACTCACGCTACCGCTCCCTCTCTTCTCTCGCCCACACACTCACTGACGTCACTCACCTCACATGCTGTCACCTATTAAAGGGCCACACACACACTTACTGTTGGAATAATTGTTTGTAAGTTATCACAAAAGAAACGTTGTATTATGAATGCTGTCTTTCGAGGCCTAACAAAAGGAAGAAGGCTCGTGAAACGCCACTGTGATTTCAACACGGACAGATGGCAGGATCTGCTCAACTTCCAGAGAAACTCTCTTTGAAGTGTTAAACGAACTCTCTTTGAAGTCATCGCTATTTACGACCCGCTGCCCTTTTGAAGCAACTGTGGTCAGGAGACGGGAGGGGTTATCCATTGTCCTCCAACACCTGCCCCAGTTGGATCCAGGAAGAGCCCAAGCCCGAGAAATCCCACTTCTTGGTCTTCAAAGCGACCGAAAACAATGACGGTTTTACATACTCCCCATTCCTGCTGTGACATGTGTTGGTGCGTGAACATTGAACATCTGAATTAAAAGAGGAGACAAAAACCTTCTTCGTCAGAGCGTGGTGCAGGACTGTACAGAGAGTGCAGTGGCCATGTCTCTCCTCAATATTGAGTCCAAATTGAATTCTGTCTCTGTTTGATTCCTTGCCTTTTGTCTTGTTTAATAGATGTCCTCAGTGTTTGAACGTGACACTTACTCTACTCTCATAACACACAGTACAGTTAGTAGAACAACTGTTTTCATTACTGTGTATTTGATAGGTGCCATTGCCCCGGAATTGTATTGCATTGTACTTTCAAGTACAACAATGAGTAGATGAGTGTTATGTGTGTGTGTATATGTGTAAATAAATGAACACTGAAATTCAAGTATTTCTTTTATTTATATATATAATAAAATAAATATATATATATATAGCTAGAATTCACTGAAAGTCAAGTATTTCATGTATATATATATATATATATGAAATACTCGAGTTGGTGAATTCTAGCTGTAAATATACTCCTCCCCTCTTAACCACGCCCCCCACCACGCCCCCCGCCCCACCCCGACCACGCCCCACCTCCCGAAATCGGAGGTCTCAAGGTTGGCAAGTATGACCAACCTCATGGTGCAGATGTAAACGTCCCACGGCGGGGTCCGGACCCACTGCTGGGGATTTGATATCAAACATGGTCCACAAGGTGGGAGACACTTGAGGTCCATTCCGGCTTTACACAAATCAGAGACTTAAAGACTTCTCACTTGCTCTCCTTTTGTGAAGGCTACTCAAATATGTACCTTCCTTTGAAAACCCTTGTGTAATGTTCATATTGTTGTTACTCAGTCAGCGTTTGTGGGTCTGATGGACCTGTTGCATTTTGTGGCTTTTAATGCCTCACAATCAAACACTTTTATGTTAAAATACTGAACAGATGTTTACCTTATCCCAATAAACATCTGTTCAGTATTTTAACATAAAAGTGTTTGATTGTGAGGCATTAAAAGCCACAAAATGCAACGGGTCCACAGACCCACAAACGCTGGCTGAGTAACAACAATATGAACCAGTGACGTGCAGTCAATGGAGGCAGGTGAGGCCCTGCCTCACCTGCCTCCATGGGTGGCCATTACGTCGATCACGATCTACCGGTCGATCGTGGAGGTCAGTCGATGGCCAGCCAGGCATTAAAAAAATACACCTGAAAATTAGCGATTATAAATCTTCACTAAGACGTCACTTTCGTCACTTGATTGACATTCACGGCACCCGAGGGGTCTTGTGAGATGAAGGCAACGCGCCTTCATTTTAAGACTTACATACGGCTTTTCATTTTTTGCGGCTCCAGACGGATTTGTTTTTTGTATTTTTGGTCCAATACGGCTCTTTCAACGTTTTGGGTTACCGACCCCTGGTCTAGCCTGTGTGCTATTATGTGCTGAGCTGTTGTGGAGCTGCTAGCTCCTGGTAGATCCCATAGCCTACTGTGTTTACCTTTTGTGAATTACTTCTCTAAAATACAAGAAACTGGCTGTCCAGCTTTGGACAAGAAAACACGCTGAGATTTAAGATGCAAGCCGATATCATACGATATGTAGATGACTGCCTGAAGTCATCTACAATAATCCCGGTGCCGAAGAAGTCTCCCATCACCAGCCTGAATGATTACCGACCAGTGGCCCTCACTCCGGTAATCATGAAGTGCTTCGAGCGACTTGTTCTCCAGCACATCAAGGACCATATCCCTCCAGACTTCGACCCCCACCAGTTCGCATACCGGGCGAACAGGTCCACAGAGGACGCCATCGCTGTTGCTCTCCACTCTGCTCTGAACCACCTGGAGCAGCAGCAGAGCTACGTCCGGATGCTCTCTGTGGACTATAGCTCTGCCTTCAATACAATAATCCCGGACAGACTCTGCAATAAACTGGACACTCTTGGCCTCCCCCCTCTCACAAACGCCTGGATAAGGGACTTCCTAACGGACCGACCCCAGAATGTGAGACTTGGCCCGCACCTCTCATCCTCCCGCACGCTGAGCATCGGCTCCCCACAGGGCTGTGTGCTGAGCCCCCTCCTCTACTGCCTTTACACCCATGACTGCAGTCCGGCCCACAGTGACAACCTTACCGTCAAGTTCGCCGACGATACCACAGTGGTCGGGCTCATCTCCAGGGGTGACGAGGCTGCCTACAGAGAGGAGGTCCTGAAGCTGACGGCCTGGTCTTCGGAGAACAACCTCGCTCTCAACACCAGCAAGACCAGAGAGATCATCGTCGACTTCAGGAGGAGCAGCACCGACCCTGCCCCCCTCTACATCAACGGCGAGCGTGTAGAGAGGGTCCACACCTTCAGGTACCTTGGAGTCCACATCTCTAATGACTTCTCCTGGACAGTCAACACCACATCAATCATCAAGAAGGCTCAGCAGCGGCTACACTTCCTTAGAGTCCTCGGGAAGTACAACCTGAAGCCTGACCTGCTGCTGACCTTCTACCGTTCGTCCATCGAGAGCCTGCTGACCTACTGTATTACGGTATGGTACGGCAGCTGCACTGCAGCAGACAGGGAGAGGCTGCAAAGAGTGGTCAAGACGGCTCAGAAGATCATCGGCCGCCCTCTCCCGTCTCTGACGGACATCTACACCTCCCGCTGCCTCAACAGAGCCAGTGCCATCATCAAGGACAGCACCCACCCTGGCTCTGACCTGTTCCACCTGCTGCCCTCTGGGAAGCGCTACAGGTGCATTAAAACCAAAACAAACAGGCTAAAGAACAGCTTCTTCCCCAGGGCCATAACCATCCTGAACGGACTGCCCCATTGTCCCTCATAACTGCCTTCTCTTCGGTGCAATAACCCATTCCACCAACCACCCTGTTTTTGTTTTGTTTTTTTTCATGTATATATTCATTTCACACCATATTCATTGCACTTCTACATTTTTTATATTTTTATATATTTGCACATTGTTTTTCTAGCATGCACACATCGCACTGTATGGAATGGCCTCAATCTCGTTACCTTGCGTAATGACAATAAAGCTGATTCTGATTCTGATACTTGTTTTCGGCTGGTATCGAACACATATACAATATTAGTATCGGTTTGGGAGACCTCTAATTTCCGCTCGTTCTTCAAATCCACCGTAACAGACAAAATGAAAGAGAAACCAGTGTGAAAAATGCATGAACGTCCTTACTTGGTTCTTACTGTATATGTTTACATATGTACGCACACTTTGTACTTTCTACTGCACTCTGTTTTTATCGTCAGCAACAAAGACGATGATGACGTGACTTTAGTACAAAGTTTGAATGTCTCCTTTTGTTTTCATAGCTGAACCGGGACGACAAGAACAACAATCTCCAAAACACAACTTGAAGAAGGTAAAGAAAATTCATGTATTCTTCACAACATATTGATTAGTTTCTCTTTCATTTTGTCAGTTATAGTAGATTTGAAGAAGAAGTGGAAATTAGGGGTGTCCCGAGTCGATATTGATATTGTATATTTGTTCGTTATCAGCTGTCAACAAGTATTTTATGTAGGGATGATGTTTGATAAGAAATTATCGAGTTCGAGCCCATTATCAAATCCTCTTATCGAACCGATTCCTTATCGATTCTCTTATGGAATCCAGATAGGTTGTTGTATATGGAAAAAAACACAATATTTGGTTTAACAAAAGCTCACTTTTATTTAATAAGAAAAATAATAATAAATAAATAAATATTGTCTGTTACACCCCTAAAAAAATAAAATAAATAAATATTGACCGTTGTTACCCAAAGTATATTAAGTGGGATTTTTCAGAAAAACAAACATATACAGTAACACAAAAACAACCTGTCTCTGTGATCACTATATGTATAGTTTATTTTAATTAAACCTAACGTTTTAACAGCATCATAGTTTCGCTCTACTTGAGACAGCAGTCTAGAGAAAAAGGCACATTTGCACCCCTGGTGGTGAAATCTATCAAAGTTAGGGTGGTCCCAAAAAGGAGGGATTTTTCAAATTGACTGTGTGTCAGTTTTAAAAGTGCTACCCCTCTGGTCAACATATGAAATAACAAGTGCGTGTAAAAAATTTTACGTGCTCCCCCTCTGGCCGACATATGTAATAACACGTGTGTGTGTGTAAGAAATTGAAATGTGCCCCCTTTGGTCAAAATTTAAAAAAAAAAAAAAAAAAAAAAAAAATATATATATATATATATATATATATACATTCTTGCATCCAGCACACCTTACAATAGTGGTAATAAAAGATGCAACCTATGCTTGAAAGAGAAACTGTTTATTATTTACCGTCCAGACCTGTCATCCCTCAACAAGCGCAGCGAAATTGTAACAGCATGCCGCCATAGACGGAAACACCTCCTAGGTAACACATGAGCCAATCACCACGCCCCTACGCCAGCCTGTACCCACCCCCTCTGTGCCCTATATAAACCATGGTATGCGAATGCTCCCATTAAAATCTCCTGATGATTGAGGGTACCCCCCCTCATGAAACAGGCCTGTAGAGATTAAATAGTCTTGTGATTTTTTTTCCCACACATACATATATTGCGCTCTACTACGGTATCGAGCACTATTTTTTGGATAACCTTATTAAGACATATATATATATATATATATATATATATATATATATATATATATATATATATATATATATTTCACAGCAAGGGCTCTGGAACCACTTCTCTTGAGAGGGGCTGGACTCTCTTCCACTCTGGCGTTGCCGGCAGTGAGAGGCGACGGGCTGGGGTGGCAATTCTCGTTGCCCCTCGGCTCAAAGCCTGCATGTTGGAGTTCAACCCGGTGGACGAGAGGGTAGCTTCCCTCCGCCTTCGGGTGGGGGGACGGGTCCTGACTGTTGTTTGCGTTTACGCGCCAAACAGCAGCTCAGAGTACCCACCCTTTTTGGATTCACTCGAGGGAGTACTGGAGAGTGCTCCCCCGGGTGATTCCCTCGTTCTACTGGGGGACTTCAACGCTCATGTTGGCAGCGACAGTGAAACCTGGAGAGGTGTGATTGGGAAGAATGGCCGCCCGGATCTGAACCCGAGTGGTGTTCTGTTATTGGACTTTTGTGCTCGTCACAGATTGTCGATAACAAACACCATGTTCAAACATAAGGGTGTCCATATGTGCACTTGGCACCAGGACACCCTAGGCCGCAGTTCTATGATCGACTTTGTAGTTGTGTCATCGGATTTGCGGCCTCATGTTTTGGACACTCGGGTGAAGAGAGGGGCGGAGCTTTCTACCGATCACCACCTGGTGGTGAGTTGGCTGCGATGGTGGGGGAGGATGCCGGACAGACCTGGCAGGCCCAAACGCATTGTGAGGGTTTGCTGGGAACGCCTGGCAGAGTCTCCTGTCAGAGAGAGTTTCAATTCCAACCTCCGGAAGAACTTTGAACATGTCACAAGGGAGGTGCTGGACATTGAGTCCGAGTGGACAATGTTCCGTACCTCTATTGTTGAGGCGGCCGATTGGAGCTGTGGCCGCAAGGTAGTTGGTGCCTGTCGTGGCGGTAATCCTAGAACCCGTTGGTGGAGGCCGGCGGTGAGGGATGCCGTCAGGCTGAAGAAGGAGTCCTATCGGGTTCTTTTGGCTCATGGGACTCCTGAGGCAGCAGACAGGTACCGACAGGCCAAGCGGTGTGCGGCTTCAGCGGTCGCGGAGGCAAAAACTCGGACATGGGAGGAGTTCGGGGAGGCCATGGAAAAAGACTTCCGGACGGCTTCGAAGCAATTCTGGACCACCATCCGCCGCCTCAGGAAGGGGAAGCAGTGCAGTGTCAACACCGTGTATGGTGGGGATGGTGCTCTGCTGACCTCGACTGCGGATGTTGTGGATCGGTGGAGGGAATACTTCGAAGACCTCCTCAATCCTACCAGCACGTCTTCCTATAAGGAAGCAGGGCCTGGGGATTCTGTGGTGGGCTCTCCTATTTCTGGGGCTGAGGTTGCCGAGGTAGTTAAAAAGCTCCTCGGTGGCAAGGCCCCGGGGGTGGATGAGATCCGCACGGAGTTCCTTAAGGCTCTGGATGTTGTGGGGCTGTCTTGGTTGACAAGACTCTGCAACATCGCGTGGACATCGGGGGCGGTACCTCTGGATTGGCAGAACGGGGTGGTGGTTCCTCTCTTTAAGAAGGGGAACCGGAGGGTGTGTTCCAACTATCGTGGGATCACACTCCTCAGCCTTCCCGGTAAGGTCTATTCAGGTGTACTGGAGAGGAGGCTACGCCGGATAGTCGAACCTCGGATTCAGGAGGAACAGTGTGGTTTTCGTCCTAGTCGTGGAACTGTGGACCAGCTCTATACTCTTCGGCAGGGTCCTTGAGGGTGCATGGGAGTTTGCCCAACCAGTCTACATGTGCTTTGTGGACTTGGAGAAGGCATTCGACCGTGTACCCCGGGAAGTCCTGTGGGGAGTGCTCAGAGAGTATGGGGTAACGGACTGTCTTATTGTGGCAGTTCGCTCCCTGTATGATCAGTGTCAGAGCTTGGTCCGCATTGCCGGCAGTAAGTCGGACACGTTTCCAGTGAGGGTTGGACTCCGCCAAGGCTGCCCTTTGTCATCGATTCTGTTCATAACCTTTATGGACAGAATTTCTAGGCGCAGTCAGGGCGTTGAGGGTATCTGGTTTGGTGGCTGCAGGATTTGGTCACTGCTATTTGCAGATGATGTGGTCCTGATGGCTTCCTCCGGCCAAGATCTTCAGCTCTCACTGGATCGGTTCGCAGCCGAGTGTGAAGCGACTGGGATGGGAATCAGCACCTCCAAGTCCGAGTCCATGGTTCTCGCCCGGAAAAGGGTGGAGTGCCATCTCCGGGTTGGGGAGGAGATCTTGTCCCAAGTGGAGGAGTTCAAGTACCTCGGAGTCTTGTTCACGAGTGAGGGAAGATTGGATCGTGAGGTCAAAGGGCGGATCGGTGCGGCGTCTTCAGTAATGCGGACGCTGTATCGATCCGTCGTGGTGAAGAAGGAGCTGAGCCGGAAGGCAAAGCTCTCAATTTACCGGTCGATCTACGTTCCCATCCTCACTTATGGTCATGAGCTTTGGGTTATGACCGAAAGGACAAGATCACGGGTACAAGCGGCTAAAATTAGTTTCCTCCGCCGGGTGGCGGGGCTCTCCCTTAGAGATAGGGTGAGAAGCTCTGTCATCCGGGAGGAGCTCAGAGTAAAGCCGCTGCTCCTCCACATGGAGAGGAGCCAGATGAGGTGGTTCGGGCATCTGGTCAGGATGCCACCCGAACGCCTCCCTAGGGAGGTATTTCGGGCACGTCCGACCGGTAGGAGGCTAAGGGGAAGACCCAGGACGCTGCTGCCCCCGCCAAAGAGCCAGTGCTGATGCGTGCTTAACTGTGGTTGTAAATACATCCATCCATCCATCCATCCATCTTCTTCCGCTTATCCGAGGTCGGGTCGCGGGGGCAGCAGCCTAAGCAGGGAAGCCCAGACTTCCCTCTCCCCAGCCACTTCGTCCAGCTCTTCCTGTGGGACCCCGAGGCGTTCCCAGGCCAGCCGGGAGACATAGTCTTCCCAACGTGTCCTGGGTCTTCCCCGCGGCCTCCTACCGGTCGGACGTGCCCTAAACACCTCCCTAGGGAGGCGTTCGGGTGGCATCCTGACCAGATGCCCGAACCACCTCATCTGGCTCCTCTCGATGTGGAGGAGCAGCGGCTTTACTTTGAGCTCCTCCCGGATGGCAGAGCTTCTCACCCTATCTCTAAGGGAGAGCCCCGCCACCCGGCGGAGGAAACTCATTTCGGCCGCTTGTACCCGTGATCTTGTCTTTTCGGTCATGACCCAAAGCTCATGACCATAGGTGAGGATGGGAACGTAGATCGACCGGTAAATTGAGAGCTTTGCCTTCCGGCTTAGCTCCTTCTTCACCACAACGGATCGATACAGCGTCCGCATTACTGAAGACGCCGCACCGATCCGCCTGTCGATCTCACGATCCACTCTTCCCTCACTCGTGAACAAGACTCCGAGGTACTTGAACTCCTCCACTTGGGGCAAGATCTCCTCCCCAACCCGGAGATGGCACTCCACCCTTTTCCGGGCGAGAACCATGGACTCGGACTTGGAGGTGCTGATTCTCATCCCAGTCGCTTCACACTCAGCTGCGAACCGATCCAGTGAGAGCTGAAGATCCTGGCCAGATGAAGCCATCAGGACCACATCATCTGCAAAAAGCAGAGACCTAATCCTGCAGCCACCAAACCAGATCCCCTCAACGCCATGACTGCGCCTAGGAATTCTGTCCATAAAAGTTATGAACAGAATCGGTGACAAAGGGCAGCCTTGGCGGAGTCCAACCCTCACTGGAAACGTGTCCGACTTACTGCTGGCAATGCGAACCAAGCTCTGGCACTGATCATACAGGGAGCGGACCGCCACAATCAGACAGTCCGATACCCCGTACTCTCTGAGCACTCCCCACAGGACTTCCCGAGGGACACGGTCGAATGCCTTCTCCAAGTCCACAAAACACATGTAGACTGGTTGGGCAAACTCCCATGCACCCTCAAGGACCCTGCCGAGAGTATAGAGCTGGTTGTAAATACAAATCTTTATATATCTAGAAAGGGTGGTTCTAAAGAGATAGGCATTTTTTGGAGGTCTCAAGAAGGTAAGAAATACAAGTGTGTGTGTGTGTGTGTGTGTGTGTGTGTGTGTGTGTGTAGGAGTGTTTATAAAAGAGGCTGAGGGTGGAGAAGCAGAGTAGGAGAGCGCCACAGTTGGAGATCTTTGCTGGTGAGGGCGGTCCCTGCAGGTGATCGTCACGCCATGTCGTCCCCCACTGGGACGGCGGGAAACTTCGACCCGACACGGCAGCCGGTAGAAAATGTCAGCAGTAGGGGTCCTCACCCGTGGGAACGTGACGAGGCGTTGGCCCGGATGGAGATCATCGTGCTGAGCGTGGCCTTCGTGGCGACGGCGGTGGGGAACGCCAGCATGATGCTGGCGGTGCGAGTTAGCCAGAGGAAACCGTCACGCGTGCACCTGTTCATGACGCACCTGAGCCTGGCCGACCTGGTGGTGGCCTTCTTCCAGGTGCTGCCGCAGCTGTGCTGGGAGGTCACCTTCCGTTTCCAAGGCCCGGACATCCTGTGCCGCGTCGTCAAGTTCCTGCAGGTGGTGGGCATGTTCGCCTCGGCCTACGTGACCGTGGCCATGACCGTGGACCGCTACGTGGCCGTGTGCCACCCGATGACGACTCTCAACCGACCGAGGCGGCGTGCGCGTGCCATGATAGCGTGCGCGTGGGCGTGCAGCCTGGCGCTGAGCACGCCGCAGGTCTTCATCTTCTCCATGCAGGAGGTGTACGCAGGCTCGGATGTGTACGACTGCTGGGCTGACTTTGTGGAGCCGTGGGGTATGCGCGCCTACATCACGTGGATCACGGCCGCCGTCTTCCTGGTCCCCGTGGCCGTGCTCGTCACGTGCTACGGCTTCATCTGCCGCGCCGTGTGGTCCAATGGCAAGTGGAGCTCGCGCGGGCGGAGCATGCCGGGCGTATCCCGCGGCAAATTCCGCACGGTCAGGATGACGCTGGTGATCGTCCTCGCTTACGTCACCTGCTGGGCGCCTTTTTTCACCGTGCAGATGTGGTCCGCGTGGGACGACAACTTCGCCTGGCACGGTGAGTCACATGACAGGATGTCAATTAGGATGACCTCATATTGTCTTTACTCAGCATCTGTGTCCATGTGCTCCAAAATGTAATTAATAGCACATGTTTTTACAATTTAAAAAAATTAGCAAGTTATAATTGTTTCCCAATATTCACTCTTTACCCTGAATGGGAACTTGCCCCTACCAAGATGGCTGCCACGTACACACCCGGCATGGTTGCTACAACACACTGGCGTATCTATCGTTCCGTAACTATCTATGCTGTTATTCTGTAATAATAACTCTTATTCCACAATAAATACTTTTATTCCACACTCGTGTTCCACAATAAATACTTGTATTCCACACTCAATTCCCCAAGAAATGGTCTAATTCCAAATTAATACTTTACTCCAAAATAAAATTTAAATATGTCTTTTTAATCTATTCTTTTAGTTGATTAAAATTCCTCACTGCTCATTCCGCAATAAATTCTGTCCTCTTACTCCAATACAAATAATCTGACTTCACAATAAATAAAACAATTCCACATGCTTAATCCACAATCAATGCTCTTATTTCACAATAAATAGTCTTATTAATTAATAAGATTTTTCCACATTCTCATTCCACAATCAATACTCCTATTCCACAATGGATACTCTTACTGCACACTTGTATTCAAAAATAAATACTCTTATTCCACACTCGGATTCCACAAGAAATACTCTTATTCTGCAATAATTACTCTTATTTCACAATAAATACTTTTATTCCACACCCGTATTCCACAATAAATACTTGTATTCCGCACTTAATTCCACAATAAATTCTCTAATTCCAAATGAATATTTTATTCCCCCCCCAAAAAAGTATTTTTAATCTATTCTTTTAGTTGATTAAAATTCCTCACTGCTCATGACGCAATAAAGTCTGTACTCTTAGTCCATGTGCTCCAAAATGTAATTAATAGCACATGTTTTTACAATTTAAAAAAATTAGCAAGTTATAATTGTTTCCCAATATTCACTCTTTACCCTGAATGGGAACTTGCCCCTACCAAGATGGCTGCCACTTACACACCTGGCATGGTTGCTACAACACACTGGCGTATCTATCGTTCCGTAACTATCTATGCTGTTATTCTGTAATAATAACTCTTATTCCACAATAAATACTTTTATTCCACACTCGTGTTCCACAATAAATACTTGTATTCCACACTCAATTCCCCAAGAAATGCTCTAATTCCAAATTAATACTTTACTCCAAAATAAAATTTAAATATGTCTTTTTAATCTATTCTTTTAGTTGATTAAAATTCCTCACTGCTCATTCCGCAATAAATTCTGTACTTTTATTCCAATACAAATAATCTGACTTCACAATAAATAAAACAATTCCGCATGCTTAATCCACAATCAATGCTCTTATTTCACAATAAATAGTCTTATTAATTAATAAGCTTATTCTACATTCTCATTCCACAATCAATACTCCTATTTCACTCTTACTGCACACTTGTATTCCAAAATAAATACTCTTATTCCACACTTGGATTCCACAAGAAATACTCTTTTTCTGCAATAATTACTCTTATTTTACAATAAATACTTTTATTCCACACTCGTGTTCCACAATAAATACTTGTATTCCACACTCAATTCCCCAAGAAATGCTCTAATTCCAAATTAAGACTTTACTCCAAAATAAAATTTAAATATGTCTTTTTAATCTATTCTTTTAGTTGATTAAAATTCCTCACTGCTCATTCCGCAATAAATTCTGTACTCTTACTCCAATACAAATAATCTGACTTCACAATAAATAAAACAATTCCACATGCTTAATCCACAATCAATGCTCTTATTTCACAATAAATAGTCTTATTGATTAATAAGCTTATTCCACATTCTCATTCCACAATCAATACTCCTATTCCACTATGGATGCTCTTACTGCACACTTGTATTCCAAAAT
This sequence comes from Nerophis lumbriciformis, assembly GCF_033978685.3. Classification (NCBI taxonomy): domain Eukaryota; kingdom Metazoa; phylum Chordata; class Actinopteri; order Syngnathiformes; family Syngnathidae; genus Nerophis; species Nerophis lumbriciformis. The sequence continues at coordinate 2,980,773 of NC_084572.2, read as the reverse complement.
AAATACTCTTATTCCACACTTGGATTCCACAAGAAATACTCTTATTCTGCAATAATTACTCTTATTTTACAATAAATACTTTTATTCCACACCCGTATTCCACAATAAATACTTGTATTCCACACTCAATTCCCCAAGAAATGCTCTAATTCCAAATGAATACTTTACTCCAAAATAAAATTTAAATATGTCTTTTTAATCTATTCTTTTAGTTGATTAAAATTCCTCACTGCTCATTCCGCAATAAATTCTGTACTTTTATTCCAATACAAATAATCTGACTTCACAATAAATAAAACAATTCCGCATGCTTAATCCACAATCAATGCTCTTATTTCACAATAAATAGTCTTATTAATTAATAAGCTTATTCTACATTCTCATTCCACAATCAATACTCCTATTTCACTCTTACTGCACACTTGTATTCCAAAATAAATACTCTTATTCCACACTTGGATTCCACAAGAAATACTCTTTTTCTGCAATAATTACTCTTATTTTACAATAAATACTTTTATTCCACACTCGTATTCCACAATAAATACTTGTATTCCACACTCAATTCCACAAGAAATGCTCTAATTCCAAATTAATACTTTACTCCAAAATAAAATTTAAATATGTCTTTTTAATCTATTCTTTTAGTTGATTAAAATTCCTCACTGCTCATTCCGCAATAAATTCTGTACTCTTACTCCAAGACAAATAATCTGACTTCACAATAAATAAAACAATTCCACATGCTTAATCCACAATCAATGCTCTTATTTCACAATAAATAGTCTTATTAATTAATAAGCTTATTCCACATTCTCATTCCACAATCAATACTCCTATTCCAAAATGGATACTCTTACTGCACACTTGTATTCCAAAATAAATACTCTTATTCCACACTCGGATTCCACAAGAAATACTCTTATTCTGCAATAATTACTCTTATTTCACAATAAATACTTTTATTCCACACCCGTATTCCACAATAAATACTTGTATTCCGCACTCAATTCCACAATAAATTCTCTAATTCCAAATGTATATTTTATTCCCCCCAAAAATATGTATTTTTAATCTATTCTTTTAGTTTATTAAAATTCCTCACTGCTCATTCCGCAATAAATTCTGTACTCTTACTCCAATACAAATAATCTGACTTCACAATAAATAAAACAATTCCACATGCTTAATCCACAATCAATGCTCTTATTTCACAATAAATAGTCTTATTAATTAATAAGCTTATTCTACATTCTCATTCCACAATCAATACTCCTATTTCACAATGGATACTCTTACTGCACACTTGTATTCCAAAATAGATACTCTTATTCCACACTTGGATTCCACAAGAAATACTCTTATTCTGCAATAATTACTCTTATTTTACAATAAATACTTTTATTCCACACTCGTATTCCACAATAAATACTTGTATTCCACACTCAATTCCACAAGAAATGCTCTAATTCCAAATTAATACTTTACTCCAAAATAAAATTTAAATATGTCCTTTTAATCTATTCTTTTAGTTGATTAAAATTCCTCACTGCTCATTCCGCAATAAATTCTGTACTTTTATTCCAATACAAATAATCTGACTTCACAATAAATAAAACAATTCCACATGCTTAATCCACAATCAATGCTCTTATTTCACAATAAATAGTCTTATTAATTAATAAGCTTATTCCACATTCTCATTCCACAATCAATACTCCTATTCCACAATGGATACTCTTACTGCACACTTGTATTCAAAAATAAATACTCTTATTCCACACTCGGATTCCACAAGAAATACTCTTATTCTGCAATAATTACTCTTATTTCACAATAAATACTTTTATTCCACACCCGTATTCCACAATAAATACTTGTATTCCGCACTTAATTCCACAATAAATTCTCTAATTCCAAATGAATATTTTATTCCCCCCCAAAAAAGTATTTTTAATCTATTCTTTTAGTTGATTAAAATTCCTCACTGCTCATGACGCAATAAAGTCTGTACTCTTAGTCCATGTGCTCCAAAATGTAATTAATAGCACATGTTTTTACAATTTAAAAAAATTAGCAAGTTATAATTGTTTCCCAATATTCACTCTTTACCCTGAATGGGAACTTGCCCCTACCAAGATGGCTGCCACTTACACACCCGGCATGGTTGCTACAACACACTGGCGTATCTATCGTTCCGTATCTATCTATGCTGTTATTCTGTAATAATAACTCTTATTCCACAATAAATACTTTTATTCCACACTCGTGTTCCACAATAAATACTTGTATTCCACACTCAATTCCCCAAGAAATGGTCTAATTCCAAATTAATACTTTACTCCAAAATAAAATTTAAATATGTCTTTTTGATCTATTCTTTTAGTTGATTAAAATTCCTCACTGCTCATTCCGCAATAAATTCTGTACTCTTATTCCAATACAAATAATCTGACTTCACAATAAATAAAACAATTCCACATGCTTAATCCACAATCAATGCTCGTATTTCACAATAAATAGTCTTATTAATTAATAAGCTTATTCTACATTCTCATTCCACAATCAATACTCCTATTTCACAATGGATACTCTTACTGCACACTTGTATTCCAAAATAGATACTCTTATTCCACACTTGGATTCCACAAGAAATACTCTTATTCTGCAATAATTACTCTTATTTTACAATAAATACTTTTATTCCACACTCGTATTCCACAATAAATACTTGTATTCCACACTCAATTCCACAAGAAATGCTCTAATTCCAAATTAATACTTTACTCCAAAATAAAATTTAAATATGTCCTTTTAATCTATTCTTTTAGTTGATTAAAATTCCTCACTGCTCATTCCGCAATAAATTCTGTACTTTTATTCCAATACAAATAATCTGACTTCACAATAAATAAAACAATTCCACATGCTTAATCCACAATCAATGCTCTTATTTCACAATAAATAGTCTTATTAATTAATAAGCTTATTCCACATTCTCATTCCACAATCAATACTCCTATTCCACAATGGATACTCTTACTGCACACTTGTATTAAAAAATAAATACTCTTATTCCACACTTGGATTCCACAAGAAATACTCTTATACTGCAATAATTACTCTTATTCCACAATAAATACTTTTATTCCACACTCAATTCCCCAAGAAATGCTGTAATTCCAAATGAATACTTTACTCCAAAATAAAATTTAAATATGTCTTTTTAATCTATTCTTTTAGTTGATTAAAATTCCTCACTGCTCATTCCGCAATAAATTCTGTACTTTTATTCCAATACAAATAATCTGACTTCACAATAAATAAAACAATTCCACATGCTTAATCCACAATCAATGCTCTTATTTCACAATAAATAGTCTTATTAATTAATAAGCTTATTCTACATTCTCATTCCACAATCAATACTCCTATTTCACAATGGATACTCTTACTGCACACTTGTATTCCAAAATAAATACTCTTATTCCACACTCGGATTCCACAAGAAATGCTCTTATTCTGCAATAATTACTCTTATTTCACAATAAATACTTTTATTCCACACCCGTATTCCACAATAAATACTTGTATTCCGCACTTAATTCCACAATAAATTCTCTAATTCCAAATGAATATTTTATTCCCCCCCCAAAAAAGTATTTTTAATCTATTCTTTTAGTTGATTAAAATTCCTCACTGCTCATGACGCAATAAAGTCTGTACTCTTAGTCCATGTGCTCCAAAATGTAATTAATAGCACATGTTTTTACAATTTAAAAAAATTAGCAAGTTATAATTGTTTCCCAATATTCACTCTTTACCCTGAATGGGAACTTGCCCCTACCAAGATGGCTGCCACTTACACACCTGGCATGGTTGCTACAACACACTGGCGTATCTATCGTTCCGTAACTATCTATGCTGTTATTCTGTAATAATAACTCTTATTCCACAATAAATACTTTTATTCCACACTCGTGTTCCACAATAAATACTTGTATTCCACACTCAATTCCCCAAGAAATGCTCTAATTCCAAATTAATACTTTACTCCAAAATAAAATTTAAATATGTCTTTTTAATCTATTCTTTTAGTTGATTAAAATTCCTCACTGCTCATTCCGCAATAAATTCTGTACTTTTATTCCAATACAAATAATCTGACTTCACAATAAATAAAACAATTCCGCATGCTTAATCCACAATCAATGCTCTTATTTCACAATAAATAGTCTTATTAATTAATAAGCTTATTCTACATTCTCATTCCACAATCAATACTCCTATTTCACTCTTACTGCACACTTGTATTCCAAAATAAATACTCTTATTCCACACTTGGATTCCACAAGAAATACTCTTTTTCTGCAATAATTACTCTTATTTTACAATAAATACTTTTATTCCACACTCGTATTCCACAATAAATACTTGTATTCCACACTCAATTCCACAAGAAATGCTCTAATTCCAAATTAATACTTTACTCCAAAATAAAATTTAAATATGTCTTTTTAATCTATTCTTTTAGTTGATTAAAATTCCTCACTGCTCATTCCGCAATAAATTCTGTACTCTTACTCCAAGACAAATAATCTGACTTCACAATAAATAAAACAATTCCACATGCTTAATCCACAATCAATGCTCTTATTTCACAATAAATAGTCTTATTAATTAATAAGCTTATTCCACATTCTCATTCCACAATCAATACTCCTATTCCAAAATGGATACTCTTACTGCACACTTGTATTCCAAAATAAATACTCTTATTCCACACTCGGATTCCACAAGAAATACTCTTATTCTGCAATAATTACTCTTATTTTACAATAAATACTTTTATTCCACACTCGTATTCCACAATAAATACTTGTATTCCGCACTCAATTCCACAAGAAATGCTGTAATTCCAAATTAATACTTTACTCCAAAATAAAATTTAAATATGTCTTTTTAATCTATTCTTTTAGTTGATTAAAATTCCTCACTGCTCATTCCGCAATAAATTCTGTCCTCTTACTCCAATACAAATAATCTGACTTCACAATAAATAAAACAATTCCACATGCTTAATCCACAATCAATGCTCTTATTTCACAATAAATAGTCTTATTAATTAATAAACTTATCCTACATTCTCATTCCACAATCAATACTCCTATTCCACAATGGATACTCTTACTGCACACTTGTATTAAAGAATAAATACTCTTATTCCACACTTGGATTCCACAAGAAATACTCTTATTCTGCAATAATTACTCTTATTTTACAATAAATACTTTTATTCCACACTCGTATTCCACAATAAATACTTGTATTCCGCACTCAATTCCACAATAAATTCTCTAATTCCAAATGAATATTTTATTCCCCCCCAAAAAAGTATTTTTAATCTATTCTTTTAGTTTATTAAAATTCCTCACTGCTCATTACGCAATAAAGTCCGTACTCTTAGTCCATGTGCTCCAAAATGTAATTAATAGCACATGTTTTTACAATTTAAAAAAATTAGCAAGTTATAATTGTTTCCCAATATTCACTCTTTACCCTGAATGAGAACTTGCCCCTACCAAGATGGCTGCCACTTACACACCTGGCATGGTTGCTACAACACACTGGCGTATCTATCGTTCCGTATCTATCTATGCATGCGCTTGACCAGGATGATGTCATCCACATGAGACAAGTCTTTAATCTCCGCCTCCTGTAGATTCTGACAACATGCCGGTGACTCTCTCGGCGCAGCTGGCCAGCCTCAACAGCTGCGTCAACCCGTGGATCTACTTGATGTTCAGTGGGCACCTGCTGTCCGACTTCGCCAGGCGACTGCCTTGCTGTCGCCGCCTCAGCGCCAAGTTTGCTCGTCCCGATTCGAACAGCAGCCCCCGGTCGAGCACGCAGCTGTCCCGCTTGCAAGGTCCGCGCCTCTCTGAGCCATGCATGGCGAAGAGATGCCCAGCATAGACTGCGCCTCCTCCGTTTGATGCGAAAGAACCAGCTTGAGGTGAAACTGCAGGTATTTTTTTATCGGGTCGCCATAGAGCCAGTGCTGATGCGTGCGTAACTGTGGTTTGTGCCTGCTCTGCTGCAGACAGGAAGGCCCTGCAGATGGAGACCGCGACAGCGGAGAAGATAATCGGCCGGCCCTCCGCCCTCCTTAGAAGTCATCGCTCGCTCTCGCTGCCTCGGCAAAGAAAATCCCGTCAGACGCCTCGCACCCTGATCAGCGCTTGTTCAAGCTGCTGCCAAGAGATTTTGGTAACACAAGATCAGGACAAACAGAGTTAAACCGTTTTTACGCGTGGGCCATTAGGATATTGAATCTGTCCCAATAGCTTACAATGATTTTCACTGTTTGTACTGCTATTTAACATTTTATATACCGTATTTTCCGCACTATAAGGCGCACCTAAAAACCACAAATTTTCTCAAAAGCTGACAGTGCGCCTTATAACCCGGTGCGCTTTATATATGGATAAATATTAAGATTCATTTTCATAAAGTTTCGGTCTCGTAACTACGGTAAACAGCCGCCATCTTTTTTCCCGGTAGGACAGGAAGCGCTTCTTCTTCTACGCAAGCAACCGCCAAGGTAAGCACCCGCCCCCATAGAACAGGAAGCGCTTCTTCTTCTACTGTAAGCAACCACCCGCCCGCGTAGAAGAAGAAAAAGCGCGCGGATATTACCGCACGTTTCATTTCCTTTGTGTGTTTACATCTGTAAAGACCACAAAATGGCTCCTACTAAACGACAGGGATCCGGTTCATGAAAAGACGCAATCTCTCCATCCGCACACGGATTACTATTTCACAGCAACTGATATTCCTGTGAACCGCACTGTGGATACAACGGGAGCACGTACGGTGAATATTCGCACCACAGGGAATGAGAAGTCATCCTTCACTGTGGTTCTAGCTTGCCATGCTAATGGCCAGAAACTTCCACCCATGGTGATATTCAAAAGGAAGACCTTGCCAAAAGAGACCTTTCCAGCCGGCGTCATCATAAAAGCTAACTCGAAGGGATGGATGAAGAAAAGATGAGCGAGTGGTTAAGGTAAGTTTAAGTTTACGCGAAGAGGCCGGGTGGCTTTTTTCACGCAGCTTCGTCCATGTTGATATACGACTCCATGCGCGCCCACATCACGCTGGTTTTTAATATATTATTAAAGTTTGACTGACCTATTTGACTGTTTTTTTGACATTCCTTTAGCGCAGTTAGATGCGGCTTATAACACGGGGCGGCTTATAGGTGGACAAAGTTTTGAAATATGCCGTTCATTGAAGGCGCGGCTTATAACCCAGGGCGCCTTATGGTGCGGAAAATACGGTATTGTTTCTTTTAAGAGTAGCCACCAATATTTTTGTCATGCTCTCATGTTTCATGACAATAAAGTGTTCTATTCTATTCCATTCTATTCTTTTCTATTCTTATTCCACACTCTTACCAGTGACGTGCAGTCACTAGAGGCAGGTGAGGCAGGGGCCTCACCTGCCATCATGGAAAGAAAAAAAATGTAAAAAGAAAAAAAAATTTTTTTAATTGTTATATGTATCCAGTGATTATACTATAAAGTTATTTTCCATTTAACTTCACCAGTTTTAGATTATTTTTATTCAAAATCGCTGAATTTTCACATTTGCCGTTCAAATACTGAGAAGAGACGGTGCGGTGAGCAGCAGCCAGTTGAGGCACGTCACTCAGTGCCTCAACATGGATTGCGCAATGACTCGGCTAACTGCTGGCCTGCTGTGCAGTGAGATTGTATTGCTATATGAATTATATTATACATTTCCATAGTTTAGTTAGCTGAGGTATATAATGTACAGTGTATTTTGTTAACAACTGTATGTCTGTAAAGTATTTCTTGTGCTAAGCGATCATAAAACGGCTGCAAAAGACCCGCTGGCTGAGGCTCGCCTCCTGCACCCCCGCCGTAGAATTGTTATATCAACTAAAGCCCACACTTAAACTTTCCACGTGCAAGATTGAATCTATTTAAAAAAATATATTTCATAAGAAGCCAAAAAGTGCAAAAACAATAATGTTGGTGTTGGAGGAGTTGTGAATGACTGCAGGGACACAACATTAGATACACCTGCAGACTGCAGGTGTACCTAATTCACAACTTCTCCAACACGGACATTATTGTTTTTGCACTTTTTGGCTTCTTATTAAATAACTTCCATCCATTTTCTACCGCTTATTCCCTTTGGGGTCGCGGGGGGCGCTGGAGCCTATCTCAGCTACAATCGGGCGGAAGGCGGGGTACACCCTGGACAAGTCGCCACCTCATCGCAGGGCCAACACAGATAGACCGACAACATTCACACTCACATTCACACACTAGGGCCAATTTAGTGTTGCCAATCAACTTATCCCCAGGTGCATGTCTTTGGAGGTGGGAGGAAGCCGGAGTACCCGGAGGGAACCCACGCAGTCACGGGGAGAACATGCAAACTCCACACAGAAAGATCCCGAGCCCGGGATTGAACCCAAGACTACTCAGGACCTTCGTATTGTGAGGCAGATGCACTAACCCCTCTACCACCGTCAAGCCCCGAGGTATATAATGTACAGTGTATTTTGTTAACAACTGTATGTCTGTAAAGTATTTCTTGTGCTAAGCGATCATAAAACGGCTGCAAAAGACCCGCTGGCTGAGGCTCGCCTCCTGCACCCCCGCCGTAGAATTGTTATATCAACTAAAGCCCACACTTAAACTTTCCACGTGCAAGATTGAATCTATTTAAAAAAAATATTTCATAAGAAGCCAAAAAGTGCAAAAACAATAATGTTGGTGTTGGAGGAGTTGTGAATGACTGCAGGGACACAACATTAGATACACCTGCAGACTGCAGGTGTACCTAATTCACAACTCCTCCAACACGAACATTATTGTTTTTGCACTTTTTGGCTTCTTATTAAATAACTTTTGTAACCTATTTTCATGGGCTTTCCTCTTTGTGATGTTAAGTTCCTGTTATGCGCTGTTGTACAGTATATGCCTTGAGCTCTTATTTTGAAGGCGCTAAGAGCGGAAGTGATGTCACGTTGCGGAGGTTTTTGAAAGAAGGTAAATAAAGTGGTCCTCGTGTAAACTGGAGCCTCCGTGTTTGTTATTTTGTAGTTTCATACAGTATAGGCGACATTTATAAACCCTCGGTTACACTTTTTTTAAATAGATTCAATCTTGCACGTGGAAAGTTGAAGTGAGGGCTTTAGTTGCGGCGCATGGACTTCATTTATAAGTAAAGGTAAGACCATAATAACGTTTTTTTTTATTAAATGTGCTTTTTTGTGTGCTACAGTTTGTATGTGTAAAGTTAAAGTTAAGTTAAAGTACCAATGACACTTACATTCCACAATAAATACTCTTATTCCAAATGAATACTCTATTTCAAAATAAAATAAAATGGATATGTATAATATCATCGCAGGGCCAATACAGATAGACAACATTTACACTGTGTGAGTTTTTATTTTATTTTATTAAAATTCCTCACTCCTATTTTTCCTGGACCTGAGGCATCAATACTGTACTCTTATTCCACAACAAATAATCCTACCTCACAATGAATACTCATATTCCACACGCGTATTCCACAATCAATACTCTTATTCCACAATAAACTCCTATTCCACACTCCAATTTCACAGTAAATACTCCTATTCTGCAATAATCACTCTTGCTACCACACACACCATACTCCTATTCCACGATGAATACATGTATTCCAAAATACACACTCTTATTCTAAATGATTACTCCATTCCAAAATAAAATTTAAATAAGTATTTTTAATGTATTATTTTTTTAATATTTTATTTGATCAAAATTCCTCCCTGCTCATTCCGAAATAAATACCGTACTCTTATTCCACAACAAATAATCTGACCTCACAATAAATAAGACTATTCCACATGCTTAATCCACAATCAATGCTCTTATTTCACAATAAATAGTCTTATTAATTAATAAGCACATTCCATGTTCTCATTCAACAATCAATACTCCTATTCCACTATAGATACTCTTACTGCACACTTGTATTCCACAATAAATACTGTTATTCTGCTATAATAACTCTTATTCCACAATAAATACTTTTATTCCACACTCATATTCCACAAAAAATACTTGTATTCCACACCCAATTCCACAAGAAATGCTCTAATTGCAAATTAACACTTTACTCCAAAATAAAATGTAAATATGTATTTTGAATCTATTCTTTTAGTTGATTAAAATTCCTCACTGCTCATTCCTCAATAAATTCTGTACTCTTATTCCAATACAAATAATCTGACTCCACAATAACCGAGACAATTCCACATGCTTAATCCACAATCAATGCTCTTATTTTACAATAAATAGTCTGATTAATTAATAAGCGCATTCCATATTCTCATTCCACAATCAATACTCCTATTCCACTATAGATACTCATACAGAACACTTGTATTCCAAAATAAATACTCTTATTCCACACTCGGATTCCACAATAAATACTCTAATTCTGCAATAATAACTCTTATTCCACAAAAAATACTTTTATTCCACACTCGTATTCCACAATAAATACTTGTATTCTACACTCAATTCCACAATAAATGCTCTAATTCCAAATGAATACTTTACTCCAAAATTAAATTTAAATATGTCTGTTTAATCTATTCTTTTAGTTTATCAAAATTCCTCCCTGCTCATTCCGAAATAAATACTGTACTCTTATTCCACAACAAATAATCTGACCTCACAATAAATAAGACTATTCCACATGCTTAATCCACAATCAATGCTCTTATTTCACAATCAATGCTCTTATTTCACAATAAATAGTCTTATTAATTAATAAGCACATTCCACGTTCTCATTCCACAATCAATACTCCTATTCCACTATAGATACTCTTACTGCACACTTGTATTCCACAATAAATACTGTTATTCTGCAATAATAACTCTTATTCCACAATAAATACTTTTATTCCACACTCGTATTCCACAAAAAATACTTGTATTCCACACCCAATTCCACAAGAAATGCTCTATTTGCAAATTAACACTTTACTCCAAAATAAAATGTAAATATGTCTGTTTAATCTATTCTTTTAGTTTATTAAAATTCCTCACTGCTCATTCCTCAATAAATTCTGTACTGTTATTCCAATACAAATAATCTGACTCCACAATAAATGAGACAATTCCACATGCTTAATCCACAATCAATGCTCTTATTTTACAATAGTCTGATTAATTAATAAGCGCATTCCATATTCTCATTCCACAATCAATACTCCTATTCCACTATAGATACTCATACAGAACACTTGTATTCCAAAATAAATACTCTTATTCCACACTCAGATTCCACAATAAATACTCTTATTCTGCAATAATAACTCTTATTCCACAATAAATACTTTTATTCCACACTCGTATTCCACAATAAATACTTGTATTCTACACTCAATTCCACAATAAATGCTCTAATTCCAAATGAATACTTTACTCCAAAATTAAATTTAAATATGTCTGTTTAATCTATTCTTTTAGTTTATCAAAATTCCTCCCTGCTCATTCCGAAATAAATACTGTACTCTTATTCCACAACAAATAATCTGACCTCACAATAAATAAGACTATTCCACATGCTTAATCCACAATCAATGCTCTTATTTCACAATCAATGCTCTTATTTCACAATAAATAGTCTTATTAATTAATAAGCACATTCCATGTTCTCATTCAACAATCAATACTCCTATTCCACTATAGATACTCTTACTGCACACTTGTATTCCACAATAAATACTGTTATTCTGCAATAATAACTCTTATTCCACAATAAATACTTTTATTCCACACTCGTATTCCACAACACATACTTGTATTCCACACCCAATTCCACAAGAAATGCTCTAATTGCAAATTAACACTTTACTCCAAAATAAAATGTAAATATGTATTTTGAATCTATTCTTTTAGTTGATTAAAATTCCTCACTGCTCATTCCTCAATAAATTCTGTACTTTTATTCCAATACAAATAATCTGACTCCACAATAAATGAGACAATTCCACATGCTTAATCCACAATCAATGCTCTTATTTTACAATAGTCTGATTAATTAATAAGCGCATTCCATATTCTCATTCCACAATCAATACTCCTTTTCCACTATAGATACTCATACAGAACACTTGTATTCCAAAATAAATACTCTTATTCCACACTCGGATTCCACAATAAATACTCTAATTCTGCAATAATAACTCTTATTCCACAATAAATACTTTTATTCCACACTCGTATTCCACAATAAATACTTGTATTCTACACTCAATTCCACAATAAATGCTCTAATTCCAAATGAATACTTTACTCCAAAATTAAATTTAAATATGTCTGTTTAATCTATTCTTTTAGTTGATTAAAATTCCTCACTGCTCATTCCGCAATAAATTCTGTACTCCTATTCCAATACAAATAATCTTGACTTCACAATAAATGAGACAATTCCACATGTTTAATTCGCAATCAATGCTCTTATTTCACAATAAATAGTCTTATTAATTAATAAGCTAATTCCACATTCTCATTCCACAATCAATACTCCTATTCCACTATAGATACTCATACAGATTACTTGTATTCCAAAATAAATACTCTTATTCCACACTCAGATTCCACAATAAATACTCTTATTCTGTAATAATAACTCTTATTCCACAATAAATACTTTTATTCCACACTCGTATTCCACAATAAATACTTGTGTTCTACACTCAATTCCACAATAAATGCGCTAATTCCAAATTAATACTTTACTCCAAAATAAAATTTAAATATGTCTGTTTAATCTATTCTTTTAGTTGATTAAAATTCCTCACTGCTCATTCCGCAATAAATTCTGTACTCCTATTCCAATACAAATAATCTTGACTTCACAATAAATGAGACAATTCCACATGTTTAATCCACAATCAATGCTCTTATTTCACAATAAATAGTCTTATTAATTAATAAGCTTATTCCACATTCTCATTCCACAATCAATACTCCTATTCCACAATGGATACTCTTACTGCACACACTTGTATTCCAAAATAAATACTCTTATTCCACACTCGGATTCGAACAAGAAATACTCTTATTCTGCAATAATTACTCTTATTTCACAATAAATACTTTTATTCCACACTCGTATTCCACAATAAATACTTGTATTCTACACTCAATTCCACAATAAATGCTCTAATTCCAAATGAATACTTTACTCCAAAATAAAATTTAAATATGTCTGTTTAATCTATTCTTTTAGTTTATTAAAATTCCTCACTGCTCATTCCGCAATAAATTCTGTACTCCTATTCCAATACAAATAATCTTGACTTCACAATAAATGAGACAATTCCACATGTTTAATCCACAATCAATGCTCTTATTTCACAATAAATAGTCTTATTAATTAATAAGCTTATTCCACATTCTCATTCCGCAATCAATACTCCTATTCCACAATGGATACTCTTACTGCACACTTGTATTCCAAAATAAATACTCTTATTCCACACTCGGATTCCACAAGAAATACTCTTATTCTGCAATAATTACTCTTATTTCACAATAAATACTTTTATTCCACACTCGTATTCCACAATAAATACGTGTATTCCACACTCAATTCCACAATAAATTCTCTAATTCCAAATGAATACTTTTTTTTAAATGTATTTTTAATCTATTCTTTTAGTTTATTAAAATTCCTCACTGCTCATTACGCAATAAATTATGTACTCTTATTCCACAACAAATTATCTTACTTCACATTAAATAAGCTTATTACACACGCTTATTCCACAATCAATGCTCTTATTTCACAATAGCCTTATTAATTAGTAAGCTCATTCCATCTTCTCATTCCACAATCAATGCTCTTATTTCACAATAAATAGTCTTATTAATTAATAAGCTTATTCTACATTCTCATTCCACAATCAATACTCCTATTCCACAATGGATACTCTTACTGCACACTTGTATTCCAAAATAAATACTCTTATTCCACACTCGGATTCCACAAGAAATACTCTTATTCTGCAATAATTACTCTTATTTCACAATAAATACTTTTATTCCACACTCGTATTCCACAATAAATACTTGTATTCCACACTCAATTCCACAATAAATTCTCTAATTCCAAATGAATACTTTTTTTTAAAATGTATTTTTAATCTATTCTTTTAGTTTATTAAAATTCCTCACTGCTCATTACGCAATAAATTCTGTACTCTTATTCCACAACAAATGATCTTACTTCACATTAAATAAGCTTATTACACACGCTTATTCCACTATCAATGCTCTTATTTCACAATAGCCTTATTAATTAGTAAGCTCATTCCACCTTCTCATTCCACAATCAATGCTCTTATTTCACAACAAATAGTCTTATTAATTAATAAGCTTATTCCACGTTCTCATTCCACAATCAATACTCCTATTCCACAATGGATACTCTTACTGCACACTTGTATTCCAAAATAAGTACTCTTATTCCATACTCGGATTCCACAAGAAATACTCTTATTCTGCAATAATTACTCTTGTTTCACAATAAATACTTTTATTCCACACTCGTATGCCACAATAAATACTTGTATTCCACACTCAATTCCACAATAAATTCTCTAATTCCAAATGAATACTTTTTTTTTAAATGTATTTTTAATCTATTCTTTTAGTTTATTAAAATTCCTCACTGCTCATTACGCAATAAATTATGTACTCTTCTTCCACCACAAATGATCTTACTTCACATTAAATAAGCTTATTACACACGCTTATTCCACTCTCAATGCTTTTATTTCACAATAGCCTTATTAATTAGTAAGCTCATTCCATCTTCTCATTACACAATCAATGCTCTTATTTCACAACAAATAGTCTTATTAATTAATAAGCCTATTCCACGTTCTCATTCCACAATCAATACTCCTATTCCACAATGGATACTCTTACTGCACACTTGTATTCCAAAATAAGCACTCTTATTCCACACCCGGATTCCACAAGAAATACTCTTATTCTGCAATAATTACTCTTATTTCACAATAAATACTTTTATTCCACACTCGTATTCCAAAATAAATACTGGTATTCAACACTCAATTCCACAATAAATTCTCTAATTCCAAATTAATATTATATTCCCCCCCAAAAAACGTATTTTTAATATATTCTTTTAGTTTATTAATCCTCACTGCTCATGACGCAATAAATTGTGTACTCTTCTTCCACAACAAATGATCTTACTTCACATTAAATAGGCTTATTACACACGCTTATTCCACAATCAATGCTCTTATTTCACAATAGCCTTATTAATTAGTAAGCTCATTCCACCTTCTCCTTCCACAATCAATGCTCTTATTTCACAACAAATAGTCTTATTAATTGATAAGCTTATTCCACATTGTCATTCCACAATCAATACTCCTATTCCACAATGGATACTCTTACTGCACACTTGTATTCCAAAATAAGTACTCTTATTCCACACCCGGATTCCACAAGAAATACTCTTATTCTGCAATAATTACTCTTATTTCACAATAAATACTTTTATTCCACACTCGTATTCCAAAATAAATACTTGTATTCAACACTCAATTCCACAATACATTCTCTAATTCCAAATTAATATTGTATTCCCCCCAAAAATATGTATTTTTAATATATTCTTTTAGTTTTTTAATCCTCACTGCTCATTACGCAATAAAGTCTGTACTCTTATTCCACAACAAATGATCATTACTTCACATTAAATAAGCTTATTACACACGCTTATTCCACAATCAATGCTCTTATTTCATTGTAAACTCAAAGTAACTAAAATAGAATGCAATATACATACATATATATATATATATATATATATATATATATATATATATATATATATATATAACAAACAAAGTGCAAAGCCATAGGCTCACACAATTTCAGTAAATAATTTAAGAAGACACTCTTCTTTACGTGGGGACGTGAACTCAACGTGACGTCATCACGATGCGTCACACGTCCGCCGAATGTGTGCGGAAGAACTTTGGTAAATCATTGTTGGTTTAAGCAAACTTTCTCGACCTTTGCGTCCTCTGACTGGAGAAAATACAAGTAAGAAGCCATGGATTACATTTTAGTAAAAAAAAAAAAGATAAAGGGGGATAATTAGATATTTGGGTTGTATGTTTATGAAAGGACAACAGCCGACTTGCTGCTTCAGGTAAACACCTTTTAATTCTACAGTTAAACCCCAACAAGCAAACGGTGGCAACATTTTCATAAACGCAACTCTCCGAACTATTCGACATTTCTTTTAACCAAACTACCCGTGTTTTGAGAAAAGTGCTACCCATACACAAATTGCTACCAAACGCGATTGAGCATGTGCGCGCATGCGCATCAACGTTAAAAGTTTCCCCGGATCAATATAACCACAGCAACTAAGGTAAACGTTGCTATATTGTGTTTATCTTTAGCATTAGTTTACAATACCAGGAAACAAAACAAACCTAAAATTATTAACCTAAAATGCATGGCTGGTTGTTTGTCTGTACTGTATGGTGACGGAATGACTGTGAACAATAATAATAACAATAAAAACTGCGAAAAATAATTGTTTTAGGACCATCCATCCATCCATCCATCCATCCATCTTCTTCCGCTTATCCGAGGTCGGGTCGCGGGGGCAGCAGCCTAAGCAGGGAAGCCCAGACTTCCCTCTCCCCAGCCACTTCGTCCAGCTCCTCCCGGGGGATCCTGAGGCGTTCCCAGGACAGCCGGGAGAGATAGTCTTCCCAGCGTGTCCTGGGTCTTCCCCGTGGCCTCCTACCGGTCTGACGTGCCCGAAACACCTTCCTAGGGAGGCGTTCGGGTGGCATCCTGACCAGATGCCCGAACCACCTCATCTGGCTCCTCTCCATGTGGAGGAGCAGTGGCTTTACTTTGAGCTCCCCCCGGATGACAGAGCTTCTCACCCTATCTCTAAGGGAGAGCCCCGCCACCCGGCGGAGGAAACTCATTTCGACCGCTTGTACCCGTGATCTTGTCCTTTCGGTCATAACCCAAAGCTCATGACCATAGGTGAGGATGGGAACGTAGCTCGACCGGTAAATTGAGAGCTTTGCCTTCCGGCTCAGCTCCTTCTTCACCACAACGGATCGATACTGCGTCCGCATTACTAAAGATGCCGCACCGATCCGCCTATCGATCTCACGATCCACTCTTCCCCCACTCGTGAACAAGACTCCGAGGTACTTGAACTCCTCCACTTGGGGCAGGGTCTCCTCCCCAACCCGAAGATGGCATTCCACCCTTTTCCGGGCGAGAACCATGGACTCGGACTTGGAGGTGCTGATTCTCATCCCAGTCGCTTCACACTCTGCTGCGAACCGATCCAGCGAGAGCTGAAGATCCTGGCTGGATGAAGCCATCAGGACCACATCATCTGCAAAAAGCAGAGACCTAATCCTGCAGCCACCAAACCAGATCCCCTCAACGCCTTGACTGCGCCTAGAAATTGTTTTAATTGTTTTAGGACCTATTTCGGGAATTTGCTGAAATTTCATCAAAATCCGTCCATTACGGAGTATGCAACTAGTTGCATTTTTACCATACCATACCATACCAACTTTATTTATAAAGCCCTTTAAAAGGGGCTTTATAACTATTATGTTGGATCCACTATGGACTGGACTTTCGCTGATATGTTGGATCCACTTTGGACTGGACTTTCACAATATTATGTCAGACCCACTTGATATCCATTGCTTTAGCCAGAGGTGGGTAGAGTAGCCAGAAATTGTACTCAAGTAAGAGTACTGTTACTTTAGAGATTTATTACTCAAGTAAAAGTAAGGAGTAGTCACCCAAATATTTACTTGAGTAAAAGTAACAAGTATGTTGTGAAAAAACTACTCAAGTACTGAGTAACTGATGAGTAACATACACACACATATCATATACATATATATATATATACATACACATACACACATATATATATATATTTATATATATATATATATATATATATATATATATATATATATATATATATATATACACACATTTATATATATATATATATATATATATATATATATATATATATATATACACACACACACATATATATACAGTATATAATTTATATTTATTTATTTTGCCGTTTTTGTTTACATTTTAAA